>NC_051849.1:3768869-4079899 GCF_905115235.1 Hermetia illucens | reverse complement strand
AATAAACTCAATACATTAAATACTTCTGACTTTTTTTGAACAGATTTCAAATAGATTCCCCTCTTTATTTCTTGGTCCGAAGGTTGATTTACCAAAAGCAATGGTTGTTTCCATACCACTATCCAATGATTTATATTACACCTCTACACTTAAAAAGACTCCCAAATTTATCTGCACAAATCAATAGATACCCCTCCCCCACACTAGAAGAAGAATCCTTGATGATACTGAAGAGAGAAGAGAATGGTGAAACAATCTAGGAGACGAAAAGGACAGGACCTAATATTGAACAACTACAATTTTGATTAAATGAACAGCTTTGCCTAGCTGAGATCACTGATAACGAACGTCTGAAGACCGAAGACTGCCCTGGCTTGTGACAAAAAGTCAGCCCTCAGGATGATCTCTGCAAAGTTTTTGCCAAGTATTCTCCGAACTTCAAGATAGTGCTCTATGCCCGAAATTATGGACAGTGATTCCAACTCAATAAAGAGGAGCAGCTCCGCAGAATGCCAAAATCATGCTGACCAGTGCCGTGGTATACCATGAGTAAGCCCGACTCAGTCCCAGCAAGAAACACAATCAAAAGTAGAAGACCGCAAATGACCGCAAAATATGGGCAAATAGGTGTTGACAAGTTTGTCATGATAACATCCCCCAATAATGACTCAGAGTCTTGGTCAAACAACACACCTACGGTTCTTCTCTCTGTCATCTCATCATACTGCCTAACTCCACTCCCTGTAACTTATCGCTTTTCCCCTAACTAAAAATGGTAATGAAAGAGATCAGAGATAAAATTATGCAGAATGTGACGTACGTTTAGTACCTATTTCTATATAACACTTAATGGTCGTACCCCTAGCCGGCAGTGAATTGTTCCGTGATTTGGTAGAATAATCTGGATTCCCACAAACAGTAATAGTAGCCCGAGGATGGAAAAGGAGGGGTGTCGTAATAATTTTGCAAAATTTGAACTAATCTCGATATGGAGAGTATTTTTATACTTAGTCCTCAGGTACCACGATTTTTCAGAGTTTTAGGCTTCATAGTTTCTGAGAACGGACCCTTGGTGACCACTTTACATATCTTTTTTAAGCACTTTCATTCCTCACGAGTCATTATATCAAAATTCACGTGTCCTTTGCAGTATGTAGATCCTGAAAAGTAAACAACAGCCTATCGAATAACGAACACGCCAGCAAAACCCGAAAATGGAAATAAAAAAAATAACTGCAGGACCGCGCCTGGGGCCGTAAAACTGCGGACCGAATGCCGATAACAATCCAGGCCCTTAAAGTTCACTATCTATGTTTAGCTCGGCGTGTCAGTTGCACCGAATAAGCCCGCAACACAACCAGCCGCCAGGTGAATTGCAAGTACCATGCAAGTACCGGCAAGCCCCAATATCATTATTTCAACTCCTTGGCCTTGAGGCCTCAAGGCCTTGAGACCAGAGCTTAATATATTTTCACGTGAGCATTTATCAAAAATGTTCACCAGCAATAAGAATCCCGATAAAAGTCTGGTTGTCATCCCAAACATCCCCCGCTGACAAGCTAAGCAAACATGTATTGGTCGGGTGGTCGAATTATTTGTCATTCGATCACGGGCTGCTTGAAGAGTCCAAACTGACAGGCCAGAGTCTGCCATCCCCATAGACTATTCAGGCGTAACTCACAGGCCTGTTATATGGAAAGCCGATAGATCCTACCAATGCCTGAGTGAATTTGAATACCAAATCTGTCTTTAATGTAGAAAATCTTTAATTACAATCATTCTTATAATCGTGCTTATAAATCTAAATACGGGAGGGGACGCGGGCTCGCTGTTTCTTCCTTCTTCCGTTGCCGGCACTCCAATTCTTCGATCTTCTGGCGTTCCGTAAAGATCCGCAAGTTGATTTCCACCTGCCCCCAGGCCTCGTCGCTACTAGCGTACTCCTGAACCGGGAAGAATGCCTGCCATTCCAGCTACCTCGTGACCTTCAGTCTTCATCTTGGCCGTCGAGGAACCGTTGTATATACCTCCGTTACTGGAAGCCGTTCTTGAAGGCGGACCCGGTACTCCGCAGGAGTAATTGCTCCCCGCCTGGTGCTGGGGTAGGGTCGATCTACTGCCCCCGGGGACCTCCTTCGTCTCATCTCGTGGCAACTGGTAGGAGAGTGAATATGCATCGTCAGTGCACCCGGGCCCCGGTGGGAAAACAAACAAGAGGGATAATGGCTCCTATAGCCCGGGAATAATTCCATCCACTCCAACTCCTATTTAAGGTAAATGATTACTTTTGTACGAAATTATTAACTCCGCAATGCTATTAACATAGTATGCAGGTCCCAAGCCCAGGTAAAGGAGGAGGGTTTGAGGCAACGTATCTTGTACTATCCTCAGTAAAACAAAAATAAAATGCTGAGATCAGGGAAAGAGATAAATAGAGTATAGTTGGAGTTATTCCACTATGCTAAATTCTACCTGATCTCTCTTGGTGACAGGTCCCGCGCCAGGCCGACCCCGAACATGCATCCAATCCGAGTAGCAAGCCAAGGGAAAATGCTAGGGCGTCCAACTCAGTCGACGTGGCAGGAGGGGTCCTGGCCCTGTCGAGAAATGCGGTTCTTGACGCATGGACGGCGTCAGAACGTAAGTAAGCTAATCCGAGCAAGACAAATACGTGTCTGCATGCTAAATGTTGGCACGCTAACTGGAAAGATGGAGGAACTCGCAAGAGACATTCAGAAAAGCGCATTGATATCTGCGCTCTGCAAGAAACCCGATGGTCACCCACACACTCAATACGATGTTGACATTGCAATTTCAGATGGTTTCCGTGATGCCACTAAAGAAGTCGAACGATTTGATGATCGGCTAATGAAGCTCACCACTATGTCAGCTGATCGCATTCTTCACCACATACGCACCACAGACAGGTCGACTTGATGCCAAGAAAGAGGCTTTCTGGCAACTTGTAACGTGTCTGCTGATGAGTATATCATGATTGCCGGCAACCTTAATGGTCATGTGGGGGAAAAGGGTTTGTAGGGCGCAATGAGAGTGGCAAGCGTTTAGTCGATTTTACGGACACCCATGACCTTGCACTTGGCTTATCAAACGATTGTCTCATCTTCCTATATTTTATAGTGGGAACAGTAAAATCGGCTATATTCTGATAAAACGCCGTCATTTTACGACCGTGACTGATTGCAAAGCTGTTCCCTATGAAACCATCGCACCTCAACATCGCCCGTTGATTGCCGCCTTGCGAATCAAACAACCGATAAAACAGCGTAAGGAACACACTGGCCCGGCGCGCATTAAAT
Organism: Hermetia illucens; assembly: GCF_905115235.1. Lineage (NCBI taxonomy): Eukaryota > Metazoa > Arthropoda > Insecta > Diptera > Stratiomyidae > Hermetia > Hermetia illucens. The sequence goes on along the minus strand of NC_051849.1, from coordinate 4,076,582 downwards.
GGTGGCGATTTCGTAAGAAAAAAGAAGAAATGATGTTACTTACGCGATTACCAACCATTACGGATGTGGAAGAATCGTGGAACCAAATTAAAGACACTATCAACAAAGCGGCCTGTACAACCCTCGGGGTCACCAAGCCAGACAAGCGGTACATCAACCGACATACTTGGCTTTGAAATGACGATGTTCAAATGGAGGTCCGTGAAAAGAAACGGCTCTATCACAAGTTTCTCGACGATAAAACGCTCGCCAATTGGCAAATTTATAAGATTTCCAACCGGCAAGCAAAGAAAGCTATCACAGTCACTCGAGGGGACCATTACAAAAATCTTGACGATAAACTGGACACTCGTGATGGCGATAGAAATCTGTATCGAACACTTCTATTGCGTTAATGGAAAGAACGGTACTTTGCTTACCGACCGTCGAGCCGCGACGAATAGATGGCGAGCATATTTTGAGGCAGATATCAACAGAAGAATTTGTTCATCCTCCACTTCCACAATCATTGCCGACATTTGGAGCAGTTCCACCTGTCAACGCAACTGGTGATCAAAGGTGGTAGTGAGGAAGGCGGGGTGGTATCCCGGTCCGCCGAGTTTTCCAAGGAGAACCTCTGTAGACGCTGTATTACATTGGTTTGCCGGCCGTGATGCAGTTGGCGAATGCTCCAAAGCCTAATTATGGTGATCAGACCCGAGTCTACACGAGGACTCCTCTGAAGTGACAATAGGTCACGGAAGCTTACCAGGGGTATACTGATACCATGGGAATCGGGATAGTCCCTCAAATCACATACTTCAGGAGAATTCCTGTTGTATGTGCCTTCAGCTCGGTTGTTGCGGTTGGCTCCCTAGTGGGAGCTTCATGGGGTTGTAGTTGCGTTCAAGCGAACAGAGACCTTCGGGCCTCGACGTGGTGTTGCGTTTCAACACAAGAGCCATACTCCTTACTTCGGTAGAGATTAAGGTAGGTCTTGCATCCACCAGTATGAATGAGCCATGCACTCGGGCCTGAGTTTTTGACAACTGATCCCCATGAAACAGGCACAATCACTGTCACTGGCAGTAACCTGACCAAAACTGAGCGCTTCTTCATGCATTAACGCCGCCTGGATGAAATGGCATTCCACAACTGGTGTTCTTTGTGATCGACGTATCAACGAACGAACGAATCTAAAATTTAACGAAATGTCATCCGTCCTGTCGCCCTCTATGGTTCTGAGTGTTGGCCGACTATAAAGGACAATGAACGCCGTCTTGCGGTAATGGGGACGAAGGTGTTGCGTTGGACTAGTGGCCGGCCGAAACAACTTGATACGGTGGATGGGGATTTAAAAGCCTCGAGATTGCAGCTAGATCAGGCATTTGATAGAGCCAAATGGCGAGACCGATCACGATGAGCGAGACAAAGGCTGAAGAAAAAGAAGAAGGGATACTATACGTATGTCTGAAAGCATTTCAATTTTACAATATGTATCTTGTATCTTCTCCAAATGAAATTGTACGGATTCCACACAGCATGCAATCGTGCACACTCTGACCCCGAAATTTTTTGAAGAGAAGAGACAATCAACCTGTCAAATCTGAACGGTCAACAAAATTTATCACCTGTAACCCAAATTCACTTGAATATCTCAAATAAAACTGTGCAGATATTTTGGATTTAATGAGACCAGTACATGATGAAAAGTAGCTACTCCCAGGCAGAGAGCCGTCATCGCCAAAAGACAAAAACACTCATTAACATCATCTCCCCATTTACTACTAATTTAAGTAGTGGTTTTTGTTGTAACGATTATTCGGATAGTTAAAAACCGAGAAATTTCCAAGTACGAATGCTTTACAACTCATTAGTCCTATCGAAATCCGTCCAGATAAGCATCGTATGTGCATTTTTTTAAGCATCAGCGCCGAAAACTCAATACCTGAACTGGCTGTTTTCGGTGTTTCAAGAAAGTGGGATAAGTGAGCGGAGGAAAAGATGGGAGAGAAGACCAGCAGTCTCTTGAAGATGCTGGGTTGTGGCTGCCTCAAAAATCGAATGAGAACTTTTTGTCTATTCAGGGTTTCTTGTTCGTCACTAGATGATCTGTAATAAAACATAGTTTGTCTCATTTAACTTTGTCCAAAGCCTAACCACAATGCGCTCTATTTTTATGAGCGCACTCGACTTTTTTCTGTGTCTGGTTATATCGTTTTTAAATGAGACTGGTCTCGGAAAACATCCATCAAAAGATAAGACTTCCAAGCGTATTCTTTCATCAAAGTCGTTACTTTCCTTCCAAGAAACGCGATTGAAGCTAAAATTATTTAAATAAATGCGGAACGTGTCTAGGTAACAGTACTGCCAATGTCTGAACTGATTAAGATCGGACTCGGACTCGGACTTAATCCAATAAATTGTGAAGATTAGGAGCCAAGGAAAGACCAGAGATGATTACTTCCACGATGCACCTCTTTCCTTGCTACTATCTTTTCGGGTGCAACGTCTTCCATGCGGTTTTAGTCGCCGATCTGAGACTGTATCTTCAATATCCATCAACCCGGGTAAATCAAATTAAGCAACTCTTGAACTGGCTGGGGGCCACCTCGTCATCTTCATGGCTGTCGTAAAATAAATCTTTAATGATCGTTTCTCTAAATACTGCCAAATGTCATAAAGTTGTTAACGGGCTCATCCAAATCCTAGTGTCTTAAAGTCAACCGACATTTTTATCAGTATGTAAATCAAAGCGAGCTTATATAACTCATTAGTGTGCCTCTGTTGACTTTGGGGTCCCGGCACCGCTATGCCCCCCTCCCTCCCGCCGACTACACCCTTCCGCACCCATGACGGTCACTGAAAGTGTGTTACGACTCCCAACTTCACAAACTGCTTCGTAAATTTGGAATGTAAATTGTTTTGTAGATTTCGTTAGGAAGAAGGTCGTTACGACGTTTACTGCAGAGTATCTGTATCTTTTCTTTTTCTAGACAACTTTTAACGGTGATGGCTGTGTCAACTTATCTGAAGAATTCATTTAATTACACAGTAGTTGCGGTCAAATTGAAAGGAATAAAAAAAAATGCCAAAGTTGAAAACTGTACGGTTTTCATTTTTACGACAGGTGAACTAATAAAAATACGCAAGGATGGGCGTAATTTCAGTGGACGTAAGCAACCACTTTTGAGCCCAAATCAACTGAGCCTACCGTTAAGAGCTGGGAATAATTGATACCGACATCTGAAAGCAGGGAGCAGCAGAAATCAGCCCGCATGAAGGGAATGCTCCCAAAAAATCCAAACCTGAACCCAAGAGGGAAGAAAACCTGGACAGGTCAGGAGTGAAGGCAGGAGCCAGGAAACCCGCCATTAGTTATGCTAGTGCGGTCAAGGGCATTCGACTGGCCATATTGCCAAGAAGGTTTCCTGAGCAAATACTCACTCGTGAGGAGCAGGAAATCATTGAGGACCTTGTCTTCAAGCAGATGATCAAGGGTTGGACTTCGAAACTGGTGTTCACCGGGATACGCTTTCGACCAGGCCTTATACTGGTGGACTGCGCGACGGAAGACACCGCAGGATGGGTTAGAACCATAGCTCCTAGATTGCCAGGCTGGGAAAGGGTGGAACTGTCAACATGTGCAGGGGATGATATACCGGTAATAGAAACGGAACATACCCGTGCATGTGCACAGGGAAAAGCCGAGGTAAGAGACCTCGGAGGAGGCATCGGGTGGAAAACTTACTGAGGTCCCTGAAGAAGTCTCGAAAGCCATAGAGGCGGAAAGAACTGGATCGACCAGGGAAATAGACCTGCTGCCCAATGAAGAGCAGAAGCTGGACGACCTAGACCTAGGACTCCTAGGGCTCAGGGTGGACAGCGATGCGCAGGAAAGCGCCATGTCGGAGGAGGAGGGTGACACTCCGACAGTGGAGAAGAGCTCCAAACAATAACGGAGCCAATGACCAGCACTAAGATAGCTCAGACAAACCTCCACCATACGAGAGCTGCATCTGCAGTGATTGCAAGGGCAAATTCCAAGGAGAACATTGGAATAGTGCTGGCTCAGGAGCCCTGGGTGCACCAGGGGCAGATTCGCGGTCTGCAAGGAGGAAGCATGCATATATATAATTATATGCATATAATTTGGGACTCCTCTTGTGAAAAACCAATAGCTTGCATAATTCTTAAACGTAATTTAAAATACATATGTCTTTCAGAGTTCTTAACCGGGGACCTTGTGGCTATTCAAGTCTCAATGGAAACCGGGAGGATCACTCGCGAGGCAGTTGTGGCATCGGGATACTTCCCAGGAGACGAGAGCCGGAACAAGTCGCAAAGCTGACGAAGTATTGCGAGGAGAGGGCGTTACCACTTCTTCTCGGCTGCGATGCCAACGCCCACCACGAAGTCTGGGGAAGCAGCGACACTAATCGTAGAGGTGAGTACCTTCTCGAATATATTCTTAGCAATAAGTTAGAAATATACAACGTAGGGAACACCCCAACATTTGTGACCAACACCAGACAGGAGGTACTAGATATAATTCGTTTTGAGAATGAAGGGGGGTCCTAAGTCCGCATCAACTTAATGCAGGACCGGACCAATTGAGGAGCAACTTACTCCTTCTTTTCTGGTCCACGGACCCCTCGCAGGGCTTGCACCCAAACTTTTTTAAAAAAAGTCAAGCGACGACGGCTTTACGGTTTCTTACCAGGGCAGAGGCAAATCGTCAGACGCTGCCTCACCTCTGCCCTGGGAGCAGCGTGACCGTAGCGGCTCGCAGATGTTGAATGCTCCTTTATATAATTCGTAAAACACGACATGCCTACGAATTATATTGAGCGCAAATCCGCCTTGTTGACCAAAGCTGGCCAGGGCTGAAATATTCGTTTTGAGAATGAAGGGGGGTCCTAAGTCCGCATCCGTAAAGCCGTCGTCGCTTGACTTTTTTTAAAAAAGTTTGGGTGCAAGCCCTGCGAGGGGTCCGTGGACCAGAAAAGAAGGAGTAAGTTGCTCCTCAATTGGTCCGGTCCTGCATTAAGTTGATGCGGACTTAGGACCCCCCTTCATTCTCAAAACGAATATTTCAGCCCTGGCCAGCTTTGGTCAACAAGGCGGATTTGCGCTCAATATAATTCGTAGGCATGTCGTGTTTTACGAATTATATAAAGGAGCATTCAACATCTGCGAGCCGCTACGGTCACGCTGCTCCCAGGGCAGAGGTGAGGCAGCGTCTGACGATTTGCCTCTGCCCTGGTAAGAAACCGTAAAGCCGTCGTCGCTTGACTTTTTTTACTAGATATAACTCTAGGAAATACCCTAATGAACGGAATGGTCAGGAATTGGAGGGTGTCGGATGAACTCTCAATGTCTGATCACAGGATAACCAGAGTCGACATTAAGGGTAACTCCGAAATAGAAAGAATAATAAGGAATCCCAAGAGAACAGATTGGGAATCCTACACAACGCACTTGAGCAACAACATTGCCCACCTTCAAGGGGCGGTGACATCAGGAGCGAACTAGAATTAGAAACGGTGGTGGAAAACCTCAACACAATCGTCATTGACGCATATGAGGCCAGCTGTCAGGCTAAGACAGTGATGTCATCAAGGGATGTACCATGGTGGAACAAGAACGTAGCCAAAATGAGAACAGAGGCATGAAAACTCTTTAACCGGGCAAACCAAACCGGGGACTGGCGGAGGTATAAAAATGCATTGACTGCGTATAGCAACACGATCAGGGAAGCGAAACGGAACAGCTTCAGGGAATTCTGTGAAGGGATTGAACAGATCACAGAAGCAACCAGGCTGTACAAGACTGTAGCCAAAGACGGGGGAATATCCTCTGTCTGCTTGAAAAAGGAAGATGGGGCATTTACCGAGAATGAGGAGGACAGGGTACACCTGCTTCTCAGAACTCATTTCCCGAGATCCTACCGCTCGGTGGCAGGCGACAACATTCTGCCTGACACCCCAACAACGAATAAAAGGGGAAGGAAAGAGAGCTGGAAACTAGCAAAAGAGGTATGTTCAGAAGCTAGGCTAAGATGGGCAGTGGGAACTTTTAAACCACTGAAATCTCCCGGAATAGATGGCATTTTCCCAGCACTTATCCAAAGAGGCCTAGGAATTATCTTAGAGTCTCTTCTGAGGGTGGTAAGAGGGAGCATAGCACTGGGTTACATACCAAGGACATGGAGACGGGCAAAAGTGGTCTTTATTCCGAAAGCGGGTAAAAAGGATCTTTTTCACCCTAAATCTTTCAGACCAATCTGCCTAACATCGTTCGTACTCAAAACGGTGGAGAAGGTCATAGACAACTATATTAGAACTAACGTTCTAAAGCGTAATCCCTTACATCACTGTCGACACGCTTACCGGGCAGGAAGGTCAACTGAAACTGCTCTGTATCAGCTGACAGAGGTACTACGGGACGCCATAGAAACAAAAGAAATTGCACTGTGCGCGTTTTTGGATATCGAAGGAGCATTCCACAACGCATCGCACACAGAGATACAGGAGCCGCAAAGGAGTGGGAAACACCCTGGCACTCTGGATGGGCAAAATGCTAGAAAGCAGACAAATAGAGGTACAAACAGGTACAAATTCTATTATCATGAACACCACTCAAGGCTGTCCACAGGGAGGAGTACTATTGCCGCTGATGTGGAGTATAGTAGTGGATGAACTCCTGGACGTGTTAACTAATACTGGAATACAAGTCCAGGGCTACGCGGACGACATTGTTCTAATCTGTAGGGGCAAATATGAAGATACCCTATATGATAGAATCCAAACTGGATTAAGGGTTACTAGTGCCTGGTGCAGGAAGGTGGGACTGCGGATCAAACCACCCAAAACCACCATAGTGCCATTCACTAGGGGGCGTAAGCTGAATCACCTGAGAGCCATAACATTACACGATATGGAGGTGAAACGAAAAACAGAGGTCAAATATTTGGGAATCACGCTAGACCAAAAATTACTCTGGAAGACACATGTCGGAAGCACTTGTTGGAAAGTCCCGAGGGCTCTGATGATTTGCAGATCCATAGGCAGAAAAAAATGGGGTTGCAGTCCGAAGATACTACTTTGGATATATACTGCAATAGTAAGGCCAATGATTATCTATGGAGCGGTAATTTGGGCAGAAAGAACCCAACTCAGCACACAAGCCAGGGAATTACATAAGCTCCAAAGTCTGGCTTGCGTGTGTATCAGTGGGGCAATGAGGACATGCCCAACGGCATTCCTGGAGGTCCTTCTGAGATTAACCTCTCTCCATCTGCACATACAGATGCAGGCAAGGAGATCAATATTCAGGATGGCCGGTAGTATGAGTGAGGGGGGGCGCCGCCTAAATCGAAGGAAGATTGATATTCTTTCTAGGCGGTATCCCGAATTGCTGACACCAAGGGATAACATGACAACGAGGTGTCACTTCGATAAAAAGTTTGAAACACGTTGGAGTAACAAAGCAAACTGGGAGAGCCTGACTGTTACATACGATTTAAATCAGCAACTGATTAACTGGTACACTGACGGATCCCTCACAGCAGAGGGAGCGGATGCCGGGGTCATTTGTTCAAGGAAAATGTATATTCCAGGCGGAAATATACGCCATAGACAGATGTGCCTCCTTTAACCTCCAAAGAAACTACAGGGGCAGAACATAGCTATTCTCACCGATAGCCCAGCAGCGATCAAGGCACTTAGGTCCAACCAGGTGAGCTCTAAACTGGTATGGGAATGCCTTGAGAGACTGAATACACTCGGCTCGTCCAACAAGGTCTGGATACTTTGGGTTCCAGCCCATGCTGGGTTGGAAGGCAACGAACAGCGGACGCCTTTACACGGGCCAGAACCCTTCTGTGGAATCGGAAACGGTTTCATGGCAATGAATCTAAGAAATGAAGAGAAACGGTTGAGGGAACTATACTGGGCGGGCCTACCAGGGATGGAGTAGTCCAGGCTACGAACCCATGCGCACAAAGGATTGTTTAAACCTCGCCAAAAAGAACCTCCGAATCATAGTGGGAATTCTCACTGGTCATTGTCGGCTGAACTATCACCTAGTGAAGCTAGGGATATCTACGGGCACTGCCTGCAGGTTTTGTGACGAGGAGGACAAAATCTCTATAGACGCCCTGGGACAGTGTCCGGCACTTGTGCGAAGTAGGTCGAGACATCTGGGAGAACACTTAATACCAGATGCAAAGCTGAAAGGTCTGGAAGTAGGGAACATACTAAAGTTCCTAACGGTTACAGGCTTGCTTGAGATACTATGATCAACTATATCACTATAACCAGTAAAAGAGGCACAATATTTCTTCATGGACGCGGTGCGACTTTCCCTTAACAGGATAATAATAATAATCCCCAAACTCAAAGGACGAGAAAATTATGAAGAGTGGGCGAAAATTTTCTTTTTTTGGAGGGAATGGAGGTATGCATCGCAGAAGAAGGAAAGCCCAATGATGCAAAGGCGCGAGCGAAGATTATTCTTACAATAGATCCAGGATTATATGTGTATATTAAAGAAGAATCGAATGCCATAGGGATTGTGGAATAAGCTCAAAACAATGTATGCAGGCACGGGTTTTACCAGATGGATTGGGCTGCTGCGAAATCTTATTTCAATAAGACGCGAAAATTCCGACTCCATGGCTCAATACATAACATCAATCATTGAAACAAGTCAGTGATTGAATAATACTATCTATATCTGAGGTCAGTAGCATCAGGATTAAACAATAGTATGCCGTGTGTGGTGTTCCGCTGACGGCTGTCGGAGGCGGAGTCTCCTCGCACTACCTAGCAGCCTCGGGCCGGAGATGGCGAAGGCTTACAAGCTGTGCCAAGTCAAGGAGAATTCGGCCCGCTTATAACATAGCCCGATCACGAGAACTCCTGTGCCAGACGCGTGCAAATGCATTCAAGATTACGGCGGTCTGCACGGGGCACTGGCCCATAGCGGACCATGCCGCTAGGCTCGGCTTACCGTACAACTCGCATTGCCGAAGCTGCGGAGAAGAAAGGGAAACCCTCATGCACTTTCTCTGCGATTGCCCAGCTCTGGCTCGAGTCAGGCTACGGACACTGGGTAAACCATTCTTTGGGGACCTCAGAGAGATTTCTAGCTGCAGGGTGGCAGAGCTGCTTTCCTTCGTGAATGCTACGGGCTGGCTCTGAAGTTCCGAGCCGGTTGGACTCTGCTTCCCTGCTCCCATAACAACAGTCACGGTCTTAGGAGTTTGTGGCATCAAAACGGCGCACCAAAGCGCTAATTGGGCTCCTCGAAGCGGCCACTGATACCTACCTACTTACCCTACGCCGTTTGAAGTCTGGATAGGACAGAAACCTGATGTCAGTCATCTGTGTATATTTGGAAGTAAGGTGATGGTACACATACCGAAAGAAAGAAGACTCAAGTGGGACAAGAAAGCAAAGCAGTGCATCTTGGTTGGCTATCCTGATGATGTGAAGGGCTATAGAGTGTACAATCCTAACAACAATTGTATAACAACAAGTCGCGACGTTGTTGTGAATGAAGAGGGGATTAAGAAGGAACAAGATGAAGTGGTGCCAGTACACATAAGCCAGGAAAGCATCAATTTTAAAGTAAAGAAGGAAATGCCAGAAGTGAGTGCAGAGACATCAGGTGACACAAATCAGGTGATACCAGATCAAGCGGGAAAAAAGTCACCAGAAGAAACAAGTGTTAAACAAGAAGTTGTACCAGGAGAAAGTAAAGAAGATGGAGAACCTTTGTTAAGTGTAACACAGGGGGATGCTTCGGTCAGTAGTCATAATAGTACTGCAAATAAAGAGTTTGTAGATGTTTCGGACACTCAACAGCCCGTGGGAGTGGCTGAAGAACAAGAGACTTCACTATCCACCAGAGTTCGAAAGCAGCCGGGCAGGTATGGTTTTTCAAGTGTTTGTGCGAACAGTGAAATGGACCTGAAAGTGTTCAGTGGAAACAGGCTATGATCGATGAACTTGATTCGTTTAAACAGAGTGATGCCTGGGAAGTTGTGAACTTACCTGTTGATAGTACTGTAGTGCCATGCAAATGGGTTTTCAAGCGTAAAGTGGATAGTGACAATAACATTACATATCAAGGTCCAAAGACCCGGTATAGATTTCGATGAGACCTTTCTCTCCTGTTTTGAGACATTCCTCATTGAGACTTCTGTTTGACTTGGCAGTTCAAATGAACCTTGATATAACTGATCTTGATGTTCAGACTGCATTCCTCAATGGTTTTTTAAATGAGACAACATTCATGTCTCTTCGAAGACTCTTTTATGCTCCACATCTTAGCCGGAAGGTTAAGATTATTTGCTATCTTACTTTGGTTAGGCCGGTGCTCACCTACGGGTGTGCTGTCTGGTTTAATTTGAGTGCTAGCCAAATGGAGAAAATAAGGATCTTTGAAAGGAAATGTCTGCGTGCTTGGATGGGGCTTAATAGGACTGCTTCGTCAAACTATGAGCACTATGTAACTAATGAAGTGATGTATGCAGCTCCTGCTGTGCCAAGAATCGACACAGTTATCGTCAGATTGATTCGAAATCATATAGTGCGATCTGCTTCGCATGGTGAGAACCCTTGGGTTTCGCAGCCGTTCTACCCAAATGATAGGTACTTTGAGAAAACTCTCACGACAGGCTTCATTCCTCCCGAAGCGTTCGTGTATTTTGACAGGAATGGTCTAATTCCTGATGCTGCCGATGATCCAGCACTGATTGTTTTTTATTGTTCATTTTTCCAATCTATATATAATTGTTACCTATTTCTTGAAAATAAAAATGATTTTAAAAACTAAAAACTAAACCGTCAAGAGCAAGAATTAATCGATAACGATATCTGAAAATTTCCCAATTTCCAAGTCCTTTTATGGACCCTTAACTCCCAACCCTCTAATGAGACGAAACTGTTGTGAAGACACCGAAAAGATACTCCTTCCTGTCTTCAACTCTTTGTTTCCAGAGTCCCATACACCCTTAACACAACTACAATTCCCTTTTCACATTAAATACTTTCAAATGCCACTCCAATCGAATCCATAGACCTTACACAGGATATGGCATCGCAGCAATATCTTTCAACATATAATTCCGCCAACGAAGCAGAAATTCAATTAAACTCTGAGCTTTGGAGCTCCGAATCCATTTAATTCATTGCAGCCCAGATTCTCCTCTCCATTTCACTTCGCCCATCCTTGTTCAGGGATGTGATGTCGACGAATCAATTTCCCGAGGGAGAATTCATTTGAAAAGGTCGGCCATTCAGTGAGCAGAAAGGAAGGCAGGAACCCATCATTAGCTCGACAAAAGCCAAGCCATCCTTATCAACACACTGCACAGAATTTTCACCAGATAGTCCTTCGGCTTAACCATATTCGGGTAACAATAACGATGAGATACAAAATGGCAGGAGTGAAGGCGTGAAACGGAAATGAGTGGGAGAGTTCGACTGATTCAAATTAGCCGTGGCAGGCCGTTGTTGAATGAACTGTGGAGCGTCTTCTCTTAAGACAATGCAAGGGGTGTGAAAAGGAATGGGAAATCTGCTGTCACTCAGGTTATTTAATTTATCTACAGTGGTGGTGTTCTATAATGACAGTTTCTGATATACTCGAATATTGTATATCCTTCAGAAGAGAGAAGGGATTTATGCAGGGTGGCTTACAGTTTCTGAAGATTTATCGCCCTACGTGCCTAACGTTTCGACTCTGCTTTTGGAAGGATCCTGCCTTGATCTTGGTCAGTGATTTTTCCATCGAATTAAAAACTCGATTATTTCTCATAATTTACGGGTTATACTACACAATCAGACGATTATTGGTTTGAATTAGGAGGAAAGGAAGAATTCGTACCCAACTATACCAAGGATACTTTACCCAAGAACAGCTTTCGCTACTCAATAAATGCTTCAACTTTGCCATAAGAGATCCCACTTTCCCCAAAGAAGACATCGAAATGGACATCGAAACAGAAATTAAAGATACACCACGAGACGAAAAAGCTGGCATTCAAGAAAAACTTCGGCGACTACTAGCCCCCACCAAACGAATAGCACAAGGAAAGGAGTGTCGTCCAACCACCACAAAATCATTAAGGAGGTGAAAGAGAAACGCCGTGGAAATCAACGACAACGACTTAATACAAAAAGGACAGGTCATCAGGAAGGACCCTGTCCCAGATTCCACTGAAATAGTGAGAAACGCTCTGACAAAATTCAAACCCGTCATTAAGAAAGCCTCCAACCTCTTTGCCTTCTTTATGTATTTTAGGGAATCATTTGATCCTAGGAAGATATGGGTTAAGCGTTCCATCCACATCTTCCAAGGGTCAAATAATTCTCCAAAATTGATAAAGGAAGCAACAACATCAGAGGGATATTCGCAGCAACGAATTCACGAACCCAAAACATTGCGAAGTAGATCCTAGAAAAAGTCAAAAGGTTAGGCCTAAAAATAGGAAAATGGATAGTGGGAAACACCAAGGAAGTCATCGCTAGACTCAACAAAACCGGGGAAAAAATGACGAAATACTAGTATCCTTCAACATAAAAACGCTGTTTCCAAGCAAAATTTGAAGAATGGATCATGACACACGAAAACTCAACCGAATGGAGGAACGCCAAACTGTGTAGAAAACTGGCTTTCACAAGCATGGAAGTTTTATAAAACAACCTCCGGGAAAGCAACCGCTGCTGTACGAGGTATTTATGAAGAATCTGGAGAATGAACTCATGAAGTCTGGCATCAAAAGGCATCAAAAAGGAAGAAACCGAAATTATTCTCGAGATACTTAACCGGGCGCACAGAAACATCGAATTCACCATGGAAGTCGAAAAGGAAGGATAGATACCTCTCCTGGAGTTGAAAATAATGCAAGAACGAGGGCGCTTTCAATTCGATATTTACAGGAAACCGAAACAAATATAGCGACTTCAAACGCCGATTTCCAACACATAATGATGGCATAAAACCTTTAACTCAGCACCAAATGGCGCCACTTGCTGAGTATAAAGCAATTCACAGACCACATATTCTCATCAAATTTCGTGACAATAGCCTCAGCGGTTTCCAAACAAATCGAGTGAGAGAGGCAGACAGATAGACAGACACCTGTGAGTAGTTGCCAGATCTCTCATCAGGCGCGTCACTTCATGGGGATGGGGGATGGTATACGTCAGACAGTAATCTTTTGTAGAGCCTTGTAAGCGTACATGCCACCCACGTGTCAGTAGAATGCCCCATGTTCCTCCCTGCATGAGCGATACGGCGCCACTGGTAGGGTTGTGTTTCGGAATCCAAAACGCTACTTTGTCATAGTCCCGAGACGGGTGAACCACGGTTTAGTGGAGGTAGCACGTCCTAAACTAGGGAGAACACCTGAGTGCAGCTAACTCAGGAGATGTGCAGGGGGAACTATTACTGATAGCCTACGGCTGGCAGGTGGACAGTTCAAAGAGGGCAAATGACGGCTGAATGGATAGGACCTCATATGGTGCACAAGGGTAGCGGGAGGCGAAAAGCTGGCGACTGCCATAGTTGTGGTCCATGGACGCGAGCCTGTGCCAGAATTTGCGGCAAATACCCGAACAAAAATATAGATGAAAAATACGAAATACCATTAACATTGAAGGACAAAGAGGACGTCATTATTGTTAATTATGGGACCATCGAAGCAGATACTCCAACCAGTGATAAGGAGGAGGTAACAAACCTGGACCCCTTTAAGCGAAGCGGTAAAATGGATGGAGATGGACAAGGTATTGATAGTGGCAAAGGCTGTACCGGGCCCAGCAAAGAAGAAGCGGTGCATACCAACGATGAGAAAATTGAAGCAATGCTAACAAAAGCATTCAGGGTGGAAAATTGCACGAAGAAGGTGGGTAATACCCTGAACATGGTCTACGGATTCGTTGAGCGGAAGCATAATGTTCACCGCTATACTAAGATGGTTGTTCGGAAACCTAAAGACAATTTCGAAAAGGCCATGGGTGAGAACCTATTCTTACCAAAAGGATGAAATGAGCCAGTCAAACAAGTCCAAAGTAGAAAGTTATAGAGGGCGTAAAGAGGAGCAGAGAAGAAATGGAGAATGCTGGTGTAAAACTTCCAACACCAAAGAAAAGCCGAGTGACCAAAGATCCAGTAACGGAGCGAGTGCAACGTTTTGACTTCAAGTCGGCGTTGTAAATGAAATCCTAGAAAATGGAAGTAAATGTTTGGTCAACTGTGAAGCCAAGGAAGCAGTTAAAACGAAGGAAACCTCGTCCGGATACACAGAGATTCTGCGGAAGGTCAAAGGAGATCCGACATAAAGCGACCTGAGAGAAAATGTCATACGGATCAAAAGAATGCAGAAGGGATAATTACTCCTGGAGCTTTGGAAGACGAATGAAAGGACACTCAACTACCAGAACTTGGTTGGTAGATCCTTAGGTGAGGAAGTTACAGTGAGGCAATTAACCCACGAGATAGCTGGGGAGTGTAGGAACCTAGACGAGATCATGACAAAGGAGGCCATATGGAGTGAACTGACGCGACAATTTTTAATTCCAGACGATAATGTCTACACAATAAAGAACTTGCGGGAAGCAAACGATCAGCTTGTCAGCCGTTTGGGGAAATAAGTTGCTGGAAGCTGGCAAAGTCAAGATGGGATGAGTTGTCTGTAGGATCCGGGAGAAAATATCTCCTTCCTCCTGTATGTTTTAAATATCTGGAGTACGGCCATATAGCAGGAACATCGTCTTAAATCAGATCCAAAAGAAACTACCCTGTGACGGCGGAGATATGGGGTGACCCCTGAACATACTGACATGTTGGAGGACGGCTCCAACGATCGGCTAAAGGAGCAACTCATGCACTGGCTGTCAGTAAATGAGGACGCGATTAGTTCGGCTCAGAACTTTTGAAAACACTCTGGATTCAGCGGCTCCCGAAGAGCACTCATGTTATCATAGCTTACGCAGACTCGGCGTCGCTGGAGGAGGAGTCCACCACGCCTCACAAAGTCCACCAGGTATACGTGCGCCCCGTAGTCGCGGAAGTGTCTAGAGACACACATCGGGAGTTCGAAAACCTTAGGTTAATGGTGACCACAGTTTCAACGGTAAGTACTTTACGTTCGGGAGGTAGATCGCGATCAGAGTCACGGTCAAGGTGCGTTTCTTGAAAAGGACGTTTGGGTAGTCACACCCCAGGACTCTCATCGGCCCTGGCAATGTGCTATTACCACCCCAAATTCGGAGCTCAAGCGACTAAATATACCACCGGATGCAATTTCAATACAGCAAAAAACTAAGCTAGCGGGGTCGCTCGGCGGCTACTACCCGAAGCGCAATACCACGCCGCTTTTCAATTTGCGAGTCTCTGAGCAGAAGTTTCTTTCTGGTAGACACTGGCGCCGACGTGCCGGTTCTCTCCATACCCCGTCCAAATACCTTAATACCGCAAAACTTGCAACTGGCTGCCGCGAACTCCTCTCCCATCCACATTTACGTCTACAGGCAGGTGAACGCGAGTCTCGAATTGTGCCGAATGTTTTCGTGGTGATTCGTTGTGGCTGACATTAGACCCCCCAAATTTAGGCGCAGATCGTCACTATGGGCTGTTGGTGAACCTGCAGAACAAAGCCTTAATAGACTCCGCAACCTCTTCAAATTCGTTAGAAAAAATTTCCACCTGCGCAAACGACATCTTTTCCATTGTTTTGGAGGACATGGCCAACATCACTACTAAAAGCATTTTTTTCCGGCCGGTTAAGCACGATGTGCAGCACCACATCAATACTACTGACTCGCCGATATTCTCAAAGGTGCGTCCCCAATCAGAGAATCATCCAATCTGTCCTATGAAACTTAAACTTGTATTTCTGTTGCCTCTTTTTCCGAATCTGAACACTTGGACCATCTTGAACGCATTTTTCAACCGGGCTCGTTATAAATGTTGAAAAATGCAAATTACTATACTTCAGACTGACATTAAGGCATAATCATGTCTCAAGACCCTCTGTCGAAAATTGATCCCGCGCTTTGGTGTACCAGCCGTAATCATCACGGACCAGGGAATGCAGTTTGTGTCTACTCTTTTCTCGGAGTTCCTGGGTGTCAAATGCTACAGAACCACTGCATACCATTTGCCGTCCAATGGGGTGCTGAAGCATTGACATGGGATGCTGAAGGTCACCTTAATAGCTCGCGTCGATCGCTCGTGGTCGCAGTTTTTGTCGTTCGTCCTCCTTGGCCATCGCACAGCCCATCGAGAGGAGTTCCCAGCCAGCCCCGCGGCGATGGTGTACGGGGAGAATCTGCGACTCCCACCGACCCTGTGATGGATATCAGAGCAGGATTAAGCGACTTCAACATACCACGTTTGCTCAGGGATGCGGCTTCGAGGCTGCGGCCAATTAAACCTTCCTGGCACACGACGCCGGAGGTCGACACCTGCAGGGACCTCGAGACATGGTCGCTCCTCGGAGACCACTGTACCCACCAAATTAGCACCTCTTTAAAGTCCTGGAGAGACGGGGGCAGTCGCTCATTATCAACGCTGAAACCCTTCGCGGAACCGGAGGACAGTCTAAAAAAGTCACCGGGATATGATCCATTGGCGGGGTCACGTCCGGGTTCCTCTACAGCTGGGGTGGAGTGATGTGGCGGCCCGCCGGAGACGAGAACCACCAACCGCATTGCCGACAGTAAGAACTCCGACGCACTGAACTGACGTCAGTACATCTGGCGTTACACTTTCTTCTTCTTGTTCCAACCGCCGACCAGAGCGATAGGGGCGCTCCCGAAAAAATCTTTTCTTGTTGCATTTTTCGATCTTTTGTGTGTCATAGGAGGATCATAGGAGTTTTCAGGCGAAACCGGTGTAAAGTTTTCGACAAGCCATTCACCCCGCTTCTTCTCCAGCTGCTTGTGAGCCTTTCGTTCCTAGCGTAACTGCAGCTTTCTTTCAAATAAGTGAGTGCTTATAATACTGAACTGGAGTGCTGTGATATGGAAGCTTGAGCGATGGACATCGTTATAGCTGAAATGACGTAAAGTCGGAGGTGGAACATAGGATGAAACCAGAGATTCACGATTGAGGATGTCAATGAAGTGGGAACTGAAACGAAATTTGTCACCGGGGGAAAGGGGTTGTCCGCCAAGAGAGGGTTTATGTAAATAACGCATTCAGTGGCATTTGCAGACATTCAGAGCACCAACGGATCATAGAGACTAGATTGGGCTGCAAGAGAGTGCAATCCAGCAGAGACGAAACAGAGGCAAATAATTTAAGGTCATCAGCGTACGGCAAATATGGACAGGTCATTGATAAAAAACAGGAAAAGGGAGGGGGACAAGAATGGAACCTTGGAGAACGTCAGAGGAAGGAGAGACGGAACGAGATGAGGAACCATGAAAAGAAACTTTGCAGGAATGGTGTATGAAGTAGGAGGAAAGCCGAAAGGTGATTGAGGGGGAAGTAAAGTAGAGAGAATTTAGAGAGGAGAACATTGTAGGTCAACCGTTTCAAAGGCTTGGAGAAATCGGTATAAATTGCATGTACCTCCTGCTTTTTTTAAAAAAATGTTGACTTTCGGTGTAAGTCCAAAACGAGGAGCCCATGAACCAGAAAAGCGAGAGGCACTTTCTCTACAATTAGTCCGGTCCGCCATCAAAAAAATGGCCACTGTTCAAATACAGGCCCCACGAATTTCTGAGTAGATGGCACTCTTTCTCCACTGCTTTGTATCGTGCAAGATGCAAAAGAGGATGGGGCACTACCCACCCCAATAAAATGTATCTTCTCTACGACGATAGAAGTATGTATAAATGGAAAATATACATATTTAATTGCATGGTTTGCTACATAGTTGCTCAAGGATATCTATTTAACTCAGTTCTTCTGTTACTTCGGAAAGTGTTCGCCTTACACCATTTAGAATATTATAACGGTTTCCCATTTTATATACTCATTTAATCACTTTAGATGCAACGTCTGCACAGTTCGAGAGGGTCAATTGGAGTTGAAGAACTACTGCTGCGTTAGCAGCACTTAAAATCAAATCTGCACGGACATTTATGTTTCGCTTCCCCGGGGGCAAATGAAATTCTCTGACCATAAACCAACGAACAGCATGTACAAGACTGCCCATATCACACGGTTTTGTGGCTTATGCGCTCTCAGCAATGCTAATGGACTAGAAGCTAGTTTCCATTGGAAAAAAGGAGCTGCAAACAAATATTGGTATCGTCTCATGAATGCAACATTGGTATCAGGTTCGCTTTTGAAATTTCGCGGTTGCTAGTCTAGAACAGATATTTTGATTGATTGGTCCTTGAGATCTTGAGGGTATCTTGTCAAAGTTCCTTAGCGAAGCAACACTTTTCGCAACTACGCGTCAGTAACCAATGGAAGTATCGATAAATCAGTTTCAGTATTCATCCACAAATAACGGTTACCAACAGCCTCCATTGGTCACTGATTTTATGGAATTCAAAGACCATCTTGGCGTGTTAGTCGAAGTGTGAAAATCATTGGACGCGCTTTTATATCTTTAGTGAATTCCATCACTAATTTAAATGGGTGCCAGTTGCCATATGAGTTAGTGCAGAGCTCGATGGCGAATTGAGTAACTGACCATCGAACTGACGAACATGTCACACTGTAATCGGTACACTGCAATCGATAGTAAACGCGTTGTAATGACAACGAAAAAGATCGCCACCAAGCTTCCCAACACGGCTATTGCAAATTGTATGCCTTTTACAGGTGACAGGGCTCATTATCAATGGGTTTCTTTGCCATGCAATAGACGGCCATCACATCCAATTTGTGTTTACAACGAATGTCGAATTGTTGTTTCGGTTCGAGATCTTCCTAGTTCAGCCTGGGATATCGTAAATGGTTGAATGTATTCAAGCGCTTTTGTAAAGTTTATGGATACGACAGTAAATGATAACGGAGCTGAAAATTAATCGAAAAGTGCCGAGTTTTGAATTTAAGGGAGAAATGCTTATTGCTTTCCTCTGTAAAGTCGGTGATACCAAAATCCGTAAGGTTACATTTGTCCAGAATTGAAGTCACTTTACAGTTCAAAAACTTCACACTTTCATGCTCTAATATTCGCAAATCGGCTTAACCTTCTCCCAATTCCATTAAATATGGCGAAACCCCTGCAGCCGCCTTCAACTTTCTTATAATCTACTTCTCTTCGGTCTATAACTTCTTGTTCTCTCCCGCATCTGGGTGTAGACTGACTGTAACTGAGCTTTTCAACAGATGTCGACGCCAGATCCTTCGGCTGCAACTCCCGACCAGTTGACCGCTCAAACCAATAAAATGCTCCAAATCACTTACCCTGCCTTCAGTTAGGTTTCCTATCAGGAAAATCCATCGAGCCAATCCTCGGAAATAGTTTTTCTGCAAGCCGACTCGACAAGCTCCAAGCTAACTTTACCCGCTGAAGATGCAGGAGTCAGAGCAAATGACAATCTGATTCTCATGACGTCTTATCATCTGCATCCAAGAGATACTTAAACCACCAATATTTTAGAGACCGTACTGGGAAATGCCAAACGTCTTGCAACTGGAATAAGCCCTTTACTAAACACCAGAGAAACTAGTGAACCACCTACGAGTTCAGGTGATCGAGGGTGAGGAAATAAAAAAACGCTTGAACCTAAAGGACTCAATTACGTCGCTGTTTTGGCTCTAGAGCCCCCATTATTATAGGACACAATAACAAGACTCTGGTGCCGCCAGACTGCGAGGATGTATAATTTTTGAAGATTGATTTACGTTGTATATTCCACTAAATTGCATCAAAGGACGTTCCAAAAAAAAAACTGGACTTGGACTACGTCAAGCTCCCCAAACCTTCCAGCGTTATACTCACAGATACTTTGGAGGACCAGACTTCGTTTTCAAATTCATCGGAAATATTTTGATATTTTCAAGGGGTCCTGTAGGACATAAACAGCGCCTCAGAATTATGTTTCAATCAGAAGACACATAAGCTTCTGATTGTCTACCAGCGCGACGAAAATCCTTCTAGATGTTCTTGAAATCAATTACTGAGGACATCATGTTGCTCCAGATGGAATCAAAGGTGTTGCCGAAAGAGTCAACGCTATTCAAG
The DNA here is from genome assembly GCF_905115235.1 of Hermetia illucens. Taxonomy (NCBI): domain Eukaryota; kingdom Metazoa; phylum Arthropoda; class Insecta; order Diptera; family Stratiomyidae; genus Hermetia; species Hermetia illucens. The sequence continues at coordinate 4,056,433 of NC_051849.1, read as the reverse complement.
AATTTCCTCAAGCAACTAATATTGTCGATTTGCAGCAATTTCCCGGTACAACCACCTTTTAGGGACCTCATTTACCTAACGCTACTGAGATTCATCACCACTCCACGCTTGAATTTCAGGAGCTAAAAAAGGAGACTTGCGACCAGTACACCAAATACCGAAAGCAGTTAATGCGTTCGAAACTTCCATGGCAGCCGTTGTCAAACAGCTCCATGACGGGAACGGGAAACTTCGGGTATTTTCACTAAGAAATTCGGTGACACTCAGCAGTTATAATCACGTTACGACAGAAATCTTCAAGTCATCTACAACGCCCTCAAGTACTTTTGCAATCTGATGAAAGGTTGTCCGCTCAGAATCACGACGGATCACAGTCATTCCATTGGAACCTCAGGTAAGCTCAGAAGGTCGACATCAAACTGAAACCTGTTTCTAAACTAGTTCGAGCCTAAAATTTGTAAAATTGAAAGCGGATGATCCTGATATCTACTGACATATCTCTATAGAAGTGTATCCTCGCTATAATCCTACGCTCCTTTTTAATGTCATGCTTGGATTGCAAACCACACTGAAGGGCGGCGTCAGAGCTTCCCAGCCAAACTAGTTTTTGCAACAACTATCCGTGTGCCTGAAGAATCTTTTTCCGATGCCGACTATCATCCGGATCCGATTACCTTCCCCGGTAAAGCGGGGGAGCAAATGTGGGTTATATGGAATCCGTCAACTCGCACGACCAAAGCCCTTTCATTTTCAATGCCCTCCACGAAGACAAACCACACGACGTCTATGATGCTCCTATCAAAAAAGTTGTCAAAAATCTCATCCGTTTGTTAGCTCTGTTACCAAGGGTACCTTAATAAACCGAATGTATTTTGAGTTAAATCGGAGGTTCTTGGGATACTAAATTTCTACCGCCGTTTCTTGCCCAGGGCTGTGTACCTTCACAGGTTGTGCAGGCATATAACATCACCAAGCAACTGCTTGTGTAAGCACACCTTTGGCATTCCCTCGCAAAATACACCCCTAGCCGTTCACTTCGATGCCTTAGACATCGCTGTAGGTATTGCGTTTCATTCAAAAGATGAACCAAACTTGGCGCCCGTTCAGGCAACTGAACCGCGCTCAACGGGTCTGCAGCATCTATGATTGTGAGTTATTAGCCGCTTATCTTGCAATAAAATATTTCCAGTATTACCTTTCGTTTCCTTCGGTTCACGGCCCATAAGACACTCACCTTTGCTTTGAAACGGAAGCCCGATAAAGCATCCTCTTGCTAACTTCGTGAGCTGGGCCAGATAGTGTTTATCGAAACATGTTAGAAAAGCAGTAGGCGTGTTTCCTCGATCCGCCAAGAACTTTCACAAAACCAATCTCAACATAATCGGCCCTTTGTGAGACTCCTGTGGTTTCACATGGTGGCTTGAGGTAATGGCTCTAAAAGAAATTGCTGCTGCCTAGGCACTCTGTCGAGAGTGGATTTCACACGTTGGTGTGCCGGACCGGCCAAGGAGTGCAGTTCGAGCCTCCCTTTTTCTCGCAGTTATTCAAACTCCTCGGAATGAAATCAGAAAACGGTGTACCATCCGCAGTCCAATGGAATGCTTGAAATATGGCACGGGACACTGAATTCTACTATAGCGGCCCAAGGCTCCTGGTCGCAAGTCCTGCCACTTATCCTACTTGACCGCCGGGCAATCAATAACTAGAGATTCACCACGCGCTCCGCGGAACTGGTATACGCTGAGAACCTGAGACTCCCCAACGACTCTGTACTCGACATTAGGTCGAGCCTTAACATCCTCGGGTTGTTTGCACAAGGACGCAGTGCGAAAGGTCGCCACACACCACCTATGCGTAACATAATGTGGTTATACGGTGAAGGTATTCCCAATCAAAACACAAATTAATGTTTGACCTAGAACTCCGATTTTGAGAATCCGTGGTAAGTTGACCATCTCTCCAGACCTATCATTCGCATGGGCTAAGGCGAATGAATAGAAACGCACTTACCACTTCTCTCCAAGATCGCTTATAATCTTATCAGGGAAGCTTAGATCGACTATATTTTATGGTATGCAAGCTGGCAGTCAGGGTGAGGAGTGGCTGTCGTGCTACCAGCAAGTTATCATTGAATGTGATGAGTGGATGAAGCCCAGGTATAATAAAGAGTGACCGCCAAGAGAATGGGAAAACAGCATGAGAGGATTTAAGAGAGCAGCACAAATATTGACATTTACTGACATAGTCACTATCATCAACGGCGTAACAACCGGTACCCGGTCTAGGCCTGTCTTAATAATGAACTGTGTGATACACCAGGGGAGAGGGCAAATGTTGGATAAGGTAACCATCAAAAAATACACTGCAGAAAGCGTTAGAAAGATGGGAAGTGAGGCATGTAAGGAGTGAAGTAAAGTTTAGCAGGCAATGGAACAACGTTTCATAAAGACCTGTTATGCTGCAGTTATAAGGTGGCCAAAACGTGCTACCTTGGAACAAAAACCATTTTTTGGAAACGCCTTCCGGGTCTTAGTTATCAGTGACTACATGGTCCGCCACCAAAATCTGGACAAGATTAAATTAAGCTACACATGAAAGAGCGTCCCTCGTGAACTCTCGGAAGCCATAAAAAGGATTCAAGGGGTTCCAGGCTGTTCTGAAGAGACAGTTGTCACAGAAGACCTCGGGTCGACCCGCTTCTAAACGGGACAAAGGCTGAAGAAAAAGAAGAAATTGTTGAAGAAGGCCCCCGATACCATTCCTCCACGATGAATGATAGTAAGGCAAATACTTTCTGAGGATAACAGAATGAAGCAACGGGCTCTTCCTTGAAACAGCAGCGGGACCAGTCAGGATTTTTTTTCCAAAGAAAAAATGTTCTCTATTGAAATAATCGGTGAGTTGCTGGCGACCCCGAAGATGTTCCCATGGTAGCTAGAACGAAATTTCAGGCCAGTGTCCACGTATTAAATGCTGTGTCCTGTGAGGGTAGTGTCATGCCGCCGATTTTTTCCATATGACCGTATGTTTTCTAACAAGACGGTGCTTCGGTCACATCAGCCATTTGGTCCAGAATTGGCTTTCACATACCATAACCATATATGGTCCGAGGAATACTGGCCTCCCAATAGTCTTGCGTATTGAATTCAAGAGCAGGAAAATGAATGCACCGCGGGTATGGCTGGAACGTTTTTATTTTGGCTGGCAAGGGCCGTGACCGTTGAAACCAGATACCCCAATAAAATGGCCTGTTGCTAACCAAAAATGCTTTTCAATTGGATTCACCACTACTGCATATTGTTCCAACCTTTGGAAATGATTGGCATGCTCTTCCGAGGAGGAACTTTGATTACTGTCCGAGAGGAGAGCCAGCCCTGACACGTAGTACCTCTACTCGCGTAAGGAAGCATTGCGTCTGGTGACATTTTTTTTCAGTGGGTTAGGGTGGGAGAGCCAGTTCTTCAGTCTGTCGCGCGACAGTTTGATCATATGCGGAATTATGAGGTAAACCCCGGAGAGGTCGTACAGAAGCGAATTTTTGTGAAATTTTGGGTTGCCCTTCTGTATTTGGCTTTTCTTGAGTATCGTCCTTTCGAAGCTTTGAAGGGCTTCTGCTGCATTGGTTACATGGTAGCCCATGCTGGGAAACCATTGGTCAGGATTGGTCGAATAAGAGTTTTATATAAAAGGGTTTTGGTGGCAGGGATCAGGACCCGAAGTGAGAGGTTTTTCAAGACAACTGAGGTCTTAGGAGCAATGACAATGGCAGATCTGATTTGAGGGTTGGATTTAAGTTTGTTGTTGAGAGAGATTCCCAGGTATTTAATGTTTGGTTTTGACTTGAGCGTATGGTTGGCAATGCGTAAATGGAGGTTTTTACTTTCTGGCACTATGAGCCAGTAGCCCTTCTCGCTAGGGTTTCTAAAACAAATAACCGCAGACTTAAGGAAATTAACGGTGAGGGCCCACCGGTTGAAATACGCGATGACTCTATTAATTAGGAGTTTGATAGAGAGAAAGGCTAGTAGCGAAGAGGATCCTTTCTGATGAGGAACGTTTGTCGTTGGGGAAAAAGGCCCGGTGAGGGGCTGCCTGAGTTTCCGTTGGCGCGGTGAATAATTTTACGGGAGGGAGGGGAATATCGTGGAGGAAGATGTTAAAAAGTTTGGGGCCTAGAATACATCCCTGAGGGACTCCTGAGTTTACCGGCAAGTCGAGGGAGCGAAGTCCATCGAAGCGCACGTGGCAAGTTCTGTTGGAGATGAAGTCTCCGAGGATTCTGGATAAGGGGAGAGGCAATTGGTCTGAATTAGTTTGCATAGCAAGCTCTCTTTCCAAGCTGAATCAAATGGCTTTTCAAGATCTAAAGCGCAAGCTACGGTGCAATGCCTATTTTCCAGGTGATTGAGGATATGGTTTTGCAGATGCAGGATCGCCTGCTCGGTGGATCTGAGATTTTTCGAAGCCGAATTGATTAAGTGGAATGATAGAGGAGTAGTGTCTATTGGGGTGACTTTGTAGGGTACGTTAGAAGATTCTTCCAATATTGGAAAGAAAAGAGATAGGCCTCATATCTTTGAGTATAAATTTATTGACCTCAAGAAGTTTCCAATCAATACAATCTCTTTTGTAAACTGTTCATCAAAGTTCCCGAGGGAAGGAGGCTTGTTGTTTGATGGATATTTTTTTATTTTTTATTTTCCGAGTTATCACAATCTCGGCAGATGCCGGATTTTACCTAATACTAGCACTAAGTGCCAAGCATTTAGGCTCGGACGATCCTACCTACTTAAAAACTAAAGGGGCGCTGGTGGTGGTGGCCGGTGGTAGGTCAGTGGGAGAATCCGTCGAGTACTCCCCGCAACATCGAGCACGTATGCAGAATGGTGTACTTCTACATGGTTTGAACCAGACTGTGCGAAAGTCCCAGGACATCAAGGGAAGCCGTGAGGGATTTAGGTACAATACCTGTAGCTGACAATATTATGGGAACCACAACCACCCGCTCGAGACGCCAAATTTCTTTGATTTCCCGAGCCAACGGCTCATAGTTCACCTTCTTCTCCACGTATTTCCGTTCAATGTTGCTTTTATGGGGGATAGCAACATCAATAATATATGCGGAGTGACCCGTCTTGTCAACTAACAGTACGTCAGGCTTGTTGTGTGCGGTATGGCGATCAGTCAGAACTTGCCGGTCCCAATTCATGCTGTAAGCAAAACTATCAAGTACTGCTTGCGGCTCATATCGGTAAACCGGACATGTCCCCGTGATCAGCCCATGCTTGTATGCAGGGTTTTGATGGATAACCCTACATACAGCATTATGCCTGGTGATGTATTGCACAGGTGCCATAACAGTACAGCCAGAAATGGGATGGTCCAACGTCTCTAACGCCGAACCACACATTATGCACTGGTCGTTCTCCACCCAATCTTTCATGATGAGCTTTTTATAAGCTCGGGTGGCGACCACGCCATCTTGAATGGCACACATGAACCCCTCCGTCTCAGCAAAGAGCTCCCCAGCACACAGCCATCTGTTCGACAAATGAAAATCGACAAATGGCTGCCAAAGACAATGCACGTGTTTACCGTGCATTGCCTTCGACTTCCATTCATCGATCCGCTCTTGGTCCGACTTCACCCCACTCAGAGGATTGAAAGATCGATCTTTCAAGTTAAGTGGAGTCAGTCCACAGTCTGCCTTACAGACAGCCGCATGCAAGGGACTCGCCTGGTCTTTGCTGTAAAGATAAGCGCGCAGCGAGTCGACTTGGCGATGATGTTGTGTCGCCACGTCAACCACGCCCCTACCTCCGATGTCACGAGGCAGGTTCATCCGCTCCACGGCAGACTTTGGGTAATACATTCGGAATTTGGACATAGTTGCCCGTATCCGCCGCTGGACGTTTTCCAGGTTGGTCTTTGCCCACGGCAATATTCCGAATACATAAGCCAGTGAAGGGATAGCGAGTACATCGTCTCGGTCATAGCTTCGATGTGGAGGTCACCAATGCTATGTCCGGCATGCGGCTCGTGATGACCTTTTGCGGATGGCTTGGATTCGACATTTGTCTAATCCAAACTCCATCCGAATATCACGGCTGAACATGTCTATTATTCGCAACAGACTTCTAAGATGGTTGTCAGTACCAGCATACAGCTTGATGTCATCTAGGTACATCAAGTGGGTCAGTTCGCACTTAGCACGTAGGCCATATTTTATTGCAAAACCATGCCCTCTAGCTTCATTCAGTAGCCATGAAGGGGGGTTCAGTGCCATACAAAACCAAAGGGGACTCAACGAATTCCCCTGGAAGGTGCCCCTCCGTATACGGATGGGCTCTAAGGTATTAGCACCCTCAGATGTACGCACCGATAAGGTGGTATGCCACCCTTCCATGACTGTCGCCAAAAACTTTATTAGTTTTGGATCAATGCGATACAGATGTAGGACATCAATTAGCCAGGTATGCGGGACGCTATCGAAAGCCTTGGCATAATCGATATAGCAACTAAACAGGTTTCTTTGGCCTATAGTTCCTTGTCCTACAGCTACCAAGTCTATAATAAGTTGCTCTTTGCAACTCCTTGACCCAACCCGGCCGCCTTTCTGCCCTCGGACAGAACGTTGTTGGTCTCGAGGCGCGCATTGACACTTCCACTAATGATGGACGTTATGAATTTGTAGAGGGTTGGAAAGCAAGTAATTGGTATTGTGTCTGCGGGGTCCTAAATTGTGTCCTCTTCAGGGATAAGGTAGATAATTCGTGCTGTGGGGAAGGGTGGAAATTCGTTCGGCCGAGTCATGACCTGATTTATGCTGTGTGCTAACCGACCACGTATGCTGGTGAACTTTTTGTACCAAAAGTTCTGCACCCAATCGAAACCAGGGCCTCTCCAGTTCTCCGAGCTGTATATTGGTCGTCGAACTTCCTCTTCGGTAACATCCGCAAAATTCATGCCAGGCGCATTGGCATGGCGGGTGGCTTCGGCGGTGATCCACTCAGCATGCAATATTCTTTCGCTTCCGTTACCGAAAACTGTACTGTCTGGACGCTCTTTTGAGAGATATGAAAAAGCTCCGCTGTTTCCTCGCGTATGTTGCATTCCGGACACGTCTGGGGTGACTTTCGCCATACCGTCGTAACCGACTGCATACTGCTTTAGTGTGTCCAGAATTTCAACTACAGGTGTCTCACCGGGGATGGCATAGCTTCGGCTAACCCTGTGCACTTTATTTCTCACCCGTCTGCTGGCATTGCCATGCTGATTTGAATCAGTCTAGCAATGTCCTGCCTTTTTGAGTCCCGTCGACGTTTCAGATGAATTTTCCATGGTGAATCTCTTCGGTCACTCAAACCAATAACGCGAAAACGAATCTTCTGGCCGTGCATCTGACAGCCGCAGCTGCACCACAATACACAAGTGATTGTAGTTGCAGCAACGACATATCGGGACACAGTCGAGATGCAATCTCACCATAGATTTGAGATGAAATTCTCGGAGTTGCTGGAGATACATAGAGCCTAGGAATACCTGGTCTATGCGAAGGATCCATTTCCGAAAATGCTATACATGCTCTTTCGAATTCGCCCCGAACCTCAGTGGAGATTTCAGCTGGACAGTGGAGAAGAGTGCTTCGGTGAGTACTGAAACTTTTGCATGTAGGACGGCGTAGTCTTATTGATGCCGTAGTCTCTGCATCCCTCGGCTCTTGGTTATCAGTTTTCCCGATGACCTCACGTCGAACAAGCTCCCTGATGATGGCCGGGATTGTGTCGCTGCGAGTAATAAAGCGGTACTTCTTTGCGACTCACCGCACAGTCACTTGCGCGAATTGCGGGTAACGCTCGCAAAATCTCGGGTGCAATAAGGGGAGAGAACATATTGTAGTAGGAGCGGATGATGAAAAGGTTCATTTCTCAGTCCACTTCCACTTAACGTGAACCTGTTAAAGTGACCGCCGCAGATTGTAGCGAAACAGCTACAACAGGCGGAGCAACGCTCCTGGTCATCGTGGCACCTAGACGTCGAACCCCCCCCCCCCCCCCCACGATTAGCGGTTTCAATGTCGTGGTGTCCATTCCAGGAGCCCAACCCAGTCACCAGTCAAACAACTCCCACCGGTTATCCGTACCGGGCCTCAAATTTCTCCCTTTCCTCATTTTTGGGTTTGGATTTTATACCTAACTGTCAGGTGTGGTGATAGCTTCCTCAGTGAGTGATCAGCAAGACTGCAAAGTTCCTGCATTTTCCTCATCTGCCCCCTGAGACGCTGCGGTAGTATCCAGCTATTCAGACTGCAGCTATCAATCTCCCCTGCTTTCACAACCGGGCTTGGGACCGGCTCCGGCGGAGTTTTTTTAATGTTTTTATATTCTCGTTTTTTTTATTTAATTTTTTTTTACTTTTTTTCTCTGCATTTATATTGTTTTTATCATTTATGAATTACACATGGGAATTAATTTCAACTAATTTCCTTTTGATTTAAGCCCCGCAAAACTCTTACAGTAAGGGACATGCTCCAGTATGATGGCCTGAGAATGCCAAGGTAGAGTGGAAACTTCAGAGACCACGCCTCACAGAGCATCTGAGGCAAGGGAAACATTGATAGAAGGTATGATCCGTCGTTGATCCTCTTTTTCGATCGTGATCGGGTCCGAAGCTTTACAGCTACGCCCGCACTTTTCATTTCTAGGTTTCGCTCGCATGTATAATAGTTTATCTCGAAAGGTACACGCGAATGCCCGTCTTTGTGTATTTTTTTAGGATCCGGTGCAGGAGAAGACACGTGAAATTTGTGCAATGACACGTGAGGGATCGAAATGCTCAAAGAACTACCCCCCACATACCCGAGCCTGGCTGACACAGAGGCTTCGATGAAGAATCAAGATTTTTGGGCGGACCTTCACGGTTAATTTCGCCATCTTTTTAAATGTTTAGGATAGCTCTCTCCTCCTGGTCGTCTTTGGCCAGTAAGGGTGGTCTTCTGACCATCGACAATCAATTTCAATTTTGTCATTACAACTACTGAGCAAGCTCTTAATATTTCCTTAATGAAGACCCTAGCTTCCTTCTAGAATTTTTCAGTTTATGGACGAACCTAAATTTTTGACAGACGTCTCAAAATGATGCAGCAGTTTTCCCATATTCCCGACCGCAACCAGCAGCTATCACATCAGATGTTTCGTTTACTTTGTGACTTGACATTTTGGCTTAGAATGGTGGTGATGCCAGTGCCTTTTCAAAGGAAATTGCCTGGATTAACCTTGAAGAATAATAAGGAAAAGAATCATGTATGTATGAACATTTAATAGTAAACATAAAATTGGGGAAAAGAACCACAGATCATTAAAGCACTGGTCAGCCTCTAGTATTCGCTGAGAATGCTGAAAACCAACGTCACTGCAACCATTGAAACTCAACTTCCACATAAAAAATGGAGAGGATGTTCGTTTACGTCTTCATAAAGGAATGTTTGACATCAGTTGGTGTGTTTTGATTTTCCAATGCATCCATTACTGACTCTCTCAAACAAAGAAAAACTTCTGGTTAATGCCACAAATGCAAATGGACTTATCGATTTTCTGGGAATTAGTGACAATTCTAATTGCCATAAACAGGTGCGATGACGATCAATTAAATCAATTTCCAATGAATTTTCAGAAATAACTATAAATCAATCAACTTTAGGAAGCATCTCAGAGAGACTTCTTTACTATTTCTTGGAAAAACTCATGAATACCACAGTCCATTGTGGACTCATGAATACTATACTTGGTCCAATGACGGCACTGGATTTGCCACGGCCATCACATCAACTCAATGTGACAAAATTGCCATGGAATAGAAACGGTTACCTCTGTAAATGATGGACTAATAGTCTATCAGATGGTCCAAATCTACAACATGATCAATTAATGCTCTTGAGTCGCTTCATCTCTTCCTGATCCAATGGTGAGCAGGCTGTCGACCTGGATGACCGGGGTCCAAATATCTGTGGTTCGCGTCACCGCTTTCGGGCACTGTTGAGGTGTATTAAACCAGAAGCATAAAACCTTGGTCGTAAAACATGAAAACCGAACAGAGTTTCACAATTAATCTGTGCGCCCATAAAACTACAAAATATCGTCTTCGTAGCTGGTGGTTTGGTGAAGAGAATGATGGCGCGCGGATGGTGATGGAAATGATAATGATGACGGTAATGGTGATAACAATAAAGATGCTGGCAATGGTCCTAAACTTATTGCCCCTGGAACGTTTCGCAAGGCTCCTCGGAATGGTCGATTACTGACTGATATGCCGAAATGGAAATCACATCTGCTCACTGTTTGGCTTTCTACACTCGCAAATGAAAGATACAGATCTGAGCGAAGATTGTCTAATCAAATTTTTTGAATATTATTCCATCAAGATTCGGTTTTTTCTTTCTCCTTGTTTGTTCCCAAATCAGATTTCATAGGTTTGGTTAAAAGGTCATTAAGGCGTAACCTAGATTTCTCCTTTCAAACACGCGTTTCCTCATATCTGTCAATCCCCTGATGATGACAGATGTCTTTTTATAAGAGTATCTACAATAACGCTGAATGCACACTTTATTTGTTATCCTCGAATAGGACCTCATATTTTTTTGTGAACCCAGAAGTTGGTACGTTCAGTATAACAAGTAAACAACCATCAAAAATCGTTTCAATTCGTTGAAAGATAATTCAAATGGGTCATTCAAGACTATCCAATTTAATTACGTATTTTAACTGCAATCGCTATCGTCATCAGAGTACCACAACCGTGCCCTGCCAAGTGATGAACATGCAGCAGTTACGACTTATTTTTACTACATGAAGAGGGAATGATCTAATCTTGTAGAGAAGCTTTGGGTAAACCACAGATAACCGATTCCAGCATCCGCTTCAATTTATCCATTTATCCCAGATACGCTTGGCACAAAAAGAACAAGGACTGGTAATGAAAATCGCAGTGTGGCGTGTTAATTGCGTGTGTTTATATCAAGACCAATAAAGCTACCTCTTAAAAAGGCTTTTAGGGATCTCAGCGGGATACCATCAAGACAGAGGACATAAACTTCGCTTATAAAATTCTTGGTTTGATAGAGATCTCTTTGGAAATCTCCACTGAGTTCTGTATGGGGTCAACCAAGTTAGCTAGACTGGGTCACCTTTCAAGAAGCTGGTGCTCAGATGAAAGTACCACTTATCTGAATACTGGAGAAAATTGCACATGGCCGAATGCCAGGCAGTACTTACACGAAGACCATGGACCTATAAACCAAGCAAGCATGGCTGTCAAGAACGAATCCAACACGATTCTGGACCCATGGCTCGTATTTTGAGACCTGCGTTTCCTTCTTTCCATCTCAAATTAAATTAAATAGGTACCACCATTTGAGGTCGCCTATTATCCAAGAGGTCTTGAGACCTTGTAACTACTTCATTTTATGATTACTTTTTTAAGTGTGAAGAGCGCACGGACTTAATTCGACTGCTTAGCTCTGAAGTCAAGTCACTGGTATACTTAACATACCACAAGATTCGCTAGCAATACAAAATGGTATTCTAGGTGTTTTCAGATGTACCCCAGCAACCAATGGTGGTTGACCACAAAAAGGAAGCGAAACGGAAGGTTTCAGATTTCGGCAGTAATGAGCAGCAGTTAAAAGTTTTTGATAGTGACCAAGTAATTAGGTGTCCTCAGTGTATGGTTTGTGCGGGGCAAATAAGTCATGAGGTCGTTGGGCTTCTTTGCTTGGTTGTTTTTATCGAAATTTATTTGGGACATTGCCATAACACTAAACATGATTGATGTTTATTGTTAGAAAGGCACATACTCGAGCAGGTACTCATAAAATGAATTAACATTTTTCGAGCTACTCTCTTTAATTGCGGCGTAAAAATGCGTGGAGGAAGTTTTATTTTTCACTTTGTCTGGACCCTACAGTTGCAGAAATGGTGGCGAATTTTAGTTTGGTCTCTAATTGGTCCCGAATATTACCTCCATGTAATAACTAACCTTCAAAGCCGTAGTTTGTCGCTGTGATAACAGTTACTCCCTCTGCCCTGCAGGAAACCATAGTCGCCTGAGTTTTTTAGGATTAGTTGCTAACCAAAAAAGAGGACTCCAATGACCATAAAATAGGTAGAAAGTATCTTTCCAATTGGTCCGGTTCAGCATCAACTGCATGGCGAACGCAGGACTCTTCAATTTCAAAAATAAAACTTGGATCAGCTTCGGCCGACTTAGGCCACGACTACTAGGCGGTTTTTCATTTTGATATAATTCTGACCCATGAAGTGTTTGCAGATTAATAAAAAAGAGCGAATAATATCCGGGAACCACATCGATCACGCTGCCCCCAGGGTAGAGGCGAGGTAGCGCCTGATGAGTTGCCTTTACCGATCCCGAGCAACCTACGGGTCTCAATTCACCGCGTCAACTAGGTCCTGCCAGCAGCGAGCTTTTGGAGCGTGCGGAGTTTCCTTTTGGCTGACCTGTACTCTGTCACTGTGCTACACACCTCCTCTCGGTCGTTGAGACGTTGTGTCAAGCGACATAGTTTATACCACTCTTTCCGGAGATCGGCAGTTTTCACCGTCCGACAATTCAAAGAAAGTTTGTTACGCCTCCTTGTTATGGAAGATCCGCAGGTTGCCGTTATCAAGTTTACAACTGAATCTACAGTAGTGTCAGCTACAGCGTCTAGCGCCACTAACCCGAAGAGTGCCCTCCGTCGCATCTCCACCTGCTGCAAAAGCTTCGATAAATCTCCCGATGTTTACATTGATGAACACTAGACAAGCTACTTATATATGTTTGTACTCGGGTGTATATTGATCCCTAGGACGTGAATCATGTCAACCGGGTCCCAGCTCTTTCCAATTCTGCTCTGAAAACTGGACACCGCTCCAAGCGAGTATGCTCAACACAATCATCCCTTCATACAACGCAACTCTCCTTTTCCCGCATTTGTAGCATGATGTTCTCCTGTTACTTCCCCGGCAAGGTACAGGCATGTGCCCATAATCGAAGCATCTGAATCACTTGGTGGGGACATCCCGACATCGTATCCTCTATACTACCAACCAACCTTAACTTTACCATTGCTAAGAAGTTTTCTCGAACATTACTCAGCAACCACAACGAGTTTTTGGACTAGAGGATTTGCACGGGTGATAACAATCCAGGTATTGACAATTTTCAAGGAGCATATGAATTTTAAGCCAGAAACCAGAGTTTTCTCGCCCAATAGCCTTTTGACTGCATCAAAGGGGGTAGTTTTGTTTGCTGCTCCGCTGTTTTCAGGCTTCACTCACTCAGGACTTCTGTAAAGGTTTTCGTTAATAAGCAGAGCTAGCGGTCTAGTCTTTCTCCGTCTCTCTACCTTCTCTTTTGGTGTTCCACAATTCGTGTCCGCTCTTCCAGCTTTAGTTACTTTTTCTTTTGAGACCTGGAGGCTACTCGCAGCAGCTGCTGATACCTAAGTAGCTACCCTTCTCGAGGGCCAAACGTGAAGGACGTTAGCAGTAGACTCCTTATCTGCAATGGTGAGCAGTTGTGGAAGTGGAAAGAAGAAGCTCTTAACTGTGAAAGGACGAAATGGCTAGACACTGGGACAAGGGAGAAATTTTTTCAACGATCAATGCACTCAAACGGAGTAAAACCGCTGGGATTGAGGGTCACCTCCGCCAAGTTACTTATCACTGGACCAGCAAAGCTTCATTTAAAAGACGCAGGCTGATTGCCGCTCCCCATCCTCCTGCATTGATCACACCAGAGTTGCATCATGTTGCTGATATTTTTTCTGCTTTTTATCGGTGATGTTCTTAATGCTCCTTTATTTGGAGGGCGTGGAAAAGTTCAATGAACTACGACATGCTTCCTCGGAGACTTCGATTATGCTGATAACTTCTGTTTGCTCTCACACCGATCTTGCTGGGTCATGGACCTTGAGCAAAGAGCTCTGAATTTGGACAGAGAGCAACTAAGTTGGACGGAAGATAAACGCCAACAAAACCAAGGTTCGCTGTCTGATAAGTCATCTGCATTAAAAGGTTTGGGCCAATCCTATATGAGGCACCTCCACCATCAATGTCTTTTCCTCCGATGATATATTTAGGTTTCCCGAAAAGGGAGCGAATACACCTCTTCCATCGATATTTGGATTGTTCTATACATCGTGAAAACTTTGTTTTACAGATACTGTTCCAGCGTTTTTTCCTTGATCTCCTCTATCCTCTGAAAACCGCTGTCCTTTCATTGGCTACTTGCGCCTTTGAAACAGCCAGAAATCACACGGAGCCTGGCCTGGAGAATAGGGGGGATAGGCAAAAGCTTGTCATCGGGTTTTTGGCAAAAAACTTGCGAATTAGGAGCGAGTGTGACAAGGCGCGGAAAACCACTCGTCTGTTATCCCAATTATGGCTCCTCCGACGAATCTCAGGGTTTGAAGGTGTCGATACCGATTGATTGCCTCCCGTTGTGCGAGTAATTCGTAATGGATGACACCCTTCGAATCGAAGAAAACAGTGAGCATCACCTCAACAGTTGATCTCGCCTGACGAGCTTTTTTTTGATCTTGGTGAATTTTTTGACTTCCATTGGGGCGACTCCACCTTGGTTTCCACATCGTAGCCATAATCCTAAGACTCGTCACATGTGATGGTGGTTTTCAAGAAGATTCCATTAGAATTGGTCACTTCCAGGAGCTCCTGACAAAACCTTACAAATGCCACCAATTGACTTCAATTTGGTCTTTCGCATTTGGTTTTTTCCTGAGTTCACTTTGTCGCTTACGGTGCTCTCTCGAGGGCATGGATTCGTCTGCTTTTCGTGTATTTCCGGGCGTTCGCCATGCCCACTTGTAGATGAAGATGCAATCACGAAGTTTCTCCATTTCCATAAGTCCGGTTTTTATGCCTTTATTAACGTTTTTCTGTAGGAACATTGGTAATAGCATTGCCTTTACAGCTGCATGCATTCTATTATATGATAGGCCTTTCCTCTTCGGCTTTTATCGACTGCGCTGGTATCTTCGATACCATCTGTTCAGCGTATTGTCTGCAAGCGAGCGGGCCATAATAGACAGGAACGGGTATACCCTCGGAAACAAAACCCCTACCTCAGTTCCCTGACCTACGCTTAGTTGATCCCGGAACTTATGGACGGGTCAGCGTTCGCTCGAGATAAACCGGTCTACTAATACCGTTTCAATGTACACTACCCGACCCGAAACGATGGTCTCCTGATACACGTCATAACTGACACCTTGGTAAAGCTAGGCTAACATCACGCAATCGACCTCGAAAAAGAGTTATCCGCATTTCTGGGGAGTCCCATTGTGCCCCGGCGTGTATCAGCGATTACAATATTTCTCACCAATGCAAATGATATCGAAGGTGGTAGATAGTTATCTTATTAACTTCACCAGACGAGTATACATATATATGTCTCGTGTTGACACCCCTGTAGTGTATAAGGCCTGACGGTCAAGGATTCTCAGAACAGTCAGATTAAGAAGTTAACTCATAGCATGCTCGTCCCAAACCTAGATAAAGAAGGAGGGTATGAGGCAACGTACTTTGTACTATCCTCTGCAAAACACAAATAAAATGCTGTCATCAAGGAAAGAGATAAATAAGGCATAGTTGGAGCTTTTTCCACTATGCTAAATCCTACTTGATCTCTCCTGGTGGCAGGTTCCGCGACAGGCCGACCAAGAAAATGAATCCAATGTCGCTAAAAACAAAATGATCGGGTTGAGTCATAAATCTCAGAAAAATGGAAAAATTCTAGGATGTTTACCTCAGTTGACGTTGACGTGCTCCGGTCCTGTCGAGAAATGGGCAAGGGTTCTTGGCTCATGGACGTCGTCAGGGCGTAAGTAAATTAGATTGTTCGCTAAATATTGGCGCCCTACCTGGGAAGACCGAGGAACTCTCAAAATACCTTCGGAAAAGGTACATTGATATTTGCGCTCTACGATGGTGTGGTGGCAAAAGCTACGACGCAAACGTGGTAAAAATGGCTATAAATTTCTCCAGCTTAGTAGCCCACACACTCAATATGGTGTTGGCATTGCGATTTCAGACGGTTTCCGTGAAGCCATTAAAGAAGTCGAACGATTTGATGACAGGTCGACCTGATGCAGAGAAAGATGCCTTCCAGCAACTTCTAGATGCAAAGACTAGACTGTAACAGGTGCCATGGGGAATAAAGGTTTGGAGCGCGAAATGAAGGTAGCGAGCGAAACCATCACACCTCAACATTGGCATGGTTGCCGTCTTGCGAATCGAGCCACCGATAAAACCCTCGAGGTCACCAAGCCAGGTAAGCGGTTCATCAACCGAAATACTTAGCTTTGAAATGACGATGCTCAAATGAAGATTCGTGAAAAGAAATGCCTACACCAGAAGTTTCTCGACGCTAGCCAATTGACAAATTTATAAGAATGCCAACCGGGAAACAAAGAAAACTTTTGGTCGTTTACCATCGCCTTCGACTAATCTTGGCGAGTGAATTCCCGTTAGCGCGAATTACGTGACCATATCATTGAAGACGCCTCTTAAGCAGTTTTTCCACGGTCGGTGAAACCCCGTATCGATTGCAGATATCCTCATTTCGGATGTGGTCAAAGCGGGTCACGCCACTAGTCCAACGCAACATCTTCGTTTCCATTACCGCAAGACGCCCTTCATTGTCTTTTATAGTCGGCCAACACTCAGAACCATAGAGGGCGATAGAATGGCCGACATTGCGATAAATTTTAAATTTGAGACGTTCGTTGATACGTCGATCACAAAAGACACCAGCTGTGGAACGCCACTTCATCCAAATTGCGTTTGGCTGATAGCATTGACTCGTGATATTTAAATTACTCAGTTCTGGGCAGGTCACTGTCGCTGATTGTGCCTGTTTTATGGGGATCGATCGTCAAAAACTCAGTTCGATATCGATATATTTGATGGGAGACGGATCCAGATCCTAGTAATGGCGTACAGGGCTCGTAATTTCAAACAGGGGAGCCACTGCAACTTCCAGCATGGAATTGGTGGTGTTGTCAATGGACGGGTGAGGAATTCTAAAAAGGGAGAGGACTGTGCCCCTCATTCGCAACTTAGAACCGTGGCAGAACCCAAACCATGATGAGATTGATAATTTTTTATCCAGCTTCCAAGCGGGCATGAAGGCTTTCAATGTTATCTGTACAAGATTGGTGAAAAGGTACGATTTCCTAACTATATGTTCTACAATGGGATGACAAAAGGACGTGAGGATCCAAAAACATTGAACAAGCCAAGCAAACACTCTCCTCGTTAATTTTAGGAAACAAAGTGTGCCATCGAAACAATTCCTCGTGTAAATTGAAACAAGTTGGACGTTGTAGGCATCAGCGTCTGAGCGAAGGCAGAAGCGCCTTTGGGGAATGCGAGCATCTACGTGAACAACGTAGGCAAGGTAAGCCTGAGGAAACATATATTGTTTGAGAGTCAATGAGGATACACCTTAGAAACATTGGATCGATTCATAATATCGTCATACCACGGAGTTAATACATCACATCACCCAGGAATAAAGCTGTGGAACGCAGACACTCGGCCCTTCCCGAACCGTCCCCACTAAATTTCATATCAACCGTTTTTGAGATAACTGCGTGTGACAGGCAGACAGGTAGGCAGACAAACAAACAGACAGTGAACCGATTTTAATAAGGTTTTACTTTCAAGAAAACCTTAAAAATGTACATAAACTCAGCAGGTTTCTACGCTGTTGTATGAAGGGGAGGTTCAGAAAGCGGAGGCGGTAGAGTTAGTCTATACGAGGAAAGTTTTTATTAAAGAAGAGAGAACAGATGCATTTACGTTGCCCATTTTCGAAGGTTAGACAACCACAGTTGCAGAAGGGTGCCCACAGCACTCAAGCGTACTTCTCACAAGGGAGTTGAAGATTGTTAAGAAGGATTGGATCGAGTCAAAATCAAAGGAGGAGTGAACTATAAAGCCTCGACTGATAATATCGCGGCAGTGGGTTTCGAAACAGGACTTATTGTCAAAAATCACTCCAGGGTATTGAGCGGAGTTCCGATGTGATAAGGAATATGAGAATAGGATAAGAAAGTGGGTGAGGGTTTCAGCAAATTGCACATAGAGTGACACTTCTATTGACTTTTGGCGTTATACCATTAGCAGAGCACCAGCGAACCAGAGCGTCAAGGTTTCATTGAAGGGAAACATAGTCCATCGCTAATGATGTAGCGGAAAAAACCTTAAGGTCGTCGGTATAAAGCAATCAGGGACAAATAGCGTGGGGGAGAAGGTCGTTGATAAGAAATAAAAATAATAAAGAGCCCAGAATGGTAAACCAGAGGAGGGGAGAAGGAAGGGGATGTACAGGGGTCAAAAGAGACACCCGCAGGATTGGCTGGGAAGGTAAAAGACAAGCCATGAAACAAGTGGTATGGAAGCGCTTAGAGACGAAAATTTGGACAGAAGTATCTTGTGATTTTCAGTATCGAAGTGGTATAGTATGCAGTCCGTGAATTTAGACATTTAGCAACAAAATGAGTGAAGTCGAGCAGGTTGGCGCAGTGGGCTTACGGTTAGCAGACTCGTGTTGTTTTTTTTTACTATGATATGGCCAAAGTGGGTGGACAACCGGTCACGGACATACCTTTCCAAGATTTTGGAACAGGAGGAAAGGAGCGAAATGGGATGGCAAGACGGATAATAGGGATGATGTGAGCCCCTTTCCGTGGACCAGGAAAATAGTTCGAGGTTTTTGCTAAAAATAATGAAGAGGAGAAGGGACTAACCAGTTTTAAACGAAAAGAGGTTTGGAAGACTGTCGTAACCAGGCCGGACATTGGCATCAAACTTGCCAATGAAGGACTCGACAAGAAGAGGGGTAAAGGAGGGAACGGTAGGAAATGCGGGGCAGACTACACCCACCAGCGGAAGGGAAGAGAGGGAACATCGACTAAGGAAAAGTAGCGGCTCAATAGATCACAAGATAGTTGAGTGGAGTTAGCAGAGGAGCCAGGAATGCGGGAGTTGCAAATATGGGACCAGAAAATTTTGAGGTTTCCGCACTCCAGAGAATTTTCAACACGAGCCTCCTTTCTGGACTTAACTATTAAAGGTGGGAGGGTGTAGTTTGTCACGCTTCGTCGATGTTGATTGAGCCTTGTGCGTTTATGACAGATGGATGAGGGGGTTTTGTTTGTTAGGAATCATGCGACCGATTATTTGGAGAGGCTGGTACTCATTCTCTGCCAGTCGTGAAGGTGCACATTGACAATCAAGAAGCGTAGAAATTTACAGAGAACTCCATGAAACACATTCGCGAGCGCAATCACTTTATGTGAAATGTCCTCTCTGCAGAAAAAATCTATAGATAAAGTATCATATGACGGAGCAAATGACATCTGTAGTCCTTAAGAAAGGGCTATCCAAATTTAGGCATCAAAAACGATTTTGTGACCTCGGGATAAAAGTGTGAATTAACATAGATATCACTTTGAGAAGCGAATATGAAGAAATCATTTATTTAAGATTGCCTTTTGTCAGCTTTTGTAGACAAGCTAATGGCTTGTCTCTATCATTTTGTGTGGCAATAATTTCTGATGCTGATCAATAGTTGCGGTTAATCCAGCTTGGCAAGCTGTTAATTAATTCTCTTTCGATGGAGGACCCGTTTGTTAGACTCCTAGTCTTCGGACTCCCAGCTAGTGGTTTAATTTAACTTTTGGTCAACAACAACTGAGTGACCCGAGTTTCTGCAAGAACCTGGAATCCCTATTGTCTATTAAAAGACCCATGATCTGCCTTATTCAGGAATTGAAGCAGTCCTATTTTTCCCTAGATTTAGAATAGCAGGCGGAATATCCTTCCTCTTCAAAGTCACTTTTTTCACAGAGCCAATGGCGGAATGATTCAGAAGTTTCCTCCAAATCGATTGCAGTACAGTCTGAGAAACTGATTCCCAAACTGACTTTAAAAACAGAACAGCTCTGCGGATTGCTTCAATGCACTGGCAGCGGACATTTTTATAGGTAACCATTTTATGCGACGGAATGGTTGGTTTTCCTTTGCTTGAGAAGCTACTCAAATAGTGTTTCCTCCCCTTTCTAAACTCGGAAATTAGAACCACTTGTTTCCCAATTTCTGGGAGGTCTAAGATTTGAAGTGACTGCAGTATATTCATTCCTGAAACGTCTGGGTTCCGACTTCCCAACTTGTTTTCATTGGAATTTCTACTCCGGGCTCTAGAGAAGTCTCCGGGCCGGGAGGATACCCTTCTCCTAGGGCTATAGAGAGGAAATCCGGTCCCGGGGTAAAAATTATACTGAGAAACGGGGCCCGGGGTGAAAATTGTACGTGTCTGAGGTTAAAATTATGCGGGCATATCTATTACCCATTTTTAATTGAAATTTTTGTTTTGGATTCCTTAGAAAACTCCGGGCCCGGGGAAAAATCCGCTCTTTCCATCCCATCTCCGCAAGTTGAGCACAAACACGGATAAAGAAAAACACAAGCGTCCGTGACCAATGCAATTAAAACCAGAGAAATCGATGGACTGGCTCAACCAACTCGACCATCGCACTCTCGAAACTAAAAAAATTGATGACATCCCCGAATTTTTTGTCGCGGTTATTTGGAGAAAACTATCTAGGTTTCATCTAAAATATTCATTAAAGAGGCAATTCTGACCAAGACCTCACCGGTGTCAAGATAACGCTTCTACGTAGACAATTTCCAGAGAAACTACCTAGTTGCAATCTGGTAAATCCTAGACAACATCAAAGGGATGACTCTAGGTAGTACCACACTACACTTTGATCTTAGCCATAAATCCTCGAAGCTGCGGATAAAATAGTTGAAAATAAAGCACCTGGCTTGGATAGCATCCCCAATAAAGCTCTGAAGGCAGTAGTAAAAATAGTTCCAAATATGTTTGCCGAGGCGTTCACCACATGCCTTAAAGAGGGAGTATTTCCTATACAATTGAAGAAGCAGAAATTAATTCTAGTCCCCAAGCCAAACAAACCTTTGGATGAAGCCTCGTCCTACAGGCCGATATGCCTCCTAAATAATACTGGCAAACTATTCGAATGAGTAATCTATAACAGATTAATTCGAATTGCCGAAAAGGATGGCGGTCTCTCCGAAAATCAGTTCGGTTTTCGAAAGGGGAGGTCTACAACGGATGCACTTGTCCTAGTAGCTAACACAGCTAAGACCGCACTTGACGAGGGCAAATGTTGTGTAGTGATTATACTTGATGTGAAGAATGCCGCTAGATGGAGCAAGATACTTGAGTCCCTAATTAACTTAGGCGTGGCGAAGTACCTGGTGTGTATTGTTGCCGACTTCCTAATCGATAGGACTCTGTGCTGCGAATCAGATGAAGGAATGAAATTATACCAAACGACATGCGGAGTTCCACAAGGGTCTGTCCTAGGGCCACTCTTGTGGATTATTATGTATAACGGGATACTGACCCTAGACCTTCCTACTGGTGTGGCCTCCATTGATTTCGCGGACGATATTGGCGTGACGGCTGTTGCACGCCTTCTCGAAGAAGTCGAGCTCTATGCAAATGAAGCAGTCTATGAGATTAAATCTTGGTTAGAGAATGCTGGTCTGCAGCTCGCAGACCATAAGACGGAAGTAGTACCAAGCGGAGAAAGTGCACTTCCATGAAGATCAAAGTTGGAACGCAAACAATTTATTCCAAGCCTGCACTTAAGTACTTAGATGTAATGATTGACCAGAGGTTGAATTTCAGATTGCAAGTGGAGGGTGCAGCAACCAAGGCATATAACATCGGAGCGCTAGTTGCGAGAATGCTACCAAATATAGGTGGCCCAAAGCCGAGCCGTCGACTCCTTATTTCAAGGGTGGTCAGTTCGATCCTACTGTATGCAGCCCCAGTACGCAGAGCGGTAGTTAGCTGGATAAAGGTTCCGTTGCGGTTCTCCGCCTCGGGTTGATTCCAGCTAATCCGTTGGGGAGTTCCGTCCCCACGTACTCGAGGAGGGTGATCAGACCCGAGTCTGCAAGGAACTCATCTGAAGTGGCTCTGCCACGAAGCCTCACCGGAGGTTATCTGGTCCCATGGGAACCGGGATGGCCCTCTGAGAGGATATGCTCCAGGAGAAATCCTGGAGAATGTGCTCTCGGCCCGGTTATTTGCGGTTGGCCCCCTAGTGGGAGTTTCATGGTGGTTGTGGTTATGCCTACATCGCGGGCAGAGCTCCTCGGAGTTCAAGCGTGGAGTTGCGCTGTACAACTCGGATGCCGTACCCCTTAGTTGCGGCGGTGTTAGATAGGCCTCGCATCCATTGGTATGAATGCTGAGCCTGCACTCAGTATAAACCAGGACCGCTGTGCTTGCATGGCAGGGCTCTCATTGTAGTCCCAAAATCAATCCGTGTCCGAAAAGGACCGTGGGATTATGCCTTCACGGCAGGTACTCAAGTTAAACCCCCAGGACTTTCGTGAATGCAGCCCCAGTATGGGCAGATGCAATGGAAAATATAGTAAATAAGAGAAAGATTGGAGCTGCGTATCGCATAAGTGTACTCCGAACATGTTGCGCTTACAGAACAATTTCCAATGAAGCAGCTTGCGTCATAGCAGGAATGATCCCGATTGAGATTCTGGCGAAAGAAATACAACGACTCTACGATCGAACGTACCTCACCGGAGAATCTCCTGCCCGTCGGCGACAGTTCGCATGAACTGAAACTGTCGCGGAATGGCAAGAGAAGTGGGACGAGTCAGAAAAAGGCCGTTGAACTCACAAAATCATATCAGATATCCGGAAATGGATCGAGCGACCTCACGGCGAAGTAGGTTTCGACCTAACTCAATTCTTGAGCGGACACGGAGGCTATCGAGCATATCTGTATCGATTTGGGCGTAATGATTTTCCATATTGCCCACAGTGTGCAAACATTCCAGAGGACGCAGAACACGTCTTTTTTCACTGCCCCAGATTCGAAGCCCAAAGGGCTACATTAGAAGCTACAACCGAGGAGCACTTTACACTAGAAAATATCATGGAACTTATGGTGAAAGCACAGGCATCGGAAATAAGCTTAGGCAGGAGGAAGTCATCCGAAAGAATGAACGCGAGAGGAAGACGAATGTTGACATGAGCGCAGAATGAGGCGGGGAGCTGCCTAAATCGAAGGAAGATTTATATCCTTTCTAGGCGGTATCCCGAATTACTGATACCGAGGGACAACATGACAACGAGGTTTCACTTCGATAAGAAGTTTTAAACACGTTGGAGTAACAAGGCAAACTGGGAGAGCGTGGCTACGACATACGGCTTAAACCAGCAACTGATTACTTGGTACACTGACGGATCCCTCACAGCAGAGGGAGCGGGTGCCGGTGTCATTGGTCCAAGGAAAATGTACTTTGAGCCAATGGGCAGGTACATTAGCATATTCCAGGCGGAAATTTACGCCATAGACAAATGTGCCTCCTTCAATCTGCAAAGGAACTACAGGGGGCAGAACATAACTATTCTCACCGATAGTCAAGCAGCGATCAAGGCACTTAGGTCCAACCAGGTGAACTCTAAACTGGTATGGGAATGCCTTGAGAGACTGAATACACTCGGCTCGTCCAACAAGGTCTGGATACTTTGGGTTCCAGGCCATGCTGGGTTGGAAAGCAATGAGGCAGCGGATGAACTAGCCAAGAAGGGAGCAGGGATGCCTTTACACAGGCCAGAACCCTTCTGTGGAATCGGAAACGGTTTCATGGCTATGAATCTAAGAAACGAAGAGAAACGGTTGAGGGAACTATATTGGGCGGGCCTACCAGGGATGGAGCAGTCCAGGGTGCTTATTGGGGGATACGAACCCATGCGTACAAAGGATTGCTTAAACCTCACCAAAAAGAACCTCCGAATCATAGTGGGAATTCTCACTGGTCATTGTCGGCTGAACTATAACCTGGGGAAGCTAGGGATATGTACGGACACTGCCTGCAGGTTTTGTGAGGAGGAGGACGAAACCTCTATACACGTCCTGGGATAGTGTCCGGCACTTGTGCAAAGTAGGTGGAGACATCTGGGAGAACACTTAATACCAGATGCAAAGCTGAAACATCTGGAAGTGGGGAACATACCAAAGTTCCTAACGGTTACAGGCCTGCTTGAGATACTATGATCAACAGATACACTGTAACCAGTAAGGGTGCGACTTTCCCTTAACAGAATAATAATAGAATAAATTTGGATCCAGCCCCGGGTCGTAATACCAAATGGGAGTCCCGCGGAGAGAGTGGAAGGAGAAGGAGGTGGTTTTAGTGGGTGAGAGTCCCACATAACCGTGTAACAGGAGCCTGCGGTAGCTTTTGAAGCTTTCCACCTTCCATCGGGAGGAAAAAAAAGGTAGTACCACACTAGTGCCAAATTGGACTTCTGATAGATTTAATTAGGACGAAACTAGCCCAATTTTTCAACAGGGATATTCCCGGTCTGCTGTTGATTTTCAAATGTTCATACCGCCCCTTAACGATGTATCTATATTTTGTGATTGGTTTCTGAATAAAGATACTCTTCAATGGTGGCTTGGACTTTATATGGACTTAGTTTGAAGTTGTGTCCTTGCTCAGAGGGTTTACCAGATTTCTAGCGCAAAAGAGTAAAACCAAACCTTTTGAATACTCCTCGTTCTCTCGTTCCTCAAAAAGTCCTGCAGTGCTCAGGAAATGTAAGTTTGTTTTCCCAAATATTGCCTCCAAGTATCTAACTGATGGCAATCGTAAAAGATACCAACAAATTTATATCCCGCTATCTACGTTTCAACAACTTTTATAAACACTTTAAATTTCCCGCCAACACTTCAAGGAGGAACCATCTCATCAAATTATAGTCGGGTTTATGAGAGGTTTTGCCTGCGTCCGAAAAATATCTGAATATGGGCGTTGGAAACGCTGCGATATTCACATTTTCATTAGTTTTTAGGTAATCACATGCTGCTCTATGCAATAATCCTACTACGCGTGGGAAGTTACACACACTTCAATTAAGAGAATACACGTGAAGCTTGAAATTTTTTGATAAGCAGGTGATGGAAGCAAGAGGGTGACTGCGGATACTATGGCTCGTCCCGAACAACTAAATGAATTAGCAACGAATACTCCAGATTGAGACTCTTGGGACTTTGCCCAGATTAGTGCCACTTGCGGCAATTAAATTTCACCAAACGGAATCAACCCCTCGGAAATTCTCAAAAGCGTTTACTACTTACATTCAGGCTTGGTTCTCACTTCAAAATTCACACTAAAAGTTCAAATATTCAAAATTCACTTCAACTAGTTCCCAGCACAATTCTCACTTCACAGCGAGTCCTTTTCAAAGGTCAGAACCACTCCGTGTGGAGTTCACTCACAAAAAGTTCGTAAACGCGCGAAACGTAATGAGCACCGCCGAAGCGAACGCCGACACACACCACTTGCAGGAACGACTTCGAAACGCAACTGAACGGAACGCGGACCGAGCGACACGCTCAGCGATTTCACTGTTTGTCGGCGAGGCGTTCCGGCGCGCATCGGCCACCAATACGCCGACCGTGTCCGTGACGAATTCCACGCTGAATGGGCTGTGACGCCGCGCCACGCTTCCTTCCCGCTCTCGTGCTCGTCCGTTGCACTCGCACTCGGGTGCGCATCAGTCGACCCACCTCCCGGAGGCCGCAGACACTGGTCGGCCGGCGAAGCCGCAAACAGGTCGCGACCACCAACCAGGCATTGCGCTCGCACGCTACGCCAGGGTCGCGCCGTTACACCAATCAACTCCATCCGCAGTTGGTATGCTCGGGAACGCTTCCCAGCCGAGCTAAGGAGCGATGGTGTCTGCGTGGGGGCGGGCTAGTTGCCGCGAGTGGAACCTGCTGCAAGCTCCCCTTTTGCTTGGTCGATTTATTCTTGGCACCGCTACCGAGACACATTCCACTTCGGATGAGGATTTTACGACGGCACGAGCTGCGATTCGCTTCAGGCGAGGTCACGGAACGACCGTAAATGGGGGTGGAACCGAGCGAGAACGATCCGGATAGGAGGCGTAACATGCAACGATAATTCATGGACTGTTCGCGGGTGGGTGGGAGGGCGGTGGCGAATCGATTTGGAGATTTCGGAATGCTTCGGGAGGAAAACTGGCTTGTGCAAGTGAATTGCATTTTTTTTTTGTTCGTTTACTGATGGAAATCGCTGTTAATTGAAAAGCGTCAACTTACGTACGAATGAGATACAGAAGGGCTTGACGAGTATCTAGGATGGTTGGAATTAAAATTTCATTTTTAAATTTTTTTTTTCTAGATTATTTGCCGAAGATTACGTCATAGAATATCCTATGGCCAGCCTAGGTCCAAAGCAATGCAATTCTTGACATCTTGTCGCAGTTCGTTATAATTGCGTGGAAAACCCAAGGGTAGAGGATCTAGGCCATGCAATGCTGATGATTTGAAATAGCAATTACGCACTATCTTGTAGTGAGTTGACGCCATTTTATGGTAAATTGCTGTCAGTAGCAAGCAAATCTGTGGAAATGACCTTTGACATGTGTGAATGAAGTTTCATACTAGACCGAGGCCCACCATTAGCCTCACGCGCGTGCTGGCAAGAGAAAAGAAAAAGCAAACGATCTCTAGAAAGTACCATTTATTGCAAATATCTGTGTGTGTGATTTTCGGACATTGCCTAGCTCGGGCTAGAAGAATGTAAGTGGGGCGTCCGTTCAAGACGACTGATGAAACGAGAAGAAGAAATACTGGAGCTAGAAGACGCCACGCAGCAACAGCATTTACTTGCGACCAGTGTGTGCGGTTCGGCAGGGGGGTCACAACGACTCGCTCTCTGGAAGTTGGCTGACTGGAAGGCAACCCAAGAACAGTATCATCTGGATCGACATCTCTAATAATCGGCTCTTGCAGGTCGAAATGAACCACACGCGGTTGCCTAACGTTATCATCCGTCCCACACCAGAGAGTCCTCTCTGAGAGGTAGTTTTCCACCAAATTCGCTAAGTCGCTAGGAGTCTGTTGTAGATGACTCTCTCCATCATCTTCCCCATTGTATCCAACAGCCAGATAGGACGATACGACGCTGGGTTTCCAGGTGGCTTGCCAGGCTTTGGACGTAACACCAACTTTTGCTTTTTCCACTGGGCAAGGAATATTCCTTCTTTTAGGCACGCCTCGAAGGTGTTGGCGAAAAGTTCGGGCCTAGTCTTCACTGCCAGTTTCAAAGCTTGGTTGGGGATACCATCCAAACCTGGGGCCTTGTTGTCACCGAACCTACCACATATTTCCCACAGCTCCTCCACAGTTACAGGCGGTATTATGCCGTCATTTAGCTGGACAAAAATTTGCCTTCCTCTATTTTCGTGGTGAGGGAACAGAGTGGTAACAATCTGTTTCAGGAGGCGCGGACAGGTCACCTGGGCTGATTTCCGCAGCCTTTTCATCACCACTCTGTAATCCTCGCCCCAAGGGTTTATGTCGGCATGGTCGCACAGCTGTTTGAAGCAGTTCTTTTTGCTCCTCCGAATGGCTTCCTTTAGGCGGCCACGAAATTGCTTGTGTGCCTCCTCTCGACCGTCGCCACGGGGTTTTCCCCCGAGCCTCTGGCAAAGCCTCCTTGCCCGAAAACATGCGGTTCGCAAACTTGCGATTTCGTTGTTCCACCAGTAGTTGGGTTGCCTGCTGGGGAGCAATCGCCTTCTGGGCATAGTAGCATCGCATGCTTCCGTCACCCATCGAGTGATCTGGGTGGCTTTCTCTCCAGCCGTACCATTCAGGGATATGTCGGATTTGAGCACCGCGGAAAACGTGTCCCCCTCGAAAGCTTTCACTGTCCAGCCAAACATACCACCCGGCATTCTGCGAAAACTCTTTTTCGAGCTCGATCCGCCCTTGATCTCTATGCAAATTGCCTGGTGGTCGCTGTGAGTATAGTCCTCACTGACATGCCAAGCGATTCTACTGGCTAAAGTGGCACTCACGTATGTCAGGTCCACTATATACCCCAGGCCTCTTCCCAGGAAAGTGTATGAAGACCCAACATTCGCCAGTACCACGTTAAGCTCCGCGAATGCTTCGAGGAGAACACGTCCCTTGAGATTAGTTATCCGGCTGCCCCATTCAAGAGCCCACGCATTGAAATCGCCTCCTCGCCAACGTCCTCTTGCATCCAAAACAAGAGCAGCAAGCATCCGCTCATACTCGACGACTGTAGCGCTCGGTGGAGCATAGCAGCTGTAGATGTGGATGCCCTTCACCTTCGCTCTGATGAAGCCCTCCTCCGGGTGCTCCATTATTTCATGGAAGGCTTGTTCTCCACAAGTCCACAGCACTGCTTGGTCCGTTTGGTCTTTGACCCAAACGCTACCACCGCGTTTTCGGTATAGTTCACTTAGTATGGCCACATCGATGTTTTTCTCGTGGATGGTTTGCGCGAGTAGATCCTGCGCCACCTCGCAGTGGTTGAGGTTGATTTGTATCAACCTCATCTGCGATTTGTGCTAAGGGCTCTCCTGTATTCCGGGCACCTGCTGCTGCCCACAATGTGCCGATGGTCCACACCCTCCTTCCTTTGCACAGTAGACAATTTGGGTCAGCTCCGCAGTCCTTGCTGATATGGCCTTCCACTCCGCATCTCCTGCATTGCTTTGACCTGTCATTTGGGTTAGTGAATGCCTTCGCAATGTGACCAAAACCAAGACATCTAAAGCACCGTTTTAATGTTCCCAAAGGCGACACATAACCCAGCCTATTCTCACTCTCCCTGCTGCTAACAGTTTGAGTGCGTTCTCCACTGGTAGGCTGATGATGGTGGTTTCTGCTCCCCCATAGGCTTTCCTTAGCGTTTTCACCACTGACTCTTGTAGTCCGGCAAGATCGAACTGTTTCTCCAACGCTTCGCGAACCTCCTCCTTCGTCGTGATTTCATCTATATCTTTGCAGATTATAGTGATCTCCGGCCTACTAGCTCTTATGTCGGCTTCCTGCCCTAAAG
Organism: Hermetia illucens; assembly: GCF_905115235.1. Taxonomy (NCBI): domain Eukaryota; kingdom Metazoa; phylum Arthropoda; class Insecta; order Diptera; family Stratiomyidae; genus Hermetia; species Hermetia illucens. The sequence goes on along the minus strand of NC_051849.1, from coordinate 4,027,376 downwards.
TCTTCCTGATTTGGCTTAAGAATTTGTTCGCGGTTACATCCTTGGATTTCTTAAGTTCCAACATAAGATCTCCCTTCTGCGACCGTCTAATGCGGCTGACGTTGTCTCCCAAATTGGTGAGTTCGGGGTCTGTCTTCATTTTCCTGAGAATGTCGGTATATGACCCTTCGCCCCGTTTGGAAATGAAAATCACCTCCGGTCTAATCTTCCTCCGATAATTTCTTTTCCGCGGTTCTACCTTCCTCCAAGCTTCCGCATCCGCCTTTGAAGGTTCGATCCCTTTTCTCGAGGTAGCTACTGCAGTATTTTCACTGGCAGCTTCAGACGTACTTTTCATGAACTCCGCCTTTTTGGGAGTTGAGTCCTTTTTTCTTTTCGGGATTTGCTGGCCTGTTGAGTCATTCAGCTTCTCGCGCAGCCTCTTCCCTGGTTTCTCCCCTTTTGTGTTTTGAACCGGCGTTACTTGAGTTGCCTGGTTTACTTTTCCAATCGGCGACTTCCCTACTCGTTAATCCTAGGCCTTGTCGTACGTCAAACGGATGCCTCTTATCATAGCCCTTATATTTTAGTGAATGTCCCTGCGCTCCTTTATAAACTCACACAGCTCCACGATCTTTTTACCGAGGGCAGTAAAGGCAGCTGCAGACTGATCATTGCCCAAAACATCGCTCGGGTGAATCGGCGTCAGTGATTCTTCCTCATCGAAGACTCCCGCTATACGCTTCCCACTGGGGGTAGCGATCGTGGAGGCTTGTGCCCGTGTGGGAGGGGATCTGCGAAAAATCGAGCTCCTTCTGAACGGGTCCATCACTGGAACCAGTTCAAGTTCCTCTCGTACGCTTGTAACATTAGATGCCACAGTAGCCAAGGTTCCCACTACTGAGGCACTGCGGTCGTTGGATGTCGACGGCCGGGAGCCCGCCTGTTCACTCCCAAAAACCGCCGGTACTGGGTTTCCGAAGCCCTGCATCGTAACTTCATTCTTCTTCTGCTCCTCCATGTTTGGTTTTATTTCTGGATATCCTTCCCATAGCCAATTTTTATCCACGGGAGGGCGTTTACTTCCCACCTACTCGGCCTGCGCATAAACATGCCCATACACGCACATCTCCAGATGCGTGCATGTGCATGTCCATGACACATTCGCCGAGCATTCCCTTATCCGCATGAAGGGACGCGCCTGATGGGAGATTTGGCAACTCCACACATGTCGATGATATAGAGACTATCGTCAAGCCTCCCAATCACCTTATGTGGTCCTGTATACGGAGGAGTTAATGGTGGTTTGACAGCTGCAACGAGTTTGAAGACATGTGTGCGCTGTAGGGCTTGAAAGTAGCTTCGCAGATAGTTTAGAAAAGTAACGGGCGAAGTCGGTAAGTCCTCCGAACTGAAAAATCCTCCTGGCACTCTTATGCAGGTTCCCAGCAAGAGTTCTGATGGAGAAGTTTTGGTCTCCTTTTTAAACGCAGTTCTGAATCTCAATAGGGCGGTTTGCAGAATCTCGGTCCAGGGTGTGCGATGGTCACACATAAGTGCTGCTTTTAGAGTGAGGTGCCGGCGCTCAACTAAGCCGTTGCTCTGAGAATGGTAAGGCGTTATGCAAATTTGATCAGCGTCCATCAGGTTTGCCAAAGATTTCAAAAATGCTGCCTGGAACTGCGTGCCTTGGTCGGTTGTAATGGCGGGTGGCGTCCCGAAAAACGCAATCCATCCGGAGTAAAATGTTGCTGCAACCGTGTCCCACGTTATGTTTTTTAGAGGTATCGCCTGTGGCCATCTGGTAAATCTATTAATTATTGTAAGACAATATCTATACTCATCAGGCATCATGATGAGGTCTAAGTGGACGTGGTTGAAACGTGCCTGCGGAACTTCGATGCTGTTAGGCTGATTGCACGTGTGCCTGTGGATCTTGGTTCTTTGCCAGGCCATATGAATTTTACTTTTAATTGCCGGCATGTTTCTCATCCGCTTGGGTGCGATAGTTCATGGACGACTTCAAAAGCTACTCTCCGTAGTGATGGTAGCCGGTAAGGACGAATTACCCCAGAAGAAACGTCGCAATGGACTCGCACTCCTTCAATCTACAACGGCTGGATATTGAGTCAAGTTTGCATCTGGCTCAGCTTAAGCTTCGCTAATAGTTTTCGCGTCAAGTCTGGTCGACGTAGTAATCGTACAAACACGCGAGAGAGCGTCTGCAACGGCATTTTCTCCACCTGGAATGTGAACGATATTCGTGCTGAACTGACCTATACAGTCAAGCTGCTGTATCTGCCCTGAAGAAGCTTTCTCAGGACGTTGCTGGAACACCTTGACGAGGGGCTTGTGGTCAGGACGTATCACGAAATGTCTACCTCTGACGATATGGGCAAAGTGCTTGAGCGTCGCGAATATTGCCTAGAGCTCACGGTCTTATGGGCTATACTTCTGCTCTGTAGGTGACAGCTCCCCCGAAAAAAATTAACTGGATGGCACTTTTCACCTGCTAACTGCGCCAATGAACCGTCGATCACCGTTGAAGATGCATCGGGAGAATGACTTTTTGGTCTGGATGGAGAAAACTCGACATTGTGGCGTTTGAGAGAGTTTTTTTCGATGTTTCGAAAGCTTCAATGAGCCGCGGAATCCACTCGGTCCGTCTCTTATCTCGCTTCTTTGCATTTCGAAGCTGGTCGTTTAGCAGAGGTATGAGGTCCCACAGAGTTTCGGTTTGTTCGGTGTGTTAATATTGGGAATCATATCATCACTTCTAAACCTGCCATCAAATACTTGGGGGTGATGATCGACGGGAAGCTTAGCTATAAGCAACACGTGCAGTATGTTTATGACAAAGGCATTGCAGGTTACATTTAACGGAAACAAACTGAGTTCAGTCTACAGAAGAACAGCCCTAAGGGTGTGTTTGGCATTCAGGACTGTCTCATCTGGATGCCCATTGACATCTTGGTAGATGAGATGACGAATATATATAATGCGAAGTCTATCTCTCCCTTATCGCAGACGAAGAACGCCGAAAGGGAGAGATCGCTAAATAGATAGCAAGAGCGTTGGGAACGCTCGGGGAAAAAAAAGACAGGCAGACAGACAGTAAACCGATTTTAATAATTTTGTGTAAACACAAAACCTTCAAAAGTGCCTTTTTTCACAAATCCATGAGAAAATCCCTTTAAATCTAGATTGTCATGCATGCAAACCCCGGAATTTTTATGACTAACGAAATTTTTAGAGATGAAAATCTGCTGTTCAAATAAGATGAAAAACGCCAATAAAACAATCGGAAGTTCTTGATTTTGCACCATTCATGAAGAATCTACTTGTCCCCAACCCTTTTTTGTATCGGTTATTGATTGTCTTCTTCACATTTGTTAGTTATATTGAGCTCCTAGTGTGATGTGCTCTCCAGTCAAATTGTGTAAATGGATTGTTAAAAAATTGAGGGTAATTTTTAACTACACCCCATAAACGAAAAGGAGGGTGTAAATTTTTTGTTCATCAAATATAGTCATGTGGGATATCAAATTAAAGGTCTCAACATTTGTTGAAAAGGTGGGAAGTGCGGGGGGTTGAAAGTGATCATTTCTTTAACGGACCCATTCTCAGAAACTACTTAACGGAAAAATCTGGAAAAAGTCAAGAGGCTGCCACTGTATGGTGCCTAGGCCCCAAAATACCTTCCATACCGATATCCTTCAAATAAAGTTAATAATAGTATATTACTGTAATTTTTAGTAATTGGCAGGAAAACCCTTCTTAAGTTCCTCCTACAAACACAATTTTGCAGTGATGTAGGCTACAGCATAGAGCATGATCGTACCAAATTCCGTGAAAATCGCACTATTGCTAACACTATGCATATATTACGTGATACATACTAATGGGACAAATGCACCTTCAAATCTCTTTATGAAAGAAATACACAAAACCTTTCATACCTGAAGCGTCTAACTTCCGGTTTCCCGACTTGTTTAATTTTGCAAAAAATCTAGACAAGATGATAGTGCATACAATTTCGCGATTCATTTTTCTATGTATGTATCCATCGTTGTAATCTCAAAAACTGCGTTATCTCCAAGTCTTATTTGGACAACACGAAAGGACATTTTTTCATTATCGTCAGCATTACACAGTAGATAGGAGTTTGGTACTTCGTATGTCAGCTTTCCTCGGATTGCACCATCAATCGCAATTATTACGGATTTTAAGGGGCGGGTAGCCTAATTTCTGCAAAAAAAAAAAAATGCACAATTGCTTTCCCCAGGTAATGCTGAGAGGGTTTTTTTCAAATTTCAATTTTTCATTTTTTTGGGAACACTTTAATATGAAAAATGCGAAAAAAACGGCACATTTATTATTGTAAAATAACTTATATAAAAAACTCTCCAGCGTTACCTCGTAAATTATGTGCAGAGATAGTGTCCAAAATTTCATAAGGATCGGTTCAGTAATTTTGGAGTTATGAAGAGCAGCGCTTTGAAATTTCGAACACTAAAAAAAATTGAATAAAACGTTCATCATCGGCTTAGCTAACACTGAATCATCGATGCTAGATCCATAAAGGATGTTGCTACCTTCCATGATGTCTAAAACGTCTTTTTGTTCCTGTCTACGACGAATCCTGCCTTCTTTATTCTGTTTTTCAGCTTCCGGCTTGGCTCGGTCTATCACGTCCCCTGCAAGTCCAATCTTTAGATACTTAAATTTGCAGTTTCATGAGGATTGACCCAAAGGACTCAAACGTACTTCAGTTTTTTTAATTTCAATTTTAAATGGACAAAAACTTGCCATCTATTGCTCCATTTGATCAAATTAATCAAATTATGAATCTTCCCTCAAACTACTTGACCCTCCAATTTTCCGGGTATTCTAGAAAATACTTAAATGTAGATTTCCATGCATGAAACCCCGGAATTTGTATGACTACCGAAATTTGTAGAGATGAAAATCCGCTTTTGGAATAACGTGAAAAACGCCAATAAAACAATCAAAGGTTCTTGATTAGTTCCTAATTTTCCTCGATTATAACCCTTCATTCAGTTAAAGTTCGGAATCATTTCATTATTTTAATTACCTTCGCCCTTTGCGGATTCATTTAGCTCTGTTAAGCTTAGAAGTGCGGGAAAATGCTTCCGTCACGTGTCGCGCGGTACTCCACCAACAACCATTGTCGCACTCAAGTGTACTCTCCTCGCCAAGCAGAGTGACATTCGTATCGGAATGAAAAGTGGGCGTGACCTGCGTCCCTACTCCGCAGTGTTGATTAGCTCGACTGGGGATGGTTCGATTGGCGTGGACACTTCGTCGGTGCTATCTGCTCGAGTGCGAGTCGTTTTATCTTTTGTTGGCGGAGGGTAGGGGTCGGTGGCATGCAACGGCTGCAACGGTGTGAGGCAATTTAACCGAAAAAACTTCACTTCCCGTCTTCCGTGAAGGTAAGGACGTCGTCATGGAAAGTTTTCCTGTTCGGAACCAAGAGGAAGGGAAAGAGTGTTTAGATGCGGACGGAACGGTTGCGGAAACGTCATGGCCAATCGTAACGATAGTGCGTCACGTCTGCGGGACACGGGACAGAAAATCAATGGAATGAGTGGGAAAATCGTTTTTCGCCCCACTCAATTTTGAGTGGAAAGTGTGATGAGTAGTATTTGGATGAAAATCCGTAATATTTCTATTTGGGTTGAGATGACCGAGTTTTATTGGTTTTCATCGAATTTAATTAAGGAAATATCTGAGATGCTTCTCAATTTCCCTACGTACATCATCGATGTCAGATATGGGGATGGTAGGCAACTAGGTGATCGCCAGAATATATATAAAGTACACTTTACGCTCTTTGTATAGGGGTATGTGCGTACGACCGCTCCGTGGAGTCCAATTAGCGCTTTGGTGGGCCGTTTTGATGCCACAAACTCCTAAGACCGTGGCTGTTGTTATGGGAGCAGGGAAGCAGAGTCCAGCCGGCTCGGATCTTCAGAGCCAGCCTGTAGCATTCACGAAGGAAAGCAGTCCTCCTAGCCTGCAGCTAGAAATCTGTCTTAGCTCCCCAAAGAATGGTTTACGCAGTGTCTGCAGCCAGACTCTAGTCAGAGCTGGGCAATCGCAGAGAAAGTGCATGAGAGTTTTCCTTTCCTGGCGGCTTGGTCTGATTATGCTTCAGGTTAAAGTTGCATAATTTGGCAAGTCCTCACACAACCTCCGCGTGGTGGTCGCTGGAAACCATCTTCGGGTGGGCCAAGGGTATGTATAGTCGGGCTGGGATCATCCAACTGACGAGGATCTGCTTGTCTGCTGGTCATGTGTTAGGGGCAAGTAGATCTAGCGCGGAGATGGACTGAAGCAACAGCCCGGGGATCGTCCTCCCTGCACCGGAGAAGGTGCTAATAGGACCTCAAGCCAAGGTGGAAAAGCATACGCCGAAGGCTGCGTGACCAATGGGGAGCTTGGTCTCTGAATACCTTGGGCACCTTCAGTTTCAAATAAGACTCTTACCCTGGTGGCCGGGCCAGCGAGGGTGGACATTCTTCCTGGACGACTCGTGGGACCAAGACATGGACTCAATTATCAAAAAACAAAAAACGACGATAGAAGAAGAGGGGGTGATGCCAGGCGCATTATCGGAGGACGAGCTGATGGCCTCCAGCCAGGAGGCAGTAGCCGTCGAGAGTAGTAGATTCGGTGCCAGCCGTAGCACTGTTGTGCTGAAACCAACCGCAGGGACCTCCCGGAACGAGGCGGCAGACGGACTAGTGGCTTCCAGCCTGGAATCTGCTGCCGTCAAGCTGGGTGTAGCGAGTACCAGACATAGTACTTCTAACCCAAAGCCCTCAGCGTCGGGGGATCCCTCGAAAGCGAAAACCGACAACAATGTCGGTCGGCGGAAACCGGCTAAGAAGCGAAGGTCCACGGATGTCCTGCTCAAGAGCCAGTACCAGAAGGCCATGCATATTCTCAGCAAGATTGTTAAAAATAAGGAGGCCGGTACTATCAACGAGCGGGATGAAAAAGCCCTCGCTAAATTCCAGGCGATTGTTGATGAATACAATAGCAAACGCCTGGCTGACGAGCAGAAGACGAAGCCCATCACTCTAAAACGCAATCGATCTCAAGACGAGGCCGAGCAAGATCCGAAGGAAATTGCACAGCAACCGTCAGCCGACGGGCCACGTACTGCGAAGCCCTTCAGCGACGTGACCCGGAGCCACTTACGTGTGACGCAGGCGGATTGCAATTCTGCCAGCGGCAAACTAGCTCTGGAGGTGTGGACCTGTGTTGAGGCCAGATTGTCGGGCATGGTCTATGAGCATCTCCTGGACACCGGAGGCAAAAACCCGGGATTCATCCCCTACTTTGATTCATCTCAGGTCGTCCGTGGGTTCTACGTAATAGCTTGCATGGACCAGTTCTCTAAGGACTTTATCGATTCGTGTGTCTTTAAGATCAGCGACGCCTGGGAAGGCGTTAAACTCAAGATCATCCCTTACGACGAGATTCCTAGGAGACCGGCCGCTCGCATCTGGTTGACGAAGATCCGCATGGATAAGGACAACCTCGTCCAATTCCTGCGCCTTAACAACCCCCGGATTCCCATGGACGACTGGGTTGTTATCAAGGAGGAGGAACCTCAGACAAACAGCCAACCTGTACTACTTCGTATAAATGAGGAGTGCCTGGAGGCACTGAAAAAGACCGACTATAAAGTATGATTCGGAGTCAGGAATGCAAAGGTAAAAGTGTTCCGCTCTGCAAAACCGGATGACGACCTAGACCCAATCGACGCCGCCAACGAGCTGTTGGAGGAGATGATGATCGACGGTCCGACGAGAACTGACGAACCCCCCAAGCAAGCAGATCATGCTGAGGGTAACGCAGATAAATCTGCAGCACACGAAGTTCGCCTCGGCAAATCTGCTTGTCTTCCTTTTAGGGGAAGACATTGGCATCGCATTAATACAGGAGCCCTGTATTCTTCCGAGGAAGAGTCTGTACGCTTTCCTGTGCCCGGACCTAGTCGTGGTCAAGCTGGAGCAGGCGGGGTAAAGAACGTATACATTTCCTCGGCTTACATGGCTCATGACCGATCAGCTCCGCCAGAAGAACTACAACATTTGATGAACCCCATAGCAACAAAGAAAGCCAACCTGCCATCCATCGACAGACTTCTAATATCGCCAGTACTTCCGCCTGGAATACACGGGTGAAACCTGGGAGACCATACGACTTGGATACACTGTGTGTATTCGAGAAAACCCCCGCGCTGACTCCACAGGCCATCTTAGATCTGTCGGTCTTCCACTTTGCTCTGGTTGGAAAGTCCACAGCAAAGTTTCTCATGAAGTTCAGCTTGCGGATGGCATGCCCAGATTTCCCGAGGTACTTTGTCTAGGATGTTGCCGTGGCCGTAGGATTTCGCTGCCCAACATCCGGACTCACGTAGTCTGAAGGCACTGCACGCTGCAACGTATTTAATGTCTAGGGGGAGGAGATGCAGGAGTACATTGAGAGAATCTGCCGGGCAGGATACCAGAGTCTCAGTAGAACCTGCACATGCTGTTCTTTGAATTCTAGTAAGCTTCATACTATTGTATTTTTTCTTCAAAGCCTGCCACCATACAATAGAGCCGTACGTTAGGATTGGACACACTTCAGCGGTGTACATCCAGAGAACCATCCTCGGTCGGACATCACATTTCTTTGCAGGCATAGAAGGCTGCTGTCCAATGTACGCAGAATTTTGTCCATTATTATTCATCAGAGCACCGGTGAGATTGTGCCACCCTGGGGCGTGCCTCTGTTCACAGCTCTGGTCAAGTGGATGCCTTCCAGATCCCACTGGATTATCCTGGTACTTAGCATGGATCTAATCCAATGCGTGAGGTACCCCTCCAATCCAATGCCGGTCAAGGCTTCCTTGATGGCGTTGGTACTAAGGTTGTTAAAAGTTCCCTCTATATCCAAGAAGGCACCTAGGGTATATTGCTTGTACTGCAGCGACCGCTAAACCGTGCAAATTACCTCGTGGAGGGCGGTTTCAGTGGATTTTCCTTTAGGGTAGGCATGCTGGGACTTATAGAAAGGCGTTCTTTCCATAATCGGACTTAAGTGAATGTCCAGGACGCGCTCTAGGGTCTCCAGCACGGGAGAGGTCCGGCTGATTGGACTAAAGTCCTTCGCGGACCACTCGTGGGCGCCTCCAGGACTGTGGTACGGATCCTAAAGAAATACAGCTCCGGTAAATCTCAACAAGCCACGGGACAACCCTTTCCTGCGGCTTCTACAGCATGACTGGCATTATGCCATCTGGGCCTGGAGATTTGTATGCGGAAAAGCTGTTTATAGCCCAGCCGATCTTATCCTCGGTAACTATCGATTTGATAGTCTCACACAGCTGTGGTGGCCGCAAACCTACCAAGCAAGGTTCTGGCTCAGTCCTCCCCGCTGGCGGGAAAGTGTGTTTGAACCAGCAGGTCCAAGGTTTCGCTGGAAGATTCCGTCCAAGAGGCTTTACTTTTTAACACCGGAATATACATAGATATTCGTAGTAAATAGCTTAGTGTCAAAAAGCAAGGAAAGACAAGTGTTCATTGAGAGAGAGCGATCTTTTACATTCTGACAAATCTTTCATGGATTTATGGAAAGATTTGAACTCGATTTGTCGAAGCGGCTTCCAACATTACATTTCCTGGAAATCCTCCAAAAGTCTTGCACGGTCCATTGTTATTTTCTCCAGCAGCTATCATCAATTTATAGCTCTATACCAGAGACGGGTAGATCATGATTACATACATCACCTTCCCAGTCCCTGGTGATATCACCTTAAAGTGTAATATCAGATTACCATCTCCTCAATATCACCAAACATTAGAACATCAATTATTATCATATTACTCTTGTGGTAGGTAATGTTTTGTAATGTGATGTTACATTGGAATGAAACAAAAGGGGGGGGGGATAAAACGGGAGATAGATAGAAATGAAGACAGGCCGCGATTTTTCAGAGTTCGGACAGAATGGGATTTAAGTGTCGACATGTACTGCCCGGGAAATAGAGAGAGCCGATTAGGACTCTGAGGAAGCCGCTGCTAACAGGCAGTTTGATGTAAGTGCATCCGATGGGATGGTATTTGTTCTTGGTCCCGTTCTGACTAGGATGGCTGTGCCTCCGTCCGCGTCATTGCGGAAAATGATATAGACTGGAACATGTAGTTCTATGGTGGGGGCTTCCCCAAGTCTGGATTCGTTAAGGAGAGTGATATTGGGGTCAGTTTCCTCTGAGAGCTTGTGAACGTTTGTCGTTGAAAAAGGACTCGGCTTCCATGACAAAGCCTATGGGAATAAAAGAATATAGGAGCGATGAAGTGCTGAGGGTTTCGGATCTTATTCGATCCCTGACCACTGTGGCGAAAGAAGGGATCAGTGGGGGAAGGGTGATCAAGTTGGAATGAGTGTAGTGTGGAGCAGGGCGGGAGTGTGGGACGTTTTTAGCTCTCCTTTAATGTTGGATTAATTCCAAACTACGGGACTGGATGGCCACAGTTTGCACATTTGAGCGGCACCAACGACTCCTTATTGGCGTTATTTTGAACAGTTGAGCGAGGGCAGTACCTAGAGGCGTGTGAGTCCGGGCATTTGACCCATCAGTGGTCGTAGCGGCAATTTGCGGAAACGTGGCCAAATTGTTCACAGTTAAATCACTGAGTGGCAGCTCCTTTCCTGGGTTTCTCACACTAGTCTGCTGATTTAGGAGGGCTTTTTAGTTCACTGATTATGATGACATCTGCCTCGGAATTGAGGGTCACGCGAAAGAGGCTTAAGTTGGTATCGTTGGCCCATGATTACTTGAGACGCGGATCGGCGTAACATGTGTTAATTCCTTGATTTCCTTGAAATTCCCCTGAGAATGAGGCTTGGCTACCTCTTCTCTTTTGGGGTGAAGGAATGACCTTTTAGTTTGTCTGAGTGTAACTACGCGGTATTTCTAGCGATTAAATTATTTGAAATAATAAAAACTTGCTTTTTCTATTCGTTTGGTTTTGGTCTTGGTCTTGTAAATACGGATATTTCGGGAACCACTTGTTTTGTTCATGAGTGCTAACAAGTCTGTCGGCAAGTGGTTAAATGTGGGTATTAGGACAATTGAAGCGGAATTGTGGCCTGTCAGCCGGTAGATTTGAAATTTAACGATTTTGTCAATGTTCTTGATAATTAGGCCCATTGTCCTGGCAGTCAAGCCTTGAATGTAATTGATAGAGGAATTTTCTTCACCTTACTAAGCGTCTGGCTGTTCCCTAGTAGGGATTCTCTGGTCGTCGATGATGATTATGGGACGGCAGTCATGGTTAATCATGCCTTAGGCCGTTGCGGCCTTGGTGGTCGGATGAAGCAGATGTGTGGTGATGTTAGAAGTGTCATGTTCATGGTCGGGGTGGTGTAGGCTGGTTCCACGTCTTTTACTCGCTGTGGTTTAGTGCCCTTCGAATAATGGTGGGTACCGCACTCGCAACTGGCTAAAAAACTGAATAACGATCAGTACCACTAGGGCATTCGCTTAGGCGGAACAAGTGCACTCACTGACGCTTCTTAACCTGGATCACAGTCGTGCAGTCAGAAGTTGTCACAAAAGGACTCTCAGAACACACATTTCAGAAACTAATCATGGGCCATTTTCGATAGCCAAAGGTCTGTGGCTTGAGGTCAGTTCCCACTCGAAGCGCTGTTGGTGCTTTGAAAGATGCCAACGCTCATGGAACGACATCAAGTTGATGCCGAAAGACTTCCTGGTCTGTCTGGACGCATCGCGAAAATGAATAAATTTCCAATAATACCTCAAAAAATGTTTGTATCTTAAATAAAAGTTCATTATGAGATTGTCCATTAAATCACTTAAGACAATCTTTTGCTAAATACAATAAGATGTTTTTCATCTTTTCCCTGTTGGCTAATTTCATTTCATCTTGCAAAGTGCATTGGCTTCCTCTCAAAGTCATTCAGTAATGCTGATATCTTTAGTAGACACTTCTGTATCCTTGAAACTTGCAATTTTTGTAAAAAATGATCAGTAGCGAGTCTACAATCAGATCGACCAAACTTTGAATAATTGTGAGATGAATTCGAAATTTATTTTAAATTCAATGCGCAAATCATGTTGAATGCCAAATTCATCGTGCAATCCAATGCAATCTAATTAGTAAATTTGGCTGAAGTCTCCGAAAAAAACTTTGTTGCTTCCTTTGAAACTTTGTTATTAGCTGAACTCGCGATGGTATTACGACCGAAGATTGGGCGCGTAAAAAGTGTGCCTGCAGGCGCTCAATGGAAGATTAGGTACCGCGAAATGCAACTTGTCTCAATTGCAATGTCTTATTGGTTTTTCTATATTGAAGGGACCCATGGACGTTGGAATAATCTTTGGAGTTGTCTACCAGTCGCAGTGGTGGGTGACCAATTGTAAACCAGTTTGAAGTGAATATGAAGACTCTCCAAGTTTGATTGAGTAGAGTGAGGGCGGCTTTGAGCCTAATAACCTTAAACGCGATCTCCCAAAAATTAGCCTGTTAGCGAGGACGAATTTGGGGACGAAATATGCAAATATGTATGTGTAGCCTTCCTTGGTCCAGATCGCTATTAAATTTTTCATTTTTAGATTTTTTCAGCAATTTGCAACGCATCATCCGGGCCAAATCATAGGCCTCTCGCGGCCTCTATCCACCGCGGCGTATGTCCTAATTTACATGCCTGAACACTAACTCGTCTGAAAGTTCTCTCCTTGTTTGCTTGAGTGCATCCAAAAACGGTGGCGGATTCATGCAGGCTGTACAGTTGCATACACGCTTATTAACTGATTGCATGCGTGCCTAAGTGAAATAATGCAAACGGTCCAAAATCATTGACTGCATCTTAGATGCTCTGCCAAATTTGACCAAGGGCTACGCAGACTGAAAGTGCGCGGAGTATTGGTAATTAGCATGTAGTATCCAGTGCAGGGTGCCCTGAGCCGTGAAACCGTAAAAAGGGCTAAATGCTAGTCTTAGGCTAATTAGGCGAAGGCCGAAGGGGTAGAAAATGGTAATGCAATGATGGTAATGATGTTTATGGAGTTTTTAGTGGGTGTTTTTGGCTAATACATGGATAGTGACGTGAAGATTGGTTGCCTGTGATTTTTTTATGACACGAATGACGGGGTCAATGATTGTATAGAAAAAGGACGAGTTTTTGGAGTCTAACTTTCGATGGCCGAGGCTCGGGGCACTCTTGGTTTTTTTCTTGTTTTACTTTACTGAGTTCGAAGGGTTTATACGTTGCACCTCCATGATTTTCGTTTTAAAAATTTTACACGCTTCGATAATAATTGGAACTCTAAATAATGTCGATCGGGTCAAGCAGTGCACTGTAGGATAGACTGATGCGGAACATAGCTCCCTGAGGCCAACCTATCTCTCTCTAAGGATGAGCTGTCTCTCCTCTGGGACGGTGTGTGCCTTTTCAGGGGCCAAGCTTCTCGTATACCAAGACCGTTAGTGAGTGGTGATAGAGTACGAGGTGACCCTACTATTAACAAAACGCTACGGATCTAGACTGGGGACTCGAAAAACACCTCCCCCAATCCAGGGTGTCATGCGAACCGTGCCCATTGGATAGTTTGCAGTCGGGGGTAACTGACTGTATTCGAACGGAACCTCACTGATACCTGGTCGCCTGAGTGAGTAAGTTAGACCTTACCGTGCTACTGGGGGTTATGGCACGGCGGACCTCTTAACCCCCATACTCGTGGGAATCAAATGAGTACAAAACAAGAATAGAAAACGAAAACCAAAAAAGCGGGGCCCCGTATCGCACCAAAACTGGTTAATCAGGCGGAGCCACGTTTCCGAATTACTGAGAGCCAGGTAACTACACCCAAGAAGGGAGAAGTTGGGACGTCAAGCAGTGGGGCCAAGGTGAGCATTGGTATACTGCGTGGGCTACAGCCAACGAACACCACTGCTCAAAGAGCAGGGACCAGCAAAAGCACGTCTGAGATAAATATAACAGATGTCAGGAATGAGACAGGTCTCAGTGGCGCCGGGGTTAAATGGTACCTGCGCTATCTGAAGGAAGGCCTGAAACCAGAAGAGGCCCTTAAGAAGGCTCAGGACAGACCTAAGCCATCTCTACCGGAGCCGAGAAAGCGGGGAGCAGCAGAGATCAGCCCGCATGAAGGGAATGCTCTCAAAAAATCCAGACCTGAACCCAAGGGAGGAGAAAACCCGGGCAGGTCAGGAGTGAAGGCAGGACTCAGGAAGCCCGCCATTAGCTATGCTAGTCCTGTCAAGGGCATTCGACTGGCCATACTGTCAAAAAGGTTTCCCGAGCGAATACTCACTCGGGAGGAACAGGAAATCATTGAGGAACTTGTCGTCAAGCAGATGATCAAGGGTTGGACGTCGAAACTGGTGTTCACCGGGATACGCTTTCGACCAGGCCTTATACTGGTGGATTGCGCGACGGAAGGCACCGCAGAATGGGTTAGAACCATAGTTCCTGGATTGCCAGGCTGGGAAGGGGTGGAACTGTCAACATGTGCTGGGGATGATATACCAGGAGCCCACATGGTGACAGTTTTTCTGCCAAAGACCGCGGCAATAGAAACGGAAGACCTTATGAGACTTCTAATTGCTCAGTATGAAGATCTCCATACTCGACTATGGAGAGTCTTCAGAAGTAAGGTGGAGGGGCAAGGGTAAACTCCTCACGATCGGGGTAGATGACCGATCCCTGGAGGCAATTAAACGTCGGAGTTGTCATATCAACTACCGATTTGGCAACATACCCGTGCACGTGCACAAGGAAAAGCCGAGGAAAGAGACCTCGGGGGAGGCATCGGGTGAAAAACTTACCGAGGTCCCTGAAGAAGTCACGGAAGCCATAGAGGCGGAAAGAACTAGATCAACCAGGGAAATAGACTTGCTGCCCAGTGAAGAGCAGAAGCTGGACGACCTAGACCTAGGATTCCTAGGGCTCAGGGTGGACAGCGACGCGCAGGAAAGCGCCATGTCGGAGGAGAAGGGTGACACTCCGACAGTGGAGAAGAGCTCCAAACAATAACGGAGCCAGTGGCCAGCACTAAGATAACCCAGATAAATCTCCACCATGCGAGACCTGCACTGCCGTGATTGCAAGGGCAAATTCCAAGGAGAACATTGGAATAGTGCTGGCTCAGGAACCCTGGGTGCATCGGGGGCAGATTCGCGGTCTGCAAGGAGGAGGCATGCATACAATTTGGGACTCCTCTTGTGAAAAACTAAGAGCTTGCATAAATCTTAAACGTAATTTAAAATACATATGTCTTTCAGAGTTCTTAACCGGGGACCTTGTGGCTATCCAAGTCTCATTGGAAGCCGGGAGGAGCACTCGAGAGGCAGTTGTAGCATCAGGATACTTCCCAGGAGACGAGAGCCGGGCTCCACCGGAACAAGTCGCAAAGCTGACGAAGTATTGCGAGGAGAGGGCGTTACCACTTCTCCTCGGCTGCGATGCCAACGCCCACCACGAAGTCTGGGGAAGCAGCGACACTAATCGTAGAGGTGAGTACCTTCTGGAATTTATTCTTAGCAATAAGTTATAAATATACAACGTAGGGAACACCCCAACATTTCTGACCAGCACCAGACAGGAGGTACTAGATATAACTCTAGGAAATACCCTAATGAACGGAATGGTCAGGAATTGGAGGGTGTCGGATGAACTCTCAATGACTGATCACAGGATAATCAGATTCGACATTGAGGGTAACTCCAAAATAAAAAGAATAATAAGGAATCCCAAGAGAACGGATTGGGAATCCTACACAGCGCACTTGAGCAACAACGGGCAATGTTGCACAAGGGGGCGGTGACATCAGGAATTAGAAACGGTGGTGGAAAACCTCAACACAATCGTCATTGACGCATATGAGGCCAGCTGTCCGGCCAAGACAGTCACGTCATCAAGGGATGTACCATGGTGGAACAGGAACCTAGCCAGAATGAGAATAGAGGTACGAAATCTCTCTAACCGGGCAAAACAAACCGGGGACTGGCGGAGGTATAAAAATGCACTGACTGCGTATAGCAACGCGATCAGGGAAGCGAAACGGAACAGCTTTAGGGAATTCTGTGAAACGATTGAACAGATCACAGAAGCAACCAGGCTGTACAAGGCTATAGCCAAAGACGGGGGAATATCCTCTGTCTGCTTGAAAAAGGAAGATGGGACATTCACCGAGAATGAGGAGGACAGGGTACACCTGCTTCTCAGAACTCATTTCCCGGGGTCCTACCGCTCGGTGGCAGGCGACAACAATCTGCCTGACATCCCAACAACGAATAAAAGGGGAAGGAAAGAGAGCTGGAAACTAGCAAAAGAGGTATGCTCAGAAGCTAGGCTAAGATGGGCAGTGGGAACTTTTAAACCAATGAAATCTGCCGGAGTAGATGGCATTTTCCCAGCACTTATCCAGAGAGGCCTAGGAATTATCTTAGAGTCTCTTCTGAGGGTGGTAAGGGGGAGCATAGCACTGGGTTACATACCAAGGACATGGAGACGGGCAAAAGTGGTCTTTATTCCGAAAGCGGGTAAAAAGGATCCTTTTCACCCTAAATCTTTCAGACCAATCTGCCTGACATCGTTCGTACTCAAAACGGTGGAGAAGGTCATAGACAACTATATTAGAACTAACGTTCTAAAGCGTAATCCCCTACATCACTGTCAACACGCTTACCGGGCAGGACGGCCAACTGAAACTGCTCTGTATCAGCTGACAGAGTTACTACGGGACGCCATAGAAACAAAAGAAATTGCGCTGTGCGCGTTTTTGGATATCGAAGGAGCATTCGACAACACATCGAACACAGAGATACAGGATGCCCTGAGCCGCAAGCCAGGGAATTACATAGGCTCCAAAGGCTCGCTTGCGTGTGTATCAATGGGGCAATGAGGACATGCCCAACGGCATCCCTGGAGGTCCTTCTGGGATTAACCCCTCTCTATCTGCACATACAGATGCAGGCAAAGATATCAATATTCAGGATGGACGGTAGTATGAGTGAGCCGGGGAGCTGCCTAAATCGAAGGAAGATTGATATCCTTTCTAGGCGGTATCCCGAATTACTGATACCAAGGGACAACATGACAACGAGGTTTCACTTCGATAAGAAGTTTGAAACACGTTGGAGTAAGAAGGCAAACTGGGAGAGCGTGGCTGCGACATACGGCTTAAACCAGCACTGATTACTTGGTACACTGACGGATCTCTCACAGCAGAGGGAGCGGGTGCCGGTGTCATTGGTCCATGGAAAATGTACTTTGAGCCAATGGGCAGGTACACTAGCATATTCCAAGACAAACGTGCCTCCTTTAATCTGCAAAGGAACTACAGGGGGCAGAACATAGCTATTCTCACCCATAGCCAAGCAGGGATCAAGGCATTTAGGTCCGACCAGGTGAACTCTAAACTGGTATGGGAATACCTTGAGAGACTGACTACACTCGGCGCGTCCAACAAGGTCTGGATACTTTGGGTTCCAGGCCATGCTGGGGTGGAAGGCAACGAGACAGCGGATGAACTAGTCAAGAAGGGAACAGGGATACCTTTACATGGGCCAGAACCCTTCTGTGGAATCGCAAACGGTTTCATGGCTATGAATCTAAGAAATGAAGAGAAACGGTTGAGGGAACTATACTGGGCGGGCCTACCAGGGATGGAGCAGTCCAGGGTGCTTATTGGGGGATACGAACCCATACGTACAAAGGATTGCTTAAACCTCACCAAAAAGAACCTCCGAATCATAGTGGGAATTCTCACTGGTCATTGTTGGCTGAACTATCACCTAGGGAAGCTAGGGATATCTACGGACACTGCCTGCAGGTTTTGTGAAGAGGAGGACGAAACCTTTATACACGTCCTGGGACAGTGTCCGGCACTTGTGCAAAGTAGGTCGATACATCTGGAAGAACACTTAATACCAGATGCAAAGCTGAAAGGTCTGGAAGTAGGGAACATACTAAAGTTCCTAATGGTTATAGGCCTGCTTGAGATACTATGATCAATAGGTACACTATAACCAGTAAAAGGGGCACAATAGTTCTTCAAGGAGGCGGTGCGACTTTTCCTTAACAGAATAAGAATAATAAATAATGTCGATATTGCTCGAAGTTCATGATGGTGCTGACTAAGGGCGAATTTTGGGCCTGTGAACCCTCCGTTCTCCCAGTATACCCCTAACTGAAACTTGTCACTATACTTTAAGAGCAACGCTGTTAATTACAGTCTGCCACGGGGCAATCTTTATCTATTTTTGTCTGCTCCATCACGATAAGAAGGAACTACAAGTAGCGCTCTAGTATTTACCTTTCCTTTTCTGTGTTCGCGTCTTATCTTAACATCAAATCATTTTGCGCGCGTGCCTTTTGCCTTTTTTTTTCACATCAATTAAAGAAACGAATGGTTGGAACGGAAAAAGGTTGCGATCATCATCATAAAAGACAATGCCGCATTCGAACATTGTTCGGGTCTTTATTCCGTGCGTCCCTGCAAAAACTCATGTTATGTCCTGTGGACGAATTGAAGTCATATTTCAGGGAGGAGACATCAATTTCGACATTAGTCTCATCTTGAAAATTAAATCGGCGTGCGTGGCATGATCACTTTTCTCAAGATTACACAATTGCTCCTGTATCGGGGCAGGTGCTAAGTAACGAAGTGAGACGACATGGCCTGCAGTCCCAACACGAGAGATTTGGCGTGTAGACACGTTACCGAGGAAGATCCTGTCGAACATATTATCTTCGGCAAATTAGAGATATTTTGCTTGTACAGTTCAAAGATTAGAACCGATTAAAATGCCGATGAGTGCCAGAGTCATGGTGTCGTGATAGCCATTTTCTGTGTGGAGGTATCCATTGACCTAATCTTGTTTAGATTCTTGAGGGTATGTTCTCACGCCAGGTTTTTTAAATGAAGCAAGTAAGGTTGCACTATTAGCTTTCATACTTTACTTTTGTGGTAAATACCTCGGTTTTGTTATTTTTTGCATATAGATTTAATCATGTGGCATATTGCGAAATACCTTTCTAACGCATGTTTCTGACTAAGGCGAAATTTTGCAAAGCGAATAGGGGGCCTGTGGTAAGTTAATGGGAGAATCTGTCGAGAATTCCCCGCAACATCGAGCACGTATGCAGAATGGGGCACTTCTGCATGGTTTGAACCAGATTGTGTGAGAGTCCCAGGACATCAAAGGAGGCCGTAAGGAATTTAGGTATAATACCTGTAGCTGACAATATTATGAGAACTATAACCACTTTCTCCAGACGCCAATTTTTTTTTTTTTGGTTTCCTGAGCCGTTGCAGGAATTCAGACGGATAATATCTGTCCCCTTCGGTCTCTGCTAGACCATTTTTTTGTGTGGCTGTGGAGATTGCTGCGTTGGCGGTAAATTTTTTTGGGGTCAAAACCGTTTGTGCTCCGGTGTTCTGCTGTCCAGTCCTTCCGTTCTTTTCGCTCAACCCCCGCTCCACCTCCCCCCTGACTCTGTTGAGGCATGTCGCGCGAAGAGATATCCGCGCAGGCCGTGATATCGCTGCTGGCGGCAGTATCTGTCTGGGTGCCTCCCTGTTGACTGCGCAATCCGGCGGCGTGGTTTCGTCGGTTGGAGGCACAGTTTGCGTTGGCAGGCGTTATGACAGATGCCACCCGGTTCAACCACGCCTTAATCAGTCTCGACGAGGAGACCATCGGGCTGGTTTCGAACGTGTTTTAGGAGTGTTCCAACGACCGCGTGAAGGAGCAACTAATAAGATGCCTTTCAGTGAGTGAGGAGGCAAAAGTCTATCACTTACTGAATGAGCTGTCGCTAGGTGACCGGGGGGTGTGGTCAGCTAGTCTTTTCGTAAAATGAGGTAATTGCATGGGGATAAGGTTGGCTCGGAGCTGCTGTAGTCACTCTGGCTGCAGCGTTTTCCGGAGAGCTCCCGCGCCATCTTGACCTGCGCGGACTCGAGGTCGCTGAAGGCGTTGTCCGCCACGGTCGATCAAATATACGTGGTGTACACTTGCCCCGTGGTCGCGGAAGTTTCCTGAGACACAATCTGGGAAATGGAGGACCTCAAGTCAATGGTGACGATATTGGCTAAAACGGTCAACTAGCTCGTTGCGGCGGTTGGTACTTTGCATTCGGGAGGTAGAACTCGATTGTAATCATGTTCGTCGACGGTTTGTTGGTACCTTCAGAAATACGGATCTGAAGCGACTAAACGTACCACCGGATGCACGTTTACCGCAACAAAAAACTAGGCTCGCTGGGTGCCTCCGCGGCAGCTGCCCGAAGCGCAGTACCCGGTCGCCTTACAGTTTTCGACTCCCTTAGCAAACGTCGCTTCCAGGTCGACACGGGCGCTGAGGTGTCGGTTGTCCCTGTACTCCGTCGGAACACTGTATTTCTGTAAAATTTACGTCTGGCGGCTGTGTCTCCCATGAGCACCTATGGTTATAGGCAGGTGGACGTGAGTCTCGAGCTGCGCCGAACGTTTTCGTGGCTTTTTATTCTGGCGGACATTAGCATCCTCATATTTGGCGCAGACTTCCTGTGTCACTATGGGCTGCTGATGGACTTGCATAACAAGACGTTGATAGACCCCGAAACCTCGTTACTTATGTTAGGGAAGGTTTTACCTGCCAAAATGATAGCCTGAATGCTCAGACAGTTTCAGAACCATAGCTATTCCGCTCATCAATGATTTTGCGCACCCGCTAGTGAACGCCCGTGTTTTTACGACCTTGTTGCTCCCGAAGGCACTCCGAAAACGACTATCTGCACACCTTTCGGACTCTTCGAGTTCACTAGGATAACTTTTGGCTTGTGAAGCGCTGCGCAGACTTTCCAGAGGTTCATCCACTCTGTCTTACGAAACTTGAACTTTTGTTTCGTCTACCTCGATGATGTTTTGGTCACGTCCTCTTCATTTTTCAACGTCTCTTTGAGGCCGGATTTGTACCCAACGATGCAGATTCCTCAAGAGGCAGGTGAAATTTCTCGGCCACTTAGTAACTCCTGACGGTATCCAACCTGACCCAGGCAAGGTTGAGGCGATTAGGAGTTTTCCACTACCAACCGAGGTGAGGTGCTCAGAGGTGGCGGCGAGGAAGATGGGGCGGCAACCCTATCGGCCAAACCAAAACCAAGTGGTCGAGGAGAACCTCCATAGTGGTGGCACCGGGATACGCTGTAATCACTTTGGTTTGCCGGCCGTGATTCAGTAGGCGAATGCTCCAAAGACCTAATCGGGGCGATCAGACCCGAGTCTGCACGGGGACTCATCTGAAGTGGCAAATTGGTCACGAAATCTCACAAGGGGTATACTGGTACCATGGGAACCGGAAAAGCCCCTGGACTCACATACTTCGGGTGAACTCCTGTTGTATGTGAGGACAGCTCGGTTATTTGCGGTTGGCCCCCTTAGTGGGAGTTTCATGGTGGTTGTGGTTGTGCTCAAGCGAGAAGAGACCTTCGGGCCTCGACGTGGTGTTGCGTATCAACACGGGTGCCGTACTCCATAGTTCGGTAGAGATTTAGGTAATTCTTGCATCCATCAGTATGAATGCTAAGCCATACACTTGGTATAGACTGGTACCGTTGTTGCTTGTCTCAACGGGGCTCTGATTGTGGTCACAAAATCAATCCGTGTCTGAAGAGGACCGTAGGATTAAGTCTCACGATAGGTGCCTACGTAAAACACCATGGGCTTCACTGTACCCCGTCCGAACACTCTATTTCCGTAAAATGTACGTCTTGCGGCCGCGAACTCATCTCTCATCAGCATCTGTGGCTATAGGCGTGGCTTTTCATTCTGGCGGACGTTAGCATCCCCATATTAGGCGCAGACACATTGATAGACTCCGTAACCTCGTTACTTACGTTAGAGAAGGTCTCCACCTGCCAAAATGATACCCTTTCGACAATTTTTGAGGACGTTGCTGACCACCGCATTCGCGCACTCCTCCGAAAGTACAGCAACACCATTACTGAAAGTAGTTTCTCCAAGCCGGTTAAGCACGATGTGCAGCACCACATCAACACTACCGGTTCTCCAATCTTCTCACAAGTGCGCCACTTTCACCCCAGAAGCTTGCTGTTGCGAAGAAAGAGTTTGAGTTCGAGTTTGATGAAACAGGGAATCTGGAGACCATCCAATTGCTGTTGGTCGTTAAGCCAAACGGCGAATGGCGGCCATGCGGAGATTATAGGCGCCTGAATGCTCAGACATTTCCAGAACGATACCCCATTCCCTTCACCCATGATTTTGCGCACCCATGATTTTGCACCCGCCGTGTTTTCACGACCTTGAGTTTAGTCGAGGCGTATCACCAACTCCCTGTCGCTCCCGAAGACATTTCGAAAACGGCTATCTGCACACATCTCTTTGAGATCACTAGGATGACTTTCGGCTTGTTAAACGCTGCGCAGACTTTCCAGAGGTTCATCCACTCTGTCTTACGAAACTTGAACTTTTGTTTCGTTTAGATGGATGATGTTTTGGTCGCTTCCTCTTCAGAATCTGAGCACCTCGAGTGTATTCTTCAACGTCTCCTTGAGGCCGGACTTGTACTCAACATTGAAAAATGCAGATTCCTCCAGAGGCAGGTGAAATTTCTCGGCCACTTAGTAACCTCTGACGGTATTCAAGTTGACCCATACAAGATTGAGGCGATCCCGAACTGCCGTCTTCATACTGCCCACTATGTATGCTTGATACTGCTGGGAAAGTGCACGAAAAGCTCATCAGAAGTAGACTCGCTGAAGCGATACGCGCTACCGGAGATTTATCTCCCCGGCAGTTTGGTTTTAGGGCAGGGAGATCGACAATTGATGCTGTCATGCAGGTCGTGGACGCCGTTCGACGAGCAGAGGGACATAGCGGCCGAACTCGACGGGTGGTGCTCCTCGTAACGCTTGACGTCAGAAACGCCTTCAATTCCGTAAGATGGAAAGACATTCTAGGCACACTAGATAATATCTTCAACGTGCCGAACTATCTCTTACGGATTTTGAGGGACTATCTGAGGAACCGCTCCCTGCTCTATGAAACACTAGAGGGTCAAAGGTGGATGGAGGTCACATCGGGGGTAGCACAGGGATCCATCCTAGGGCCGGACCTCTGGAACGCTACCTATGACAGTCTGCTTAAACTCGACATGCCAGAAGAGTCGCGCCTGGTTGGCTATGCAGATGATGTCACAGCGCTTGTTGCTGGACGCACTGTCGAACAGGCGCAAAGCAGACTCGGCATATTGATGCGACGGGTAAGCAGATGGATGACTACTCATGGTTTCAACCTTGCACTGGAAAAAACCGAAGTAGTCATCCTGACTAAAAAGAGAGTTCCGACCCTGCGTCCCATATCGTTCGGCGAGTCGATAATCGAGTCAAAATCAGCGGTAAAGTACCTCGGGTAGACTCTTGACTCAAAGGTGAGCTTTTCTGAGCAAATCCAAGCAGCAGCGAACAAGGCCTCGGCTGGAGTTTCGGCGTTAAGTTGGCTAATGGCAAACATTGGGGGTCCTACGTCTAGTAGGCGACGTCTCCTGATGAGCTCAACGCAGTCTGCCCTGCTCTACGGCGCAGAGGTATGGGCTGGTGCTTTTAACAAGGAGGTATATCGTAAACGCCTCGCGCAAGTACAGAGACGGGGAGCTTTACGGGTGGCGTCTGCGTACCGCACTGTCTCTGAACCGGCCATGATGGTGATTGCGGGAGTTATCCCCGTTGCCCTTCTTGCTAGGGAGCGTCAGGCCATATACAAGAGCAAGGGAGATGAGCCAAGGGAGGTGGTTGCTCGCGAAGAACGGCAACACACTCTAGACGAGTGGCAGCTCTCTTGGCAAAATGAAACTAGAGGCAGATGGACTGCGCGGCTCATCGGAAACTTAGGTGCGTGGCTGAATCGGAAGCATGGTGAGACTGACTATTTCCTTACCCAATTTTTAAGTGGGCATGGAAGTTTTCAGTTGCAATGCAGTTTGGCAATGGAGTTGTGGACGACGCCCACCGCACTTTTTTTTCTTGTGGAAGGTGGGATGGGGTTCGTCAGCAGCTCTATTTAAACACAGGGGATCTCTCTCCAGACAACATTGTGGAAGAGCTGCTGAAGACTGCTGACAGGTGGAACCGTGTTGCCCATTACGTTCGGACCCTTTTCGTTGCTAAAAAGATAGAACTCGACCGGTGGAATAGCCGGATGGCAGGGGGCTCCTTGAACTGACAGTTCCCTTCCTCCTCTCCCCTCCCGTTGGTGAAAGGAATTCCCTGATTTGAAGGCTCCGCAAGGCGGCTGAGTTCGGGGGCTGGCCCGAAGTAATGTGACAAACGGTTCCAGGCTAGCTCTCTGACTATGGAGAGGTGTTTAGTTGGCAGTCCGATGACGTACCAAATCAGGAGTCCAACACTGTGTGCGTAAATGCATTCACCAACCCTACCCCAAAAAAAAAAAAGGTTGAGGCGATTAAGAGTTTTCCACTATCAACCACGGTGAAGGATCCGCGAAGGTTCTTGGGCATGTTAAATTTCTATGGTCGTTTCTTGCCCAGGCTCACTCATAACCAAGCGGTCCTGAAGACGAACTTGTCTTGGCCTCTAAAGGCTCCCGCACGGTTGGGTGGTATGCTAAGGCCGTCCATGCGTTTGAAACAGTCAAACAACAGTTTGCTGAGACATTACTACTGGCATTTCCTCAGCCAGATGCACCCCTAGCTGTGCCTATTTCCCCTAACATTGGAGACGGATATCCTATTGACTGTACTTGTACTTGTATCCGTGATAAGCGGGCAAGGATTGTATATGATCGACAATGAAAGTTGACTTTACGAGCAACTAAGGCAGACAGCGGTACTAAGTTATTGCGGAAATATGGCGGTCAACGGAAGGAGTTTTATACCAAATTGTTTAGCTTGTTTATATGAAATACGACCGAATGTTTCCTTAGTACCTGAATTAGTGTCAGATTCTTAAAGCATGTGGAAAAGGCACTCAAAGAACTTGCCTTAACTTGCTCTATTTCTATGGGTGGCGCAACTATAATGCTTGTAGACTTGGTTGCGGATGTGATGATCTTCGACAGGTGCCGTTGGTTGGTTAAACAGGTGTCACAAGGCGGCCGATGGCCTGAAGGAATGCGTTTTTAAGGATGAAATAATTTATTATTCTCGGTTAGTATATTTTTCGCAGAATTAAATGAGCACATGTTGTTAATATTCCAAATTTTGACATTTAGGACAGAGGCCTGAGAGCAACGTGAAACTGTTTGATGGGTGTCGATAGTTGTCTGACGCAAGCAGAAATCATTTTGTTTTTAGATTGAAGGTGTTCCGAGTTTACATCCACTCGGTGGGTACCAGGGCCACTGGAGAAAAACTGCTTCCCACTATTGTTGGTCCACAAAGCTGTAGTTTCGTTTACGGTAGTGGTTTTTCAAAAATGATAACTGATGGTTTTCTAGAGAGACTCGCGGACCAAAAAATTGACAGTTCTTTTTGTCTCATCCGTTTTTCAGGTCAACGTGGACTTAGAAGTCTTTCAAACCAAAGATAAAATCTTCCTTATAAGGACATTCTTTTATGGAATTTTGGTATACTAAAGGGCTCACCTTGCTTGAGGAAGAAGTCGATATATAGATTAGTCACCGCTATGAATGGCTCAAGAGTTAGAGGCTTCTATCAAGAGCAATGCTTACTGCATTCGCAATCAGATGGTGGGCCAAAGCCCCATGGTGGGGTTGGGGGGGGCAGTGATTATAAATTACAGCGGAGTCAGATAGACAGTCTATGTCTAACTGGGTTGAGGGAGCACAGCGAATTTGGGGGAGTATCGTAGAAAGCAGTGAGTCGTCGCTGGAATAATTGCTATAGATTCAGCAAATAAGGCGTATTAAGACTGGAGAGGTAAAGGACATTCGATGTTCCAGCAAACTTTTCACAATAGCAAAGAAGAAATTGCATAGAAGAGCGCCTCATACACGGATCTTTCGCACTGAAGACTGGTATGAAATTTCGCTTATAAAAAGGATGATGGAGAGAACGTAAACGCCTCTTTATCTTAAGAGTTTGACATGCCCCCTCATCCGTGTCTCTTGGGTCCTTGGAGGTTTCTAGGAGGATGTTGTGATAATGGTTTCATAAAATTCAGCTGAGGAAGTTTTGGATTCAAAGTATCGAAACAGTTTAGTGTTCTGACTGACAAAAGGATTTCAGGTGATAGGAAATTGACTCTTTCTCGTAGCGGTTCCTCGTATTTTAGGTCTCTCTAAATTCAATTCCTCAAAAGAAAAAGATCCATGTACTTCATAATTCTCTCCTTTGAAGGAACAAACTTTTTTTTTTCAAAGATATTCAACTTTTGAATACTACCTAACATCAGGACCGAGATATCTTACGTGGTGAAGACCTGCCTTAATCCTCATCATCTTTTTCTCTATGGGCAATTAAGGTCAATCGTTTTTCAGCCCCTAGTCGTCCGAAAGGACGAAATCGATAGCAAGGTGTAGTCGGAGTGTTTTAGGTCAATCTTGAACGGATCTTTGGTGGATTATGTGTAACTCCGGTTCGCCGTTTTGCTAACGCGCTCAGCAGGATATCGTAATTGTCTTTCACGAGTATTTTAATTTATGACACTTTTTTCCTTGAATAAAACCAAAAACTGTAAATTGAGTCCTGACATAATTTTTTATCAATGTTTTCATTAAGCGATCTTTGTTTGAAAATAGTTTAGAAGTTTCAGGTGCCACTGATGAAAATTTATTGGTCGTTGGATGGGAAGATTGGGAAAATGTTTGCAGTAATCACAATTTATGCGGTCAGAAAGCGGTTTCAGCGTGGATTGTGCCGAAACGAATCCTTGCATTGCCAGATACTAACTCGGGATTCTTGTCAATTTGAATAAATTGCACACAACCTAGTCAACAGTTCAACAATTTTAGATACCAAGCCTTGCTTCAGGTTTGACGAGAAAAAAAGAATATTTCCACTGTTCCATCTTTTTCGGAGATGGAATTTTCCGCACTGTTTTATACCCGGCGGGAATTTCTCGGTAACTTTTGGGAAATCCTCCTATTTTTCCAGAAATGTTATAAGACCGTGAGACGTGCCCTTTCCTCCCCTCTCTCAACAGACCTGTCAGAGACTCCACGTGCTCATCATTGAGCAGAAAGATTCATTAGAAAAGTCATGGAGACTTGGCGAAAGTTACCTTGTCTGAGTCTTAAGAAAGGCTTCGCTAAACCTAGATTGACCCTTCCAATGTTTCATATTCATTCCTCAGGTTAAAACAATGGGAAGGTTTTTTGACGGGGTTGGGCGAAGGCCAGAAGACCATCCTAGTTGGTCGAAGTCGATCTAGAGCAGAGAACTACCCCAAAAGTCTAAAAAATTGGCGAAATTGGTAGTGAAGGTCAAGTTGCAAATACTGCAGAATGGTGCTAAAATTATCATCAGTTTGTTGGAAGAATCGGGTGGACTGTGATGCTCTTCTCTAGCAATTAGCAGACCCATTCGACGGTCGGGATATCCTTGAACTGATGCTGGGTGGGACACCCAGCGTCCACGCGAGAATTTTGACAGCAACCTCATAACTGGGCTTACGTTAGCTAACCTACCAAATTGGAAGGGTTGCAAAGTTGTGCTTTTGGACCGAATATTTAGACGTAGCTAGTACGGCTCAATCTGATTGATCACATAGTTATTCTGCAGAAAGACCGTTTGGAGTATCTCAAAGTTTTCTGCTGCGGCTGCGGGCTTCTAAACATGTCTAAGCCCTGGGTCCTAAGCGTTGTGTCCCAGAACCTAACTCCACATAGCGCGCTATTTAAATATATCGCTAATCATTTTTCGCACAAACTCCGAAGCCAACCAACTTACAGTGGTTCCGGTGTCAATCCTGAAATTCATTTACCCAAGACCTTGACATCCGCAAATGGGTGGGTATCATGGGTCGACAGATTGGTGAGAACGACAGAGTAGTGGTTGCGCATTATTTACCTCCAATACTAATGTAAGCGAAGTGTAGAGCCTTTAGGTTTTTGCGTCGCCACCTCTGCTACTTCAAGGGTCCATTCTTTGGCCGCTTGATATGGTTGCAGTTTTACGTGTCTTAGAATGGGAAACGTTGGTTTCCTAGAAATTATCGATGGTGGAGTCAAATCCGTCAAAGCTGAAATGCCAGACCGCTTCAACTTACAGAGTTACTGTGGAAGACGCGCCCGCAATGTCCACGCAGTCTCTTGAGTCCAATGTGGGTATGCCCTGATAACTGAAGACGAATGCTGGAGCTCAGAGCAGGTCAGTTTTACCACACCCAGATCGGGGAAATGTTGAAATGATACTGAGGTTCAGGTGGTGATTGGTATATACAAAAGCAGCCTAAAAAGAAAAAGCTAGCGAAAAAAAGGAACGGAAATGCATGCATGCATGCCTTCGCAGGCCGTAATCTCGGCCGGCTAGCATACTGAACAGAAGACTACAAAAATAGAAGCACAAGGAAACTGAAAGTTGAAGCTGGAGTCTCATTCCAGCTTCTCTTATAACCTGGTCAGATCTATCCATAGGAGGTCGAATAAAGATTTGTAAGTTTTAGTCCAGTTGAGTCCAGTCCTGTGTCTCGAAAAATTGTCACACTAAAGGGTGATATGATAAGGGAGGAATCGCTCCAATCTTGGTGAGAAAAGCTTTGCTATAGGCAAACTCAGTGGACAATTTACATCTTCCGTATTGCGGGATATTTCTTGGAATCAGGGACGAGGCATCTTCCTTGCCTTGGCGCAGGTAGTGAATGAGGTTCGCCCCTGCTAAGTAGTGCGAATAGTGCGGGACATCGGCTGTATTCGCCTTGTCAGTCCATTTATTTCCCTCTTCGTTTCTATGGCCGGGAATCCAGTGGAGGCTGACCCCGCTTGGCTGTCGGTCAGAATGGCTATGTTTCGCTTGGTGCTCAGATCGTGCTTTAGCCATAGACAGGCTTCCACTGACCATGTTTGATCCATCGGTAAAGAATACTGTTCGATAGCCTTGCAGCGCACCGCCAGTCTTCCACTCTGCCCTGGTTGGAAAGTTCATAGCAAAGTTTTTCGTGAAGTTTAGCTTACGCGCGGGGAAGTACGTAGGGAATGTCCAGAGTTCTTCAGATACTTCGTCTAGGATGTTATTTTCGCTCTAGAACTTCGCTGTCCAGCATCCGGAGTCTGACCACACTGCACGCTACAATGTATTTGATGTGGAGGTCCACGGGGAAAAGGTGTAAGAGCACATTGAGAGCATCTATCGAGCAGAACTGCAGAGTACCGAAGACACCTGCGCACGCGATTCTTTAAATCCTATTAAGCTTCGGTCTGTTGTACTTTTGCTCGCTGCCCATAAAATAGAGCTGATCGTTGGGATGGGGCGTACCACAGCTGTGTATCCTCCTCAGTTGGGGTTCTTTGTAAAGGTCCTCCTGCAGGCTAGAAGACTAACCCATAGTTCCAAGATTACTCCCAGATACTTTACATTAGAGGAAAGAACCAATCTTTGTTCCGTGCGAGGTGCATCAATTCCGTTTTGGTTGCATTTATGCCAAGTCTGTATCTTGCGGCCTACAGGCTCACCTTCCGAAGCCTTCCTTGATGGCGTTAGGTTGGGGTGCTGGAACTAAGAGAAGGCGTTCTTTCCATAATCATCCTTAAGTGGATATCCAGATGCGCTCTAGGGTGTACAACGCGAAAGAGGTGAGGCTTATTGATTGAAAGGCCTTCGCGGATTCATTACCGATCCAGCCAGCTTTCGGTATGCAAAGCATTCGTGCTGGTCTCCAAGATCCCATAAAGACACAATGCCGGTAAATCTCTCATGATGCCATCTGGACCCGGAGATTTATATGCGGAAAAGCTGTTTATGGGGGTGTCGATTTTAGCCTCAATAATTACCGATTTGGTAGTCGCGCAGGGCGGCGGCTCCAAAATACTCTTCAAAGAACGCTCTGACTCACAGTCCATTTCGCCGGCAAGTGCGTCGAAACTATTCAAGAGCCTTCCGACTTTTTAAGAGAGGATGGGCTTCTATGTTCCTTGGGCAGAATCTTGTTGAGCCTTACAGATTTGCGGATGTTTTCAATGTTCTTAAAATAGTCCAACCAGGTACACCACTTGGCGGTCTTCATTGCCGACTTGTACTTCTTCAGGCAGTTCTTGTATGGTTGCCAATATTTATGCCTGTAGCAGATGTTGAAGACCTCCTTGGTTGGCTTTCTGAGGCTGGAGATATCTTAATTCCACCACGGAGGCAGTGTCTTCTTGCTGTATTTAGCAGGGCACGAGACTTTAAAGGCGGCTTTGAATGCCTTTTCCAGAGCCCAACCTTTGATTCTAGTTTGTCTGTCGTGCCAATCTTACCAATTTGTGCGCCGGAGAATTTGTTCTTAATTACTTGACCAAGCTTTCTTCAGTCGACTCACCTGGGGTTTCTGAAAGGTTTGGGGACGGCGAGATCTATACCGAATCTATCTAATCTATATCTATACTGAATCTATACTGAAAAGTATCCAACTGTGATCTGAGAAGAATCTCTGGTCAGACACCCCTCATCAAGCACCTCCTCTTAACCGTCACAGTTTCCCGAGTTAGGCAAATGGAGGATTGGTGTACTTCCTCTGTTACACA
Source organism: Hermetia illucens (assembly GCF_905115235.1). NCBI lineage: Eukaryota > Metazoa > Arthropoda > Insecta > Diptera > Stratiomyidae > Hermetia > Hermetia illucens. Next base: position 3,996,682 of record NC_051849.1, on the reverse strand, counting down.
CCGATAGATTTGTATAAATAACAAAAGCAAAGAATGACCTCTTTCATTGATTTCCGGGCTACCCCAAAGCGTATGCCTTACATTGTCATTGTAGTCTATCATAAGGTTGGCCTTCGTTGCTACTGTGGTAGACGTCAAATGTTGCAGTTCTTCTGATGGAGCTGATCGTTCGTAAGCCATTTAAGACGAGGAAGTAGATACGTTTTCCACCCTCGATTGACCACAACTAGATCGATTTGAACTCAGGTCTGGATGAAGAAAAGCGTGCGGACTCTTCTTCGCTAGGATACACACTCTAGGTTTGTCCTGATCAGCGTCTCTTATGTTATGGAATCGATTATAATATTTGCTATGAAGCCCTTTGATGGGTCGGTTGCCTTCAATACAGGGCATCTGCACAGACGACGACCAGCAGATTAGTTGAGGCGCATTTGGAGCAGGAATTTTTTTTTCCTTTGCGCCTTCGATTCCGAACCGCACTTTGTAGTTTGACTTTTCCGGTCTCTCCAGGCACTCTCCATTTATACCGAGCGTAAAAGGTTAGCTGTTTGCCTGGGGTTTCCCTCTCCTTGATAACTACTCTATGAATTAATCATCCATGGGAATCCTACGGTTTTGAAGTAGCAGGGATTGGATGGGCTGGTCTTTATCCATGCGGAAGCCAGGAAGTCCCTGGAGAATTAGTCCTCGCATATAATAACGTGGAACACAAGGACCACCCGAGAGGAATCAAAGCGAGGGATGTGTGTGTTCGTCTTTGTTGTCTAGGAGATGCTCGACGACCACCTCCGAAACCCGTGCCTCAACACTGGTCCACATCTCCTGTGTTAGTATGCCACCGGTGCAGTTGCTATCCAACAGCGTCATAACTAAGTCACCCCTGACCAGTTACGTGAAAGCGATCGCAGTTCTTAGCTCATCGTCCGGTGTTACTTACCTGTTGCAGATGTTGCTTAGCCTCCGAGCCCTAGTGCACTCTGCTCCATTTGCGGTTTTTTCGACTTCGGCCATGAGATCCGTTGCGTTTGAGCGGGTTGGGCTTCGCCTTTTATGCTTCTGTCGGGCGTTTGCTGTTATATTTTTCAACAATCGCCTAGCATTTAATGAAGTCCTTTTCATTCCGCTCGTCGATAGTACCAGCGTCCTTATTCTTCGGAATCTTGCTGTATGGCCTTTTGGCATTGACTCTTGAGCAGGACTTCAGCGGACCTCAGTTTCTTAGGCAGTTTCCGGTCACCGACATTTTTGTCAGCCCTTCCTCTATATGGGCCCCATATGTCGACGGGTTCCGGTTAGGAGTACTATGACTGGTAATCGCTACACCCAGTTCGACAGCAGTGGAGATCACTAGTCCTTCTGCCGCCTCGCTCCTGGAGGTCCCTGCGGTTAGTTTCAACACAGCGGGAAAGTCAACATTGTTTTTTTCGCCAGTCTTGGTGGATCTGCTTCTAAAGAATCTTTTCGATTTTTAGTTCCTGCTTTTCGTGAAGTTGCTCGATTTTCTTCCTGGAAATATGCGACATCGCCTGCTGCACATTTTTTTTCTGAAGGCAGCCCAGGTTTCTTATCTCAAGGATGAGACTTAATATCATAAGTTCAACATCAAAAGTGCTCCATTGGAGATGCAGTCCTAGCGAGGGAGGGAGCGAAAGATGGTGACTTCTCCCGGGCCCGATTTCCTGAGTTTTAGCGAGAGCACAGAATAGAGACTTAATTGAAATAAAAGAATAATAGGTGGCTTCGCCTAATTTTCACCGTGGGTCCGGATTCCCCCCCCCCCCTAAAAAATTTCAAATATATGTCCAGGAACAGGAAGCTGATTCAATAAATTTTATGCGACATACTCAGAAAAGGGCTCACATGACCACTAAGCAGAAAAGATTCGTATTTACACGTTGGAGGAATTAGATTACTTTCAACCCTTAAACCCAGGAAAGGGGTTTTTCTACAAATCTCTGTAAAACCAAGCTTTTATTCTAAAATCTGTTCATTACGCTTACGTGCATCTGAATATGCTAAAATGGGTTCAAAATTCCTGAGAACTTCCTACCCTAGAGCATTATTTTTCTGTAGTGGATTTTTTACTTCAACCCCAACCATGTACAACAACAAAAGTGCTGCGGAGATAAGAGTGAAAGGATATCATCATCTGTCACTCTTGTAGCATTCAAAAGGCTAATCATAGTCCGAGCATGAGTTTTCCACTCCGCACTCGACAATTTCCGATGACACCCGTAATCCCTGGTGTAATCGTGCGATAATAGGGATGTTTGGTAAACAGTTTCAATGGAAACGTGTGTCCTTAAATTGAATCAAATGCTTATCACTTCCGACCCTAATTCAACCGTCAACAATTTTGAAATTGGTTGGAAATCGGTTTGGGGTGGCGTTGACTTTTGTAGCTTGAGTGGATCAGGCTTTTCCGCGTAGCGAACCCTTGTCAATAGTATCGCGGATTTGTGAATGTGATATGGGCAATAAGGACTATTACACATATCATAATATTACGCACGGCCTATACCGATTTTTATGACAGGGAAGGGTGGATTTCGTCCTTCAAAGTAACAGAAATGGAATGATAGGCGCCAAGGAGTGGCTATTTAATTTTAATTTCAGGAAGCGATGGATTGAAAGGAGGTTGACGATTACTGGCTTTATCAATTGAAATCTGTCATTAACGCGCGTGTAGTTAAGGAAAGGACTAATAGGATCAGTGTTGACTGTAATAGGATAATGTAGGAAGAAGAGCCTTATTCCTGGGTTCCTGGGGAATTTCATAAAGGATGGCCTTATCTTGATGGAAAGCGGGCGTGAGAACTAATGCTAATATTGTATTATTGGTGCGGAACCTGGCTTGGAAAATTATCCTTAGAAGTTGGAAAGTTGGGACTGTGACTTCCAGGATTTCTTGTTACGTAGGCAGTGGGTAATTGCTGGTTTTGCAAAATCAAATGAGTGATACGAGTTATTTTTTCTTTCCAATTGCAAAAAAGGATACAGAATTTTCAATTTCAAAGGACTCCAGATTGAGCCATAAATCGTAAAGAGCACAATGAACAATTCGAATGGAAACATGCAAATGTGACTGAATATCGTAAATAGTCACCTTTCAGACTCTCCCTGATATTTTTGCACACTTTTCCCGTTCAACTGACACAAATACCGAATCCTAAGGATCATCTACCCCAGATTTGACTTTTGAACTTCATGAAATCCCAATAAATCTCAGGAGTCAATGTTCCATGACTTCGCACTCTATTCCAGAGTACACTTTGCGTACGGTGTGTTATGGCTGTTTTGTTTGCAAACCGCGACCCGGAGCACAGCATGTGGTGATACCCGAATTGTTGATGACTTCTCTATTTAGACGTCCTGGTCTGGTGTTGACAATGGTAATAATTGTATTTGGTAAATTATCTTTATTTGCGGTCCTTGCCAGATAGCAATGAAGAGCAGTCAATTATTCGTCCCTTCTTGGTGTTTTGCACCCCTAACCGCATAAAGGGATGTTGTCATTGGGAAGATGTAATTTATCGTCAGGTAATTGCTGTAACATATGCGCTCTTTGGTTACACTTTCTGAATATCCTTTTGTTTGGGATTTTTGCAACGCATTCATTTGAAATTTCGACAATTGGTCAAATGTGGAAAATGAATGATCACCAAAATCATAGTGTAGGGATTATATGCGTATAGGAGCAGTTACTGGCGAAAACAGAGGATATTTGAAAATGTATAGGAGTTACTCAAAATTATTGTGAAGTTTTAAGATTGTTTGTAGGTTCAGGATGGAATCTCAGAGGGCTTTAAGAAAGGCAGCGCATAGGAAAAAGGGAAACATGAGGAGGATATTACTGGAGGCGAGTATCACGCTACGTTGATTTCGCTTGGTACTGGAATGAGCTATTTGCCGCTGCGGTCAGTGGAGCCTTCAATCCCTTTCATTCATCGATCCGCTTCCACGACTCCGCAGTTGACCAGACCTTATGACCCCCCTTTGGGACGTGGCCGACGACTTGCGTAGCACCCTAGAATAGAGCATTTTTGATGTCGGCTCAATGCTTATCTATATTTTTAGGTATATCTGTCGTTCGGCCAGCAAGATAGCTCTTCCGCTGTCGAGCGACAGCTGGGTCATACAAGTGGTCGATGTTGAATTTGCGGGATCGCAGCACCCCAACCAAGGCGGATGCAACACAATGATCCCTCTGTCAAAGCCTCTTGTTATGTACATCCTAAATCCTCCTCGTATGACGTCGGTCAGATTAAACTCAACTGACTTTATGGTAAGTACTGTGCTCGAACAATATGCCACCAGTGACGAGGCGGTGGAAGTTGCAGAAACCCAAAACCTTCCATTTCCGTTGCGGTCGCCGAAGCCGTGTTCTCCCATCACATGGCTAAGCAAGCAAGATCCCATCTTGGCATTGAGATCACAATGTCTCCTTAAGGACGCTTCCACTGAACTCGTAGAAAGCATCCTTCTCCACTATATCAGAGGTCTCCGTTGGAGTGTAATATTGTGCAATAGTGATCGCCTTAACCTGGAGTGAAATCTTGCAGCTGGAACTCTGTCAGAAACCGGCTCCCTGATCAAGAGAGCGTCCTTTGCGGTAGCTGCCAAAGGAAACGCGACACCGGATGCACGTCTGCTACCACTTGGCTTTCCAGAGTAGAAAATCACATTATCGCAAAACGGAGAAGAGTACTCTCCAGAGTTCCATCACCTTACTTCGCTTAGGACCCAAAATGTCCCGTTTATATGGCTGAAATTCCCACTCAAGTTGGAGAACGCGAGCATCTGGGGGACCCTCGCTACTGTTGTCGAGGAGCTTGCATCTTCCAGAAATCAAACGTAGTCGGTTTTCGAAAGCCAAAAGTTGTTGACCATCCTGCAAGTTATCGTAGATACCTACCCTACCAAGAGACTGTCAAAAATCGGAAAAGAACCAAAGTCTCCCATGTCAAACAGACGGTGGAACAACGCTCGGTCACAAAGCTTGACAAATCCAAGAGTCTCTTACGTTCAAGTCGCCCTTAAGACTTTCCCTAAAGCGGCTGTTCAATCAGTTCATCTATCAACGCTTTCCTCGAAGTGGTTGAAGCGCTTCCTTTTGCCAGCACCAAAGAGCAGCGTCAATTTTCAAATTAATTCTCAACCTGAAGAGGTAATCGTCGTAACTTTTGACTCCGCGTCCTTGATCTCATACACTCAACATGCCAATGCCCATGTGTTGATTGACACTCTGAAAGCAGACAACAACTGCGTTTCGGAAACCCGTCTTAACAGCAAGAACTGTGTTCAATTTAGCGGATATAACATTAATTGGAATGAAAACAGCACTGCCCTATTAGTCAGGAGAGACTATCACTTTGAAGAAGCTGTCATTGAGAATTTGCTCAATTCTTCCGCTGTGGTCGCCTCCGTCTATATTCGATTCAGTTCCCACACTGAACAACGGGGTTAAGACCTGAAAGTACTGAGCAATCTTAAGTTAAAGTCCAAACACTTCAATCCTCAACACACACTTTCTGAGGCGTTCCCTGACCCTTTCACGCCAACCGACCTTGAATGGTCTTATCAAATTCATCAACAAGACCTTCAATGTACTCCTGCATCTCCTCCCCCTAGACCTCCACATCAAATATGTTGCAGCGTGCAGTGCCGTCAGACTACGTGAGTCCGGATGCTGGGCAGCGAAGTCCTACGGCCACAGCAACATCCTAGATGAAATACTTCGAGAAATCTGGACATCCCCCACGGACTATGTCACACGCAAGCTGAACTTCACGAGAAACTTTGCTGTGGACCTTCCAACCAGGGCAAAGTGGAAGACCGGCGGCGTGTTGCAAGACTATGACACGGTATTCTTTACGGACGGATCAAAGATGGCCTATGGAGTCGGCGCGGGGGTTTTCTCGAATACACACGGGGTATCCAAGTCGTATGGTCTCCCAGGTTTCACCAGTGTATTCCAGGCGGAAGTACTGGCGATATTGGAGGTTTGTCGATGGCTGGAGCGTAATTCGAGCTCGAAGCGTAACATAGCCATTCTGACCGACAGCCAAGCGGCCATCAAGGCCTTGTACTCAACGACGACATCTTCTCGGTTGGTGGGGCAGTGCAGAGACACGCTCAACCATCTGGACGGCACGTTCAAGGTCACTCTCCTCTGGGTTCCCGGGCATAGGAACATAGAGGGGAATGAGCGGGCTGACGGATTGGCCAGACAAGGCTCTGCTCTTGGCAGTCCCTCGGAGAATACAGTCAGTGTTCCGCTGGCGGCTGTCGGGGGCCGAGTCTACTCGCACTACCTAGCAGCCGCGGGCCTGAGATGGCGAAGGCTTACAAGCTGTGCCAAATCAAGGAGAATTTGGCCCGCTTATAACATAGCGCGATCACGAGAGCTCCTGTGCCAGACGCGTGCAAATGCATTCAAGATTATGGCGGTCTGCACGGGGCACTGGCCCATAGGGGACCATGCCGCTAGGCTCGGCTTACCCTACAACTCGCATTGCCGAAGTTGCGGAGAATGAAGGGAAACCCTCATGCACTTTTTCTGCGATTGCCCAGTTCTGGCTCGAGTCAGGCTGCGGACACTGGGTAAACCATTCTTTGGGGACCTCAGTGAGATTTCTGGCTGCAGGGTCGGAGAGCTGCTTTCCTTCGTGAATGCTACGGGCTGGCTCTGAAGATTCGAGCCGGCTGGACTCTGCTTCCCTGTTCTTATAACAATAGTCACGGTCTTAGGAGTTTGTGGCATCAAAACGGCGCACCAAAGCGCTAATTGGGCTCCTCGGAGCAGCAGCCACTGATACCTACCTACCTACCTACCTAGACCTTCTAGTTAATCCTTACTTGACTATTTCATGCTGTCTGATGAAAGAAGACAACGCCGTTCTATAGAGCTAGAGGAACAAGTACGATCGCCTCCCGGAAGCAGCTGCAGTCTCCTTACGAGGGTCCCTTCGAAGCCCTCCACCACTATAGCCTCAACGTCGGGAGCATGGTCAAGCGTCTAGTTACTCGCTGAAACCCCCTGCCTCATCCTCCCTCCATCCAAATGTCCTGGATCTCCAAAAGGTCGGTAGGTATACCTAGAGGAATTGCCATGATCATGGGCTATCCCTTAGAGGACATCGGAGCACCTATTAAGAGCCCCTGTATCGCTTTCGAAGGAGGGCCAATGAGGCTCTGACAGCGGGTGGGAGACTTGAAAATGTAATTCGATGGAACATCCTTCGAATTGAGCTTGAACTTAAGTCCGATCATATGGGAATTCAAAAAGAGGTTTAGCCACAATTCCATGCACTTAAGGGTTGGTCCTTTGGGTAGATGTAACATTATTTGCTTATTTAAATGCAGGTAGGGTAGGTAGGTATCAGTGGCCGCTCCGAGGAGCCCAATTAGCGCTTTGGTGCGCCGTTTTGATGCCACAAACTCCTAAGACCGTGACTGTTGTTATAGGAACAGGGAAGCGGAGTCCAGCTGGCTCGGATCTTCAGAGCCAGCCCGTAGCATTCACGAAGGAAAGCAGCTTTCCTACCCTGTAACTAGAAATTTCACTGAGGTCCCCAAAGAATGGTTTACCCAGTGTCCGCAGCCCCCGCGCCGACTCCATTGGCCATCTTTGATCCGTCCGTAAAGAATACTGTATCATAGTCTTGCAACACGCCGCCAGTCTGCCACTTTGCCCTGGTTGGAAGGTCCACAGCAAGGATTCTCGTGAAGTTCAGCTTGCGTGTGGCATATTCCGTGGGGAATGTCCAGATTTCCCGAGGTATTTCATCTAGGATGTTGCTGTGGCCGTAGGACTTTGCTGCCCAACATCCGGACTCACGTAGTCTTACGGCACTGCACGCTGCAACATATTGCCGGGCAAGACTGCAGAGCTCCCGTAGCACCTGCACACGCGGTTCTTTGAATCCCATTAAGCTTCGTTCTATTGTATTTCTTCTTCAAAGCCTGTCACCATACAATAGAGCCGTACGTCAGGATCGGACGCACTACAGCGGTGTACATCCAGAGAACCATCCTCCGCCTATCGAGACCCCATTTCTTTGCAAAGGTTCTCTTACAGGCATAGAAGGCTATACAGGCCTTCTTAACCCTCAGTTCTATGTTCAACCTCCAATTTAGCTTAGGATCCAGGATTACACCCAGATACTTTACATTAGAGGAAAGAACCAATCTTTGTTCATTCAGCCGTGGTAGATGGAATTCAGGTATCCTTGTCTTGGTGGTGAATAGCATCAGTTGGGTTTTGGTTGGGTTTATGCTGAGTCCGCATCTTGCGGCCCACAGGCACACCTTTCGCAACGCTCTTTCCATAATGTCACTCATAATAGACAGAAACATCCCTGATACTAATATCACCAAGTCGTCGGCATACGCCACCACCTTCACCCCGCTGCTGTCTAATGTACGTAAAATTTTGTCCATTACTATTAACCAGAGCACCGGTGAGATAGCACCACCCTGGGGCGTGCCTCTGTTCACAGCTCTGGTCAAGTGGTTGCCTCCCAGATCGGACTGGATTATCCTGGTACTCAGCATGGATATAATCCAATGCGTGAGATATCCCTTCAATCCAATACCGGTCAAGGCATCCTTGATGGCGTTGGTACTGACGTTGTTGAAAGCTCCTTCTATATCCAAGAAGGCAGCAAGGGTATACTGCTTGTACTGCAGCGACCGCTCAACCGTGCCAGTTACCTCGTGGAGGGCGGTTTCTGTGGATTTTCCTTTGAGGTAGGCATGCTGGGACTTAGAGAAAGGCGTTCTCTCCATAATCGTCCTTAAGTGAATGTTCAGGACGCGTTCTAGGGTCTTCAGCACGAAAGAGGTCAGGCTGATTGGCCGAAAGTCCTTCGCGGACTCATGACCTCGCCTGCCCGCTTTCGGTATGAAAACCACCCGTGCGCGCCTCCAGAACTGCGGTACGTATCCTAAAGTGATGCAGCTCCGGTAAATCTCAACAAGCCACGGCACAACCCTTTCCTGTTGCTTCTGTAGCATGACTGGCATTATGCCATCTGAGCCTGGAGATTTGTATACGGAGAAGCTGTTTATAGCCCAGCCGATGCTATCCCCGGTAATTACCGATTTGATAGTCTCGCACAGCTGGGGTTGCCGTAAACCCTCCAAGCGAGGTTCTGACTCACAGTCCTCCTCGCTGGGGGGAAAGTGCGTTTGCACCAGCAGCTCCAAGGTTTCACTAGAAGATTCCGTCCAGGAGCCTTCCGACTTTTTAAGGAAGGATGGACTCTTATGTTCCTTGGACAGAATCTTATTGAGCCTCGCGGATTCACTAGTGCTTTCAATGTTCTGACAATAGTCTAGCCAAGACCGCCTCTTGGCGGTCCTGATGGCCGACTTGTACTTCTTTAGGCAGTCCTTGTATGGCTGCCAGTATTTTTGCCTGTAGCAGATGTTGAAGATTTCTCTGGTCAGCTTCCTGAGACTAGAGAGATCTTCGTTCCACCACGGTGGCAGGGTCTTTTTGCTGTACTTAGCAGGGCACGAGACTTTGAAGTGTATCCAACTGTGGTCAGAGAAGGATCTCTGGTCAGACACTCTCCAGTCCTCCACCCTAAGAATCCCGTTGTCGGTTATTAGGGTGATATCAAGGACCTCCTCCCAAACGTCACAGTTCTCCGAGCAGGGGAAATGAAAGGTTGGTGTACTGCCCCTGTTACACACCGATAGATTTGAAGTAATAACAAAATCAAAGAATGACTCATCTCTTTCGTTGATTTCGGAGCTGCCCCAAAGCGTATGCCTTGCATTTGCGTCGCAGCCTATCAGCAGGTTGGCTTTCTTTGGTGTTATGGTGTTCGTCAGATGTTGTAGTTCTTCTGGCGGAGCTGATCGGTCGTGAGCCATGTACGCCGAGGAAATGTACACGTTCTCTGCCCCCACCTGCTCCAGCTTGACCACAACTAGGTCACTGGAACTCAGGTCCGGGCACAGGAAAGCGTGCAGACTCTTTCTCGCAAGAATACGTGCTCTAGGTTTAGCCTCATCAGCGTCTCCTGTGCTGTGGAGTAAATTAAAATATTTGCTTTGGAGCCCTTTGATGGTTCGGTCGCTTCCGACCCAGGGCTCCTGTATTAATGCGATGTCGATGTCTTCCTCTAAGAGGAAGACTAGCAGATTAGCCGAGGCACACTTCGAGTGCTGCAGATTTATCTGCGTTACCCTCAGCATGATCTGCTTTCGTGGGGGGTTCGACAGCCCCCGTCGGACCGTCGATCGTCATCTCCTCCAACAGCTCGTTGGCGGCGTCGATTGGGTCAAGGTCGTCGTCCGGTTTTGCAGAGCGGAACACTTTTACTTTGGCGCTCCTGACTCCGAACCACACTTTGTAATCAGCCTTTTTCAGTGTCTCCAGGCACTCCTCGTTTATGCGGAGTAGTACGGGCTGGCTGTTTATCTGAGGTTCCTCCTCCTTTATAACAACCCAGTCGTCCAAGGGAATCCCGGGGTTGTGAAGGCGCAGGAAATGGACCAGCTTGTCCTTCTCCATGCGGATCTTCGGCAACCAAATGCGATCGACCGGTCTCCTGGGAATCTCGTCGTAAGGGATAATCCTGAGCTTAAAGCCCTCCCAAGCGTCGCTGATCTTAGCGACGCACGAGCCGAGAAAGTCCTTAGAGAACTGGTCCATGCAAGCTATTACGTGGAACCCACGGACCACCTGAGATGAATCAAAGTGGGGAGTGAGTCCCGGGTGTTTGCCTCCGGTTTCCACGAGATGTTCATAGACCAGGCCCGACAGCCTAGCCTCAACACTGGTCCACACCTCCAGCGTTAGTTTGCCGCTAGCAGAATTGCCACCCGCCAGCGCCACCCGTAAGTGACTCCTGGCCACATCGCTGAAGTGCTTCGCAGTACGTGGCCCGCCGGCTGACGGTTGCTGTACAATTTCCTCCGTATGTTGCTTGGCGTCTGCGCTCTCGCCCACTCTGCTCCGCTTCTTATCTTGTTCGACCTCGTCTTGAGATCGGTTGCGTTTTAGAGCGATGGGCTTCGCCTTCTGCTCGTCAGCCCGGCGTTTGCTGTGGTATTCATCAACAATCGCCTGGTATTTAGCGAGGTCTTTTTCATCCCGCTCGTCGACAGTATCGGCCTCCTTATTCTTGGCAATCTTGCCGAGAATATGCATGGCCTTCTGGTACTGACTCTTGAGCAGGACACCCGTGGACCTTCGCTTCTTAGCCGGTTTCCGGCGACCGACATTCTTGTCGGTTTTCTGGTACTCGCTACACCCAGCCTGACGGCAGTGGGTTCCAGGCTGGAAGCCACTAGTCCGTCTGACGCTTCGCTCCGGGAGGTCCCTGCGGTTGGTTTCAGCATAACGGTGCTACGGCTGGTACCGAGTGTACTGCTCTCGACGGCCACTGTCTCCTGGCTGGAGGCCAGCAGCTCGTCCTCCGATGATGCGCCTGGCATCATCGCCTCCTCTTCTATCGTCGTTTTGGTTTTTTTGTTAATTGAGTCCATGTCTTGGTCCCACGAGTAGTCCGGGAAGAATGTCCACCCTGGCTGGCCCGGCCACCAGAGTAACGGTCTTATTTGAAATTGAAGGTGCCCAAGGTATTCAGAGTTCGCATACTAAAGACCAAGCTCCCCATTGGACACGCAGCCCTCGGCATACGCTGTTCCACCTTGGCTTGGGGTCCTATTAGCACTTTCTCCGGTGCAGGGAGGACGATCCCCGGGCTGTTGCTTCAGTCCATCCCCCCGCCAGATCTACTTGCCCCTAACACATGACCAGCAGACAAGCAAATCCTCGTCAGATGGATGGGCCTACTCCCAGCCCGGCCCTACACACTCTTGGCCCGCCCGAAGACGGTTTCCAGCGGCCACCACGCGGAGGTCGTGTGAGGACTTGCCTAATTATGCAACTTTAACCTGAAGCATAATCAGACCAGGCCGCCATTTAAATGTAAATATGTAATTTGTTTTTCAGAATTCTTACAAAGCGTGATATTTGTATATACTTGAAAAAGGCGAATTCAATATTGCATATAGCTAGGCTTATACAAATAATTATGACAAAGCCTAAAAGGGATTCATTTGGTGTCGTTATTTCCTAATGGAACATACCTAGGCTGCATATATTCAGGCAAATATTGGACTAAAACACCTAAAAATCCAGATTTAGCAATCAATTTAGATTTAATCATCCAACGGCAGCGATAAGTGAAGATCTGGCGCTATCAGCTTTGAGGGTTAAATCTAATTCGCACTTTATAAAAAGACAATAAGCTTCTTAGTATCTGCATTAGGCTTAATTTCCCAGGTTCAACGGATAAGTAAAATCGGTATTTGAGAACTAATGAGATGAAGACCAACAATCAAGGGCAGACCCAATTTTTCAGAGGCTGCCTCACCTATGCTCTGGAAGCGCAGCTTCCCCTCAACTTTAAAACCAAATTATTAACTAAATTTGTTTTATTTTCGTCCGTCGACGATGGTAGACGTTTGTTAAAGCCTTTTAAAATCTTTTGTTCAGTGGCTCATCGGTCGTTTCTCAATGCTTGAAAAACTTATAATGACTTCTTAAATCGCAAGGGGTGGGAAGTGACTATCCGGGACGAACAGGATCAGTCAGAAGAGATGAGCTGTTCAAAACCCTAAAGAATATGAAATTTCGTTAGTATGTGGGTAGGTGGGTAGGGATTTGCGACTGTTCCCCAGAGCCCAATTAGTGCTGTGGTGCACCGCTTTGATGTTACAAGATCCCTAGTATCCTGCATAACCGACCAGACGCGACTCTTTCGGCATATAGAGTCTCGGCAGACTATGGTAAGAAGCGTTCTAGAGGTCCGGCCCTAGGATTAATACATGTGCTACTTCCGATGTGATCTCCATCCTCCCCTGACCCGCTAGCGTCTTAATTAATTGTCTAATATGCCTAGCATATCGGTCCATCTTACGGAATTGAAGGCACTTTTGATATTAAGCGTTATTAGGAGCTTTATCCATGGAGATCGACGGCTGGATGCCTCGGCTCGTTGAACTGCATCCACGACAGTATCCAAACACCGTAGATCTTCTTGTTCCGAACCCTAACTGCCTTGGGGATAAGTCCCCGACCGCGCGGATCGCTTCAGCGAGTCTACTCCTGATGAGCTTTTCGAGTACTTTCCGGGCCGTGTCAATCATACGGTATGCAGAAGGCAACTCCGGGTCTCGCTACCCAACAAGGAAATATGCCCTCCTTCTGTGATGTTCACCCTCGCAACATTCCATGCGCACAGGGGGCGGGGAGGGGGGGGGGGTGGGGAAATTGCCAGGTTGGTGCACGCAGGCAAGTAGCGTCAACCACTTCCAGGATCCGTTTCCCTTTGGAGCATGGCTGAGGCATGCCCGATTCAAGGGTCCTTGCATTAAAATCACCGCATACCAGGGTTCTATACCCGAGACGGCGTTCCCCAGAGCATTGCACCGGTGCCGAAAGTCCAGCATCGCCTGATTCGGTGTCAGGTAAACGCTGTGTGCGAGGCTGTCACCAGACATGCCACGATCCCTGCAAAGAACGCAACTTTCGCTTTCATTCCAGCTCTTTGCTTGGTGACCTATCTGACCGAATATCCGGCATGCTGTCCTCCTGTCGGGTCCCTTTCAAAATAGCAAGTTTTTGTCCTCGAGTATTTAGAGAGTTGATATCTATCCGGACATTGGTTACCTCTGGACATTGATGCTTCATGACCTTCTCCATTTCGACCTTTTGTATGAGGCAGTCAAGATTTCGGATTTCTAGAGAGCATATGGGCTCCAGACTAGAAGCAAGAGCCTTCCCCCCCAGTAACCCCTTGACCGCTTCGTAGAACATACTCTTGCTAGTCGTCTTCGGGCCTAGATCATGAGGACTCCACCACCCTTCGTTTTCCATATGGAAGACTTTCTGCTCAGTTGTCTTCGGGTTTCATCCTATAGCGGATTTCACTAAGAACTTCCACAAATGCCATGGCTTCCGTCGGCTTAATGAGCAGAGCCGATCTAGTCGTTCTTTGTTGCCGTCGTTCCTTTCTGCTACTGGCCTTTGGTTCGCAGCCTCCTTGGAACGTGTCTAGCTCTGGTCAAACGGCTACCTCCTAGGTCAGATTGAATTATCCTAATTCTTAGCGTGAATGGTCTTTAATAGCGCTAATTATGTCGTGAAAAGTGGTTCCAGTGGATTTACCTTTGGTAGACGACCTCCCTTTTGCCGCTTTTAAGTGAATCTCCGCGTTGCCCTTTAGGGTCACGGAAGAAATGAAGCTAATTGACCGAAAGTCTTTTGCGAAGTCATGGCTGCGTCTGCCCGTTTTCAGTAGCGCTACAGGTTCGAATGAAATCCATCGCCGACGAATATCTTTTTTCTTATTTTTGGACCATGATTGGCACCATGCGGTTTGGGTCCGGAGATGCGCAGAAGTTGTTTATCGCCCAACTAACTTTATCCTTGGGAATTACTGATGTGATGATCTCAAATGACTGGGGTTGCGTAGCCTCCAAGGTGGGTGTGACTTGTAGTCCTCCTAGCTGGTAGGGAACTGAGCCTGGACTAGCAGTAACAGGATTTGATCACTCACATCCAGGATCTGCGTTCAAGAGTTTCACGGCATTTTAAGAAAGGATGGATTTCTGTGTTTCTTGGCCGGAATCTTACTAACCATGCTTTTAGTGCTCTGACAGTAATCCGGCCTAGACCGTTTCCTGACTGTCCAGATTGCCGACTTAAACTTCTTCAGGCAGTTCTTTATGACTGCCAGCATTCATACCTGTAAAACATGTTGATGACTTCCTTGACCATCTTCCTCGTGTTCTCCAGGTCTTCGTTTCATCGCAGTAGCAATGCTTTTTTTCAATATTTAGTTTAGTGAGAGAATCCTTTAGTGGTTTCGAATGCCTTCTATAGGCCCTTCCCCTTTGACTACGGTTTGGTTGAGATGCAGATGTAACATTCGGAAGCAACGGAAAGTTTAGTATTAATATCTTGGCTAAACTTTCTCCAGTCGATCCTCGTAAGGGTCTGAAAGGGTAGGGAACCTTTATAGCAGAGATTCAGATTGAAAAAGTATTCAATTGTGATCCGGGAATCATCTCCAAACATATACTCTCCTTTCTCCATATACTCTCTGAAAGTCCCATCGTCAGTGGGCACCGTGATACCAAGGACCTCCTCCCATTCATCACAATTCCCTGAGTGAGTGAACACACCCCTTTTGTTGATTGTCCCAAAGGGTGTGTTTTGCATTAGGATCTTCCCCTCTCAGCAGATAGGCCTGGCTTCAATGATAGACATGTGGCGTTGGTATTCTTGTACTGGTGATAATCAGTCATGAGCTAGGTAAGTTGTGAAGAGGTTGGTCCCTGAAACTCATTTCCGGACACGGAAAGACGTGGAGGCTCTTTATAGCAAGGATTCATACTCTAGATCCGTCTCAATCACTGTCTCATTTGCTATGGAATAAATTTTAATATTTGCTTTGGGCTCTTTTAGTGGTTCGGCCAAGGCTCGTGTATTAATATGGATGCCAAAGTCTTCCGCCCGGAGGAAAACCAGCAGGTTAGCTAAGGCGATTTATTTGCGTTACCCTCAGTGTGTGATCGGTGCTCAGAGGTGGCGGTGAGGAAGACGGGGTGGCAACCCTGTCGGCCGAACCAAAACCAAGTGGCCGAGGAGAACCTCCATAGTGGTGGTACCGGGAAACGCTGTACTCACTTTGGCTTGTCGGCCGTGATGCCGTAGGCGAATGCTTCAAAGGCCTAATCAGGGTTATCAGACCCTAGTCCGCAAGGGGACTCATCTGAAGTGGCAATTTGGACACGAGACCTTACCAGGGGTATACTGGTACCATGGAAACCGGGATAGTCTCTGGATTCTCATACTTTGGGTGAACTCCCGCTGTATGTGAGTACAGTTAGATTTAGGTATGTCTTGCATCCACCAGTATGAATGCTAAGCCAGGGGATTTGGGGGATAGTGTAAGCCGTATCAGGCGAACACAGAGAGGGGATCTGATGCTGGAGTTAAGTAGATCCGCCGACAAGTCGGCCGATAAATTCCGCGGGAAGGTGGAAATGGTACTAGGGGAGGAAGCTGAGGTAAGAGCTCGGAAAAAGGAGATAGTGGTTGAATGCAAGGACCTAGATGAGGTCATCTCACGGGAGGACATCTGTGCTGCGCTAACGCAACTGTTCAACCTTAGCGATATAGACCAGAGTGCCATAAAAAGGATGAAGAAGGCATATGGCGGCACACAGACCGCCATTATTAGTTTGCCGGCGGAATCAGCTAAGTTAATTACCGCGGGCAAGGTAAGAAGAAGGTAAGAATAGGTTGGGTCGTGTGCAGGCCCAGGGAGCAAATATCTCTAAAGAGATGCTTCAGATGCCTCGATTTCGGCCACTAGCCAGCATGATAGGTCGAAGAGTTGCAGGAAGTGTGGGGAAGAGGGCCACCTCATCAAAGAGATGAGGAGGAGATCCACGGTGTAAGCTATGTAGTGGGAAAGAGGGCGTGGACGACCGGCATGTTGCGGGAAGCAGCAGATGGACGGAATTCCGAACAAGGCTCTGAAGGTGGCGGTCAAGGCCAGACCAAGGTGGTTCGCAAGCACATTCGAATCGTGCATGGCGGAGGGAATATTTCCCGCCCAGTGGAAGAGGCAGAAGCTGGTGTTGCTACCGAAGCCCTAAAAACCACCCGGTGTGCCCTCTTCATATCACTCTATTTGTCTCTTAGACACCATGGGGAAGATGTTGGAGAGGGTGATATACAACAGGCTGCTCCCGTTCATCGAGCTTGCGGGTGGTCTTTCAGAGCGGCAATATGGGTTTCGGCGAGCCCGTTCTACGGTCGATGCAGTAGCAAAGGTCGTGGAGTTGGTTCGAAATGCAATGGCCTTGGACAAATGCTGTGCTCTGGTGACGCTGGACGTCAAAAATGCTTTTAACTCAGCCAACTGGGGCTGGGTTAAGGGCGCTTTGGCCAAACTGGGTGTTCCTAGCTACTTGGCTCAGCTCATCGAGTGTTACCTTTCGGACAGACTTCTCTGGTACGAGACGGACGACGGGCGGAAGGAGTACATTGTGACAGCAGGTGTGCCTCAAGGTTCTGTATTGGGACTGCTGCTGTGGAACATAATGTACGACGGAGTGCTTGGCCTTCGCGTGCCGGAGGCGACAACGCTGATTGGTTTTGCGGACGACCTGGCGGTAGTTGCAATTGCAAAGCATCCCGAGGACGTGGAGCTTTATGCAAATGAAGCCATTCATACCATCAAGTCATGGTTACAAATGGCCAAGCTGAACCTGGCGGACGAAAAGACGGAGGTGGTCCTCATTACCAACCGTAGGAAGAAGAACACCGTTACCATCTGGGTTGGTAATCGTGAGGTCGTCTCAAAATCGGTTGTCAAATACCTGGGGGTGATGATCGATGCCAAGCTGAGTTTCAAGGGACACTTGGATTATGCGCGAGAGAAGGCAGCAAATGCCAGCTCATCCCTTGCAAGGATGATGCCTAACGTGGGAGGGCCGAAGTATAGTCGCAGGCTATTCATCGCGGGAGTGGTGAGGTCGATCGTGCTATACGCGACCCCTGTCTGGGCGGGAGCGTTGAACCACGCTGTCAGATAAGGAAGATAAGGAAGATAAGTTCGGCATACCGGCCATTTGCGCTAAGGGTGTGCAGCGCATTTAGGACGGCGTCGACAGAGGCCTATATGCAGGTTTGTTGTTATTTGAGTTAGTTGGCCAGAGCCATCCTTAATTGACTCCTGGCCGTATCACTGAAGGGGTTGAAAGATGTGAACAAATAGGTTTGAAGTTGACTGTTACAAGTTATGGTACTATTCCAAAGAAACTTCGGACCACAGAGCATCTAGCCCTTCATGGATTCATATTATATTGAAGTCACCATCAGCGGACCCAATCTCAGCTTTACAGACTTTGTCATGCAACATCTCGTATTTACGCTTTTCATCCGATTGTTTGCATTCCGCAGAAGAGGATCAGCATCACAACCAAGATCGATATTGGCAATCATTCATAGTGGTCACAGCCGGAGCTGATCATCTGTGTAGCGTCACTTGACCCTGGCGAGTGGATAATCTGGCAAAAAATGGCCAACTAATCACAACAGAAAAGCAAAAATGCAAAAACGGCTGTGATATTTTAAACGCTTTGTTTATGACCGAATCCGCAGATGCCAGCAAATTGATCCGTTCGACGGTTGACGCCGCGTGCACAACGGGACTGTCGCGGATGATGCAACGGAGGTGTATGTGCCCACATTCAGAGGTAAATGCAAAAGACGGAGTAATGAAATGACCGCAATGACCAAAGCAACACATGCGAAAATGAAATTGAGGAGTCATTACCATAATCGAATGTGAAGTTCAACAGAGAAAGTAATGACGTAATTTGCAACTTAATGACAATGCATTGCGGGGCCAAAAAACAGTTTCTGTTGTTTTTCGGTTGCCAGTGAATGAAGGCTCTTGGGATGGGGACCGCGGCGGGTACCTGTTCTGTAATTGCCGGTGCCAATTTGTATTGAGATCCAAATGCATAAGTGACCACTAGATATTCCTATTATAGAAGCATAATTATGCTGGAAAGCGATACCATGGGTCAAGGCTAATTGTCGAATTATTGCGAACTATCTATATCAACAAATATGGATAATTTGCATTTTTTGTTGGAGCGCGAATTGGAGCGCAAATTGTTATCTTACAGATAAAGTTCAAAAATCGGGATTTTGATACCAAGTAAATAAATTTTATTTGTTTTGTTGTTGCTTGCAACTTTGTATCAAATGAATTGGGTCCACATAGCTTTAGTTATTTTAGTTAACTGGGGGGAGCCGCAGCTCCGAGCACTCAGGCCATTTTTAGGCCCATTGTACTATCCCCGTAAGTTGCCTGTTCAATGGCTTCCCGCCTACGGTGTTTGCAGGCTTTAGCGAATCTGAGAACATTCTCCAGAGGCAGAGAGTGTGCAGATTCTTCATTGAAGAAAACCTTGCCAAGGTGCGTTGGTCTGAGATCTGAGGATGCCGGGCAGCTGCATAAAGAGTGCAGGGTCGTCTCCTCCTCACATTGGCTGCACATAGCCGAAACCATTACCCCAATATTTTCCATATGGTAGTTCAAGGAGCAGTGTCCCGTCAAAAGCCCTACTAGGGGTTTCATGTCCCACTTCTTAAGGGACAACAGAAATGCCGCCCTAGTGGCCCTAGGCTCTTTCACAAGGATTTTCGCTTGCCGGCAAGAGTCCACTCGGTTGCGTGAATCCTTGCAATTTCACCCTTCAGAGTAGACTTGACAGTGGACGGTCGGATTCCAAGAGCTGGTTCTGGCCCCACCATTGTGGATCCAGACCCTCGGCGAGCCAGTCTGTCGGCCTCCTCATTACCGGCGATGTTAGAGCCCCCCGGTACCCACTATCAGGAATGTTTCGTTCAGTCGGCCAAGTTTCAGTAGCACCTGATGACAACTCCACACCAACTGGCTTGATATATGTTATCGTTGCCATTTAGTGCTGATAATGCCGCCCGACTGTCGGAACAGATTCGAATGGTGCGACCCCTCCATTTTTGTCGCAGACATTCTTCTGCTGCCAATGAAATGGCATATATCTTCGCCTAGAATATGGTCGTCATTTTTTCGAGGGGTCGGGCCAGTTCTATAATCGGATTCTCCGAGAACACCCCTGCGCCCGATCCATCCTCCATGACTGACCCGTCGGTGAAGATTATTAGGTTTGTAATCTGAAAAGACTCATGGCCACTTGTCGACCATTCTTCTCCTTCGGTGATTACGACAAGCCGACAATATCTTTTCCTATTAAATATCAAACATCTACCTGTCATGACATTTCAGCAAAATCACGCGACTCATCCTGGTGACCAGGAGAACTCAACATAATGGCATAGTGCGTAGGCAGAACACAAAATGATTGTGACCGGAATTGTTCATTATTGTGTTTGTGCAAACATTTAATTTTCTGGAGTAGCAAATGATTAGTAACATGGAAAGCCTTCTTCAGTGTCAGAAAGGAGAGCCCAGCATAAGGAGGAGGAACTGCAAACCTAACCACAGTCGGGTTGTCGGTGGCGCTGTTATCTAGTTCTTTCATGAAACGGAAGCGGAAGGCTCGGCAGAAGGAAATTTCGGCCACAAAGGAGGGGGCACTACAGGCTTGATGTTGTATATCAGAACCTTTTCTTCCACCTCTACTAGGTAAAGTGGAAAAACAGGAAAGCTGGTGATGTGAATGCATCTGGGCGAATATCGGTATGTACAAATGGATCTAGTTTGGGAGGAAGCACTAGAGACTTAGAGTAATCGGAGGAGGGTGAACATGACTTACCGTTTTGTGGTGCTAAGGGTGAGCAGCGTCTTCAGAACAATATCAGTCGTGGCAGCGTGTGTTATTGTGGGTATGATCCCGATGGACATTCTGATGGTTTGGTCGCTTAAAGCGTAGTCCTCCCCGTGAAGTAATACTTAGCGGCGGTTCCCCGGGGAAGGAAGAAAAAGAACCTGGAGGTGGTTTTAGTGCAACCTGGCGAGGGAGTGTCTGTGTATGATTTGCACCTTCATTCATAAAAAACAAACAGAAAATAGACGGACAGACAGACAGACGAACAGACAGACAGTAAACCGATTTTAATAAGATTTTGTTTTACACAAAACCTTAAAAATAAAGAATTGGCGATTAAGGACTATTTAGTTCCAATTGCATTCAGGTACAGCTCCGTCGAAGTACCTGCCGATAAATGCTTGTGCGACATTGCCAAATAATGGGGGGTAAGTTTGGGTCCCTCAGACGTCATTGTTCAAGATGCTGAATCCATTTGAACTTTGAACTCACTTTCCATGTGCTAATCCCACACAGCAAAGCAGAAGGAACAGTAGCACAACTTGATCTCGGTGATGAGATAACTGCATTTCCAGATTTTAGACAACAAAGCGAAAGCGGATCTAACGCTGTTAATGCGTCGGTCAACATCCAGTTAGCTTCCTAGGCATATAAATTGACCGAGGCTTTCGATGCTCTACCCATTAATGCAGATAAGGAGAGTACAATGCCCGGTCAAACTAATAACTTTGTAGCGGCAAATGGTTTCGTTCAGGGCAGAGGTAACTCGTCAGACGCTGTCTCACCTTTGCCCTGGGAGCAGCGTGACCGTGAGGGACAACAGATGGAAAACGCTCCTTTATATATTCGGAAAAACATGCCAAGGGTGCCAATTATATTCAAGTGAAACCGCCAATAGTTTGAGCCTAAGCTAGGCTAAAGCTAAATTATTGTGTAGAATAAGTGAGTGATCCTAAGTCCACATCCACTTGATGTTGGACCGGACCAAATGGGGAGCAACTTACTCTCACGTCTTTTTGGTCTACGGATCCCTCGTTTGGGGCGTGTTTTTCCGAATATATAAAGGAGCGTTTTCCATCTGTTGCCACTGACGGTCACGCTGCCCCCAGGGCAGAGGTGAGGCAGCGTCTGACGAGTTGCCTCTGCCCTGGACGAAACCGGTTGTCGATACATTTTTTAAATGCTTGGGTGCCATGTCTCAAACCAGGGATCCGTGGACCAAAAAGACGTGAGAGTAAGTTGCTCTCTACCTGTTCCGGTCCAACATCAAGTGGATGTGGACTTAGGATCGCTCACTTATTCTAAACAATAATTTAGCTTCAGCGGTGGAGTATCATATGTTCCTTCGATAATAGCTATAATAGCGATACATTTCCTCTTCATGGAAAGTTTTCTCGAAATATATGAAGAGCACATGAAGTGAAGATCTAAACTCCCCACACAAAATGATCCGTATGGTATTGATGTGGTCAATACAGGAAGATCCGGAGCCGAAACCAGCATTTTCTTTAGAAGCTCAACTATCCCCTTCTTTCACTCTCTGGAGAAGGTTTCGATTTCCTAAGATTTTCATATGAGTGGAAGTGGAGTTGTGGCGATAAATAATTCTGCGAGGAGACTTTCAAGCTCAGCGGCTTTACTTCATTTGAGTACATCGACTTTTTTTGGGGTATGAAGGTGAAATGCATTTACGCACAAAGTGCAGGACTCTTGTTTCAGATAGACTGCCCACAAAAACAATCCACCCCCCCTTCTTGGAGCGTCCAGGACTTTGACCCAGAACACCATACCTCAGGCCAGGCCTTTTCAGTACAGGAGTGAAACTCCTCTTTGATAACAACCCAGTCGTCCATGAGAATCGCGGGGCTTTGAAGGCGCAGGAATTGAACGAGCTTGTCCTTATCCATGTGGATCTTCGGTAACCAGATGCGAGCAACCGGTCTCCTAGGAATCTCGTCGTAAGGGATGACCTTGAGCTTTACGCCTTCCTAGGCGTCGCTGATCTTAGCGACATACGAATCGAGAAAGTCCATAGAGAACTGACCCATGCAAGCTATAACGAGGAACCCACGGACCACCTGAGAGGAATCAAAGAAGGGGATGAGTCCCGCGTGTTTGCCTTTGGTGTCCAGGAGATGCTCAAAGACCATGCCCGACAGCCTGGGTTCAACACTGGTCCACACCTCCGCACTTGTTTGCCGCTAGCAGAATTATCATCCGCCAGGGCCCGTGTAAGTGGCTCCTAGCCACGTCGCTGAAGGGGTTTGCAGTTTGTGGCCTGTCGGCTGACGGTTGCTGCGCAATTTTCTTCAGATGCTGCTTATCGGCTGAGCTCTTGCTCCACTCTGCTCCGCTTCTTATCTTGCTCGACGTCATCTGGAGATCGATTGCGTTTCAGAACGATGTGCTTCACCTTCTGCTCGTCTGCCATGCCATGCCATTCGTCAAAAATCGCCTGATATTTAGCGAGGTCTTTTTCGTACCGCTCGTCGACGGTACCGGACTTATTCTTAGCAATCTTGCTGAGAATATGCATGGTCTTCTGGTACTGGCTCTTGGGCAGGACACCAATGGACCTTAGCTTCTTAGCCGTTTTTCGGCGACCGATATTCTTTTCGGTTTTCACTTTCGAGGGATCCTCCGCTGACATTAAGGACTCTGTAGCAAAATTTATATCAAGGATAGTGCCCTCGCAACCAGATCGTCAGAATGTCGGAGTGCTACCGGTATTTAGACCATGAGTGCTGTCCTAGCAGCCATCTCCAAAATCTGTGTGTCTCCATTCGAGTGCTCTGGCGTTAAAGTCTCCTCCGACTAGAATTTTCCCTCCCGTGTTTCTAATCCCGCCCTCCAAGGCGGCGAGTCTATTCCGAAAAGCTTTTATAGATTCGTTCGAAGTGAGGTAAACGCTGAATAACGCTAATTCCGCTCAACGAACTCAAACGAAGCCGTCCCCTCGACCATAGGCCTGCACTCGCGAGTTAATCGTCTTTCCCACGCAGATGGCAGAAGTGTCAGATATATCTGCATTCCACGATGGCGAGCCTCTATCTTGGTACTGTTCGCTGAGAAATAATAAGTCAACATTCCTATTCATGTTTGCTTGCAGGATGTGAATCATGGTTTTCGCTTTCTGTAACTCTCCCTTGAAGACCTGGCAACGCCTAGAACCGGCAACATGAGCTACATCTTCTTTTTGCAGATCGCGGTCCTTATGAAGGACAAAAAACTTTACCGAATCACAAGTCCTCGCTTTGTGCCCGGGTTCGTCACACTTGTAATCCAAAGTGCTTCTGTCCTGCCTTTTGCAAGCTCCTCCTACATATCCGGATGCCAGTATGGGTGGACTAGAACTGCCCTTCGCCTTATTCTGCAAATAATCCACTCGATCTTTATTTGGAGAAGTTGGGTGGCTGTTTCAGGGAGAGTGACAATAACCAATTTTTGGCCTCTAGATCTGCCAGACGTAACTGCCTCCTTAAGGTTTGCCACATCTGGGTAATCGCTTTTTATTGCAGAATAGTTCAGGAGGAGTACGAGCATCTCGGGGAGTCTAGGAGTAATTGAAGTGCTTATCAACGAACAGCGAACTATGGTGTATAGGTATGGTTGACACAATATGGCTCAAAAAGGGATAAATGGATATCAAACCAAATAGCATCGTGCTAACTGATGACAGGGACGATTTCATTAAATGGGAATATATTCTTTGAAGTCAGCCAGTTGCGGTTAGTTGTCTGAAGATTAGAAACCACAATTCACAAGTTAGGTGGAAGGAAGTGGAAGGATTTGGTGAACATAGAAATGAAGGTCAATAGTCTCACATAGGAAGACTATCCGAGTGTTATCCTTGTTTCTAATTAACATAACTAAAAAGTTAATATTTAATTGGATGATTCTAACAGTTACCGTGCTTCATGGGCTGTTGCTTACCCCAAAATTGGAACTTTTGTTCGGTTCGTGCGTTACCATTAACGCGACGACAGTGAAAGTGGGAGCTACTTTGTTTTGTTGTGGTCAAGTGTTTGGTGGAAAATGTGCTGGGGATACCTTGGATCGTTAGGTTTTCAGTGACCTCTTGCGCAGAGTATGCGAGATCTAGGCGACGAATGATGAGGGATGTTGTTTTCTCAGAAGGCAACATGTATGTGAAGAGCTTTGCCTGGTTCCCAACAAGCACACCCTTGGTTGCAGGGTAGTTCACTCCTGTTCGGGGAGGATTTGGTGGTTTGATTTTCATGGGCTTTCTCGGTGAGCTATAAAACTATGATCGGAAGAATTCTGGCATTTATTTGGTTCCTTGGAGCACCTGCTAACCCAAATTTCGGGCTTAGTGTTTTGGTTGGTTCCCTCTGCTGTTACTGCTGAGGCGGTTGCGGCGCTCGACGTGACTGCTAGCTAGTTAATGGTTGCTTTCGGGTGCAATGGACGAAAGTTATCTAAATAGTTGGCTCCGAAGAGGCAATCGTCGCCTGAAATCAACGGGCCAGCTCCTCTATTCTTGTTCAAAGTCCCCTTGAGTTTAGAGCCATACTTCTCCAGGATCAAAATTTCCCGGTCCTTTTCTAGCTGGGGATAATAGTACGAGTCGATTTGCTACCCTTCTTGGTTGTTACAGAGCACTCCCGTTTTGTTTTTTCTCACAACAGTAGGACAAGTTCTGCCACTCCTTTTTGTTGCTAATTGCTTTTTTTCTACTACAACAACACCAGTGAGACCTCTCCCACCTGTATCATTGTTATCAACCTTTTCAGTGAAATACCTCATATTAAAATCTATATTACTGCATAATTTTACAGATTGAAGATGAACTTAAGGAGGGCTTACAGTCCTTTTTTAGCAGTTATCGTGGCGGGGAGTATTTTGAGGCTTAGGTACCATGGATGTGTACTACCATAATTTTTTTCAGATTTTTCTCGTGTCTCCTGAAGCAGATTGTTACCACTCTGTTTCATCAGCGCCAAGACACCGGAAGACAAAGGTAAGGCTATAGCAACCTGATGCCTCATACCTCTAGCTCCCGAGGAGGAGCTACGAGAAATATGCGGTACGATTGGTGACAATAGGGCCCCAGGTTTGGATGACATTCCTAACCAAGCTCTGAAGCTGGACGTGAAAACCAGGTCCGACCTTTTCGCTAACACATTCGATGGGTGCCTTAAAGAAGGAATATTCCCTCCTCAGTGCAAGAAGCAAAAGTTGGTGTTGCTTCCCAAACCCGGTAAGCCACTTGGAGCTCCAGCATCACATCGTCTTTGGGGACGGAGGGGCTCGTAAACTCTCAATGACGCAAGCAGGGTTTGCAGTGCTTCTAGAACCACATCAAATCAGGCAGCACTGATGATGGTGGGGATGATTCCAGCCAATATTCTAGCGAATGGAATGAGTGTGCTATGCCATGCAAGACATATGGAGGGGCATGCGGTAGTGCAGAGGGGACGAGTCTTTCATGTGCCGGTGGACGCACAGATTTATTCCCAACATTAGGGTATGGCTTGGGCGATAACGGAGAAACCAACGACCACGTTATCCAGTTCCTTACGGGACACGGTTGTTATTATAGGCAGTATTTATACCGCTTTGGGCCGGATGATTGTTCTAGATGTAGTGGCAAACCGAAGGATGCAGAACATGTCATATTTCACTGCTCAAGGTTCGCGATGGAGACAAGGAGCATAAACCACGGGCTAGGAAGGAACGTGAACCCGGAGAGTACAGTTGCGGAGATGCTGAAGTTAAAGGAGAACTGCCTTATGGTTTCCTCCGCAATTATAAAAATATAAAATGAGTTGGTGAAGGAAAGTTTAAAGGACGAGAATTGTGAGTGCTAAAAATAAACCCACCTGGCGAAGTCATACTTAACTGGTGGGCCCACAGGGTTTGGGTTGGGGACACCGGGGGTGGTTTTTACTGGGCACGCGTTCGCTTTAGTTGGTTGCGTGGCGGAGCCTTCCAACGATTTTTCACCTTCGTGTACGAGGAATAAAAAAAGGTAGACATCCAGGCAATGTTGTTTATACTAAATAGTGAATACTCCTATTCCACTGAGGCCGATGAGGCCAACTGAGGGGTGTCTAGAAATATGTGGGATTCAGCAGTCGGAGGAGGAGTGTAGGCTTTTCGGAAAATTTTAATAAGTGTATAGGCAGATTACATCGCGTATTGAGAACGAGTTTTAATTGATCTTTCTATTCCGCTTATACAGATGTAATGAGTTAAAGAGCAAAGTTTGGTATCCTGAATACTTGCTTACGGTCTTTACAGTATTGCTACTGCGGAAATTTGAATGATGTTAAAATGAATCCAGGTTGATATGCCTCCTTCTGGACAGGACCCAGGAACAAAACATTTACTTAGAACACATTAATGGTGTAACATTTTTCCTGTTTCTCTAAGGTCAGGAAAGGATCAGGAGCTTTCTCGGGGCTCAGAATAGAAATGCCAGTAAAAAAGGAAAATTTGGAGGCACGCATAGTTTGCTCCCCAGACTCACGTGCTGAGACCAGGGAAAGAGATAAATAGACAACCTTAAATTGTTTGCCTCTGTTTCGTCTCCATTGGACTGTGCTCTCTTACAATCCAACCTTGATAATTTAGCCCGTTGGTGTTCGGTCAACAAGCTAACACTGAATGTCAACAAATGTCACTGGATGCGCTATTCCCTGAAACCCTCCCCATCATCCTTTTCCCATTCTCTCAGTGGTCAACCCCTTTCACTACTGACCTCCTTCAAAGACCTGGGTGTAATATTCGACGATAAACTTCGTTTCAATTTCCACTTCGTTGACATCATCAATAGAGCTCTAAAATGTTTGGTTTTATCCTACGTTCCTCATCCGACTTTACCTCAATTCAGCCCTCCTTAACACTCTTCAATTCCCTTGTCAAAAACACTCTTGAATATTGCTGTGTAGTCTGGTCCCCCTACCGCATCCGTGACGGCCGCGCTCTTGAAGCTGTACAACGCAAATTCACCCGGACCCTCTTTTACAAAAAGAACCTTCCACGGGTTGATTATCCGTCACGACTCCGCACCCTCAATCTCCCCTCCCTACAGCAAAGCCGTATCTTCCTTGATATGTGTACTCTTTTCAAACTCTGCAATGGTCTGATGGACTGCTCCGCCAACTCGGATATTACTCTCCGTATCGCCTCGTCTCATAACACACGTAATGCGGACATTTTTGATGTACCCTTCGCAGAGCTCGAGATTTACTTTCACTCTCCGATCCCGAGGTTTTGCCGGTTCTACGATGCCCTACAGCTTGGTTCCTTCGACTCTATGTCCCTCTCTAGCTTTAAGCGCAAAATATGCCATTTACTTGCCCCTCCCTCTGAGGACAATATGTAATAAGAAATTTGCTTCCTGTGTATTGTCCTCATTAAATAAATAAATAAACTGAGTTATGAAATTGCTTCACGCATTAACGCAACCTGGATAAATTCGCGTTCCACAACTGGTGTTCTTTGTGATCGACGTATCAACGAACGTCTCAAATCTAAAATTTACCGCAAAGTCGTCCGACCAGTCGCATTCTATGGTTCTGAGTGTTGGCCGACTATAAAAGACAATGAACGGCGTCTTGCGGTAATGGAAACGAAGATGCTACGTTGGACTAGTGGTGTCACACGTTTAGATCACATCCGAAATGAGAATATCCGCGATCGTTATGGGGTTGCACCGATCGTGGAAAAGTTCCGAGAGAGGCGTCTTCGATGGTATTGTCTCGCAATTCGTGCAAACGAGAATCCACTTGCCACGATTGGTGTGAACATCGAAGTCGATGGTAAACGACCAAAAGGCAGACCTAAACAACGGTGGCTTGATACGCTGGACGGGGATTTGAAAGCCTCGAGATTGCACCCAGATCAGGCATTCGATAGAGCCAAATGGCGAAACCGATGACGACGAGCCGACCCTGCTTGTGAACGGGACAAAGGCTGAAGAAGAAGAAGACTCACGAGATTTTCACCCCGGATCTCATTTTTTCGTATAATTTTCACCCAAGGGCCGGATTTTCTTTCTACTGTCCTGTGGTGATGTCATTGACAGTGGTGCAGGGGGCGGGTTTTTTTCTGGATATTTGCTTTGAATAAATAAGACCAAATAGAGTTAATGCCGGATATTTAATAATAATTCCGGAAAGTTTTATAAGGATTGGGCGGAAATGCTGCTGGATACTAAGCTGGGAGGTCCAACCATTTGGAGAATAAAACTTCAGTTTACAGAAGTTGAGAGTTTGTAAGCTATGAGTCCTGTAACTAGGTCTGTAATTGCATATGGTTCCCTTCCTTTAGCAGGGACGGCCTTTGTTTCATTGCAGCCTTTCTGGTTACTCCTAACACATTACATGCCGGATAAAAAAAGGAAACCCGCAACATTGATAGAGAGTGAATGCAATCTAAAAACCCACTGTGCGGGGAATCAACAAAAAATTATAAATACCAAATTAACGATACACAAAATCAAAAATACGAAATTAATGATTCAGAAAATTTCTAATCCAATTTCGAAAGGCTACGCAATTCCTGGAAGTTGTGAAAATTAATTGACTCATTCATTTCCTTTGCATAAACTCTAAAATAATAAATCAGATGACAAAAGATTATTTAAAAATTTGCAATCTTTTAATGGGGAGTCAAATTTGTAAACAGATATCAACAAACTATTTGATAACAAACTACTTGGGTCACCTCATCTAATTTATGGTGACATTAACGATAACACGGAAGGCATTGTTGTGGTCCATTCATCAATTCATAAAACATTTGAAATATTTCTATTTAGCATTTTCTTGGATAAAATAATAAATGCAAAATGTGCCCTTAATAGGGGATTTAAAGATATGGAAATAATTTTTAACAAATTTCAGATATTCAGGGGACAGATACGACTCTAGGGGAGGCGTGGGTATTAAACTATGTGTGAATCTTGAAGTTTATGCTCGGATTAAAGTTTGAATTAAATTGACCCGGGACATAAATCTGTTTCTTCAACCAATTAATGTTAGATAGATTTTTATTTAAGAGGTCGAAGTGATGCACCCCTTCATTCTTGACACACTGAACTTTTCGAGTTTTCAAAGACCCACCATCCACCCACCTACCTTAAATCCAATTGCACTTCTTTGCCTTTCCTTGGTTTCATAATTTTAACGTGTTTGTTTCACACTATCTAAACATTTGCAGAACAAGCCGCTAAACATAATTATGCAAATTAGGGCCGGAAATTAATTAGTGTCGTCACTTTCAATCCTTTGTTTCATTTGGGCGGTAGAGTCGCTTAGCGTAGCGCCAGGAAGGCGTTAAAACCCCAATAAATTTGGTGATGCAGCATTTTGCCAAATGCAATAGTGAAAAAGTGTTGAAATGAATACGAATGCGGGCTCATCGCTATTATATCTATTTGCGAAAATTTACCTTCATTTTGTTTGTTTTGGAGAGACACCAAGTTGCAGCAGAAATTGGGGGACTCCGGTGAATAACGACGTTTTGTGGTCAAAGAACAGATTAGCATAATGTGGTCATTTGTTTTGGTTTCGCCCCCACAGTTTGACACTGATCGCATTTTTTCCATTGAGAAATGCTTAAAGGTTAAGCTGTTGTGTCGTCAGAGAACAGTAATTAGTTCGCGGATGAAATGATTGTTTCAAAAGTGGAAGTGGATGATGAGGTGAGGGTGGAGGAGTGAACAAATATTTTCAAAACAAGGTTGTAAACTATGGAGGGTGAAAGGAGGAACTAGATTCTTTTGGAATAGTTTTGAATTATGAGCGACCTTTCTGTTGGCTGAACATGCTTTTGCTTTTTTCGTAAGGTCTGTGGAAAGCCAATCATATTTGCATAATCACATAATGTATGTCTTCATTACTACTCTTGTGCTATATTGCAACTATCCCAGTGTAAATCATAAATATTGCCTGACTTCAAGTAATTTCTGAAGAACCAGGAACTGGTTACCATTAAGTAACTACTAAGCAAGCAATGCACTTAAGAGACTTCCGAAATCGAAAGAACCTTGATCTCATCATTTTAATCAGGCAAGAAAGCTCTTTTGCTGGCCCGGAGGAAACTACCTTATTTGCGGCACTCGAAACCTATCCTAATTCCTGGGTAAACAACAATTGAGTCTGCCTGATGATCATGTGGTGGTTTGTTTTTGGAAGGATCTACTCTACCTTAAGCAATAAAAGAGACTGGCCGACAAATAGTCCTTTAGAATTAGAATGAACAGGTCAGGCATTGAAGTCGTAACGAGCTCTGGAGTTTTCGCAAAAACTTGTGTGAGAGGAGCCTGATCAATCCCATGACTGACTGGTCTTATCCTGCTGAAATCAGATGTCTTTCAGTTTAAACTCATCCA
The DNA here is from genome assembly GCF_905115235.1 of Hermetia illucens. NCBI lineage: Eukaryota > Metazoa > Arthropoda > Insecta > Diptera > Stratiomyidae > Hermetia > Hermetia illucens. The sequence continues at coordinate 3,965,934 of NC_051849.1, read as the reverse complement.
ATTCCGGCAAGAAAAAATCCTGGTTCATAGTCATGTAATGAGCCTAATTGTATTGACTTAAAATAACAAGGGCCGATGATCCCATTTTTTGGAAGGGTACACCATACTGTAACGCTGTCGGAGTGCAGACACCTCTGGTGGAGTTTCCTGGGGTTTGTTGCACTCCATTAGCGCATATTTTGTTTACTGACACATCAACTGAGGAGAAAATGTGCCTGGTCCTGAAAGAAAATGACAGCGACCCGCGATAGCACACAGGTATGCTTTTATAAGCAAGTTGCCTGGCATCATAATGAAATTGGGGCTTCCTTTACAGAGCATAATGTACAGTGGAAGTCTTGACTTTTGTGTTCCTGCAACGGCAACGATGGTGAGCTTTTCAATAATGTGGCGGCCATAGTTATGACTGATCTTGCTGGATCTAATGAAGCAAAAGACATGATTATCAATGCCAGACAAGGTTTTAAGGGATACTTCAATTATGCCGGTTAGAAGGCGATAAGTGCTAAATCAAATTCAGCAACGATGATACCTAACATCGGGGGCCCTTTATGTTCCGCAGGGTCCTCACGGGCAGAATAGGATGAGGATGATCCAGCCTGGAAAGTCTGTAAGGGCAATATCAATGGTAGAAAAAGAAGACGAGGTAGACCCTGCCTAAGATGGAGCGATAGCCTAGGTCAGGACTCCAAACAGCTTTAGGGATATCAACTTAGTGGACCTTGACGCAAAACTGGGATGTCTGTAGTTCCTTACTAAGGCAGGCCTAAACAGGGTTCCGGTTGTTGAGGTAGATATAATGGACGTGAGGATTTCCAAGAGAAGCACCTTGGCAAATGGGTGTCACAGGAATCATACGAAAAATGAACATCATTTTGAGGCTTTGACCATTTTTCGATGGGATCCATCCTTTACACAACCGGACATGACCAATGGCCGGTACAGGGTACCGGTTGTTGAAGTAGATATAATGGACGTGAGGATTTCCAGGAGAAGCACCTTGGCAAATGGGTGTCACAAGAATCATACGAAAAATGAACATCATTTTGAGGCTTTGCCCATTTTTCGATGGGATCCATCCTTTACACAACCGGACATGATCAATGGTTTGAACAGGACGAAGCTCCGCGCAAATTTTTGGTGCCAAAGATGTATCAAAAGAAGAAAATGATGACTGTTTGGGGGGCTGTGAAGGAAACGATTACTATGAATTACCATTCCAGCTATTGATATATGCCACTTTATTGGCAGTTGAAGAAGGACGAGACAGCTTCATCATCAGTTACTTATGAGCATTGAAGTGCAACGCTATGTCTAGCCATTTGCTGCTGAAAGTTATTGCATTGAGCGAAATGTTCCTGAAACGGACGGCAGAACCATTGAACGTGGAAAATAAAGAGGCTGACCGACTGGCTTACCAAGGTCTTGGCTTTACAATGGTGGGACCTGTCAAATTTACTCTGAAGTGTGTGGATTGTACGGCAATGGAAGAGGTGTCTGTTAACCTCTCCACAAGTACTAACCCCTTGCAATTTCATCACTTACCTCAAGTCTGAACACCGACAACATTTTCTGTAGGGAAATTCATCCTCCACCCTTGGAGTCCGTGATGCGTTCTAGAGAGGCGGAAGTCCCGCCTTTGTATGATGTTGAAACCCAGAGGAAGAGTTATCCGGTCTTAGTTGAAAGAAATAAGGTGGTTGAAGTTTTACAAGACCCGAAAATCCAGATGTCTTAACTGTGCTGCTAAAAACTGCTATGGGACCTGCGAGGTCAAAACTCCTTAATGTGTGGAGATAGTTCATACTACGCCAGGGATAGACGATACCCTAAGTGGGTAGAATAGGTCAATAATGTAGAAATTTCCTCAATCAGGAACATTACTGCTACAGAAGTTACTCGTGAGTCAGATAATTATTATAGCCTACTCCAAGGTTTGGACAGCTATGACAGTTTTTTTCCCTCTCTACCGAGTAAAGGGAGCTCAAGTATCAAAAGTACTACTCAGGACTCAAATAGGGTCGCTAGAAGCCTTACCAGTCGACTCAGCTGTAAATCAGTACCTCAGTCAAATCAGGGTAATAATATCGGGCGAGCGCAATGCTGACCACATTGCCTACTACAGTGTACTGAAGTGTACCGTTACGGTGTTGAATGAAGTGCTCTAACTACTCCAAACTATAATTTTATTTTATTGTGTATATATATATTTCGGGAGCACCTTACTCCCTTCATCAGTACAAAGCTACTAGCTACTATCAATTTTTTACTACAATGTCGTCTGTCCTGTGGCCCTCTATGATTCTGAGTGTGGGCCGACTATAAAAGACAATGAATGGCATCTTGCGGTAATGGAGACGAAAATGTTGTGTTGAGCTAGTGGTGTGACACGTTTTGAGCACTTTCAAAATAAGGATATCCGCGATCGATATGGGGTTGCACCGATCGTAGAAAAAACTGCGAGAGAGGCGTCTTCGATGCAATAAATTTATATGAAATGGAATAATTTGACTTCCAATAACTTTGTTTATAATAGCGGAATTGGGTTCAAACTTTCCACTTTGTGCTACATTTTTAGCTATACTGTTGACAAATTTGGTACTTCTAGGATGAACTTCAGAAGGGTTTTCGGGTAAATTTCTAAACCATGGTAATATACTATTATTACCTTTATTTGGGCAGGTATCGGAACGGGATGTATTTTGAGGTCTAGATTTCGTATAGATGCAGCACTGTGACTGTTTTCAGATTTTTCCATTCTTCTCGTTCCCAGAACCTACGAACAAGACCTGTTTCACTTTTTGGGACACAGATTTTGACCTCTCACTTCCTTATGTTTCATCTAATATCAAAAATAAGATCAGTTTTAAAAAGTACTGACCTGGTCCTTTCATTTGATACGTGATCGCACTCTTTAAAAAAAAAAATTACACATTCCATTCGTAGGTATGGAGAACCATCCCAAAGACACACAACACACAATGGCACCACTTGCTGCATATAAAGGGACACGCAGACCAAATGTTTTCACCAAATTTCGTGACAATTGGTTCGAGTAAATCGGCTGTGATTGATAGGCAGACGGAGAGACGGACAGACGGGCACACGGACAAACGAGCAGAGGGCAGACGGGCAGACAGGCAGACGGACAGACGGACTGACAGACATTGAACATATTTTAATAAGGTTTTGTTCCACAATAAACCTTAAAAATCAGATGGGCGAGACCATCCTGGCGACCAAAAGGGGAGAGCTATCCGGAAAACCTAAAAATTCACTGTGAAGGTCCGCCTGCAAATGTTGAACTTCCATCGAAGTGACGTGCTTGAATGCCTACGTGCTTTGCCGGGCTCGGGAACATGAGGGTTGGGTCCAAAGGACACTGTGATCTCTCAGTTGTCGTTATAGAAAAATTCACGTGTTTTTTAACCGATGCATAGGTTCACACCAGATCTTGAAAAATCAACCAACATGAGACCTCGCGTCCACCAATCGTGAGCTAAATTGGAAAGTTCAATTAAAGAAATAATGGCTCGACAGGGCGCCTGGAGCTGTAAGTTTTCGATGCTGAGTGCCGCGTTGTAAGAGGAAGATCCCCAAAAAATCGCATCCATAATCGATGTTCTTCGGCCTCAGATGTATTGTGAGGCGAGGCCTCGGAGGTTGCCTCCCTACTTGACATCCTCAGGCTATCAGGTTAAAGAGCAAAAAAGATAAGAAAGAGAAAGGGGAGTTCTCAAATTAAGGTAGATTTAGCAATACAATCCCGGCCACCATCAGGGAACGCGTTCGACTTGAGGTCATCGCGGAAACTGGTGATAGCGAGTCGATGGGGGCAGAGGTGTCAACAACACCACTCCACTGCAGGCAACGGTTTTAGTACTCGCCGAAGCACTCTCCGTTTTCGCGTTATTGGTTTCAGTGATCGTAGAGATCCCCAATGGAAAATTCGTCTGGAATGTTAGCGGGATTCAGTGAGGCAGGGCATTGCTAGGCTGATTCAAATCAGCATTGGCATCGCCAGCGGACCTGTGAGAAATAAATTGCAAAGGGATTACAAGAACTATGGCAATCGCAGTGAAACACCTGTACTAGAAATTCGAATTCGAAAGTCACTCCAGAGGTGTTCAGAAGGCAACTTACGCGAGAAACTAGCGGAGTTTTTTTTCAGATCACTCAACGAGTCCCAACAGAGTGTCCAGAGAGTACAGTCTCTTGGTGACGGAAGCGAAAAAATACTGGGGTGGACTTTGGGGTTTACCCGGCCAGCATTCTTTGCATGCTGAGAGGATCACCGCCGTAGGCACCCACCATGCCATGCGGATGTTATCGAAGACGAAGTTCGATGAATCATCAACAGCTTGAAGAAGTAGAGAGGGTCTGGTCTGGATCGGGTGCAGAGAAAAAGAGAAAAAGAGAAAAATTGATCAGTATACACAGTCGGTTGGCACATAGCGTAAATCAGGTGATTAGGCGACCGAGCGAATTTCCACGCTTCTCCATTGCGGGAATTACCTACCTTGTCCCCAAAAAGGACACGGTGCAGAACCTCGTGTGTACAAGATCGATTACTTGCTTACCAATTCACTACAAACTCAAAACGTCCATTAATAGTGGAAGGGTCAATGCGCACCTCGAGACAAACAACGTTGTGTTCGAGGAGCAGAAGGGCTGCCGAGTTAGATGAAGGGGTTGCAAAGAGAAACTCATTATCGAGTCGATAGTTGTAGGACAAGCATCTAGAGGTCAAAGAAACCTCTTCAGTTGTTATGCCAAGGCTGTCGCCAGCATCCCGTATATCTGGCTCATCGATGTCCTAAGTCTGTATAGCGTTGATCCGAAACTAATAAAGTTTTTGGCGCCAGTAGTATTCGGATGGAATTTGGATTAGGCAGATTCGGACTACTATGCCTAAATTCCAAATGCATCATCCAAACTCTATCGTGGAGCGGATGAACCTGCCTCGTGACATAGGTGTCAGGGGGTGTGATTGACGTGGCGGCACAACATCATTGTCAAGTTGTCTCGCTGCGGGCTGCCTGACGTACTATTAGTTGACGAAACTGGCCGCTCCGCGTATATTATTAATGTTGCCATCCCCCATAATAGCAACATTGAACGGAAATACATGAAGAAGAAGGTGAACTATGGCCACTGGGTCTGGAAATCAAAGAAATTTGGTGTCTCGAGCGGGTAGTTGTAGTCCCCATAATATTGGCAGCTAGATGTATTGTACCTAAATCCCTCACCGCCTTCTTTGATGTTCTGGGACTCTCTCACAGTCTGGTTCACACCGTGTACCATTCTGCATACGTGCCCGATGTTTCAGACGGATTTTCTCATTACCCCGGCCACCACAATCAGCGCCCCTTTAGTTTTTAAGTAGGTAGGATTGTCCGAATCTAAATGCTCGGCGTTTAGTGCTAGTATTAGGTAAAATATAGATAAAATATCTATAGCTGGGCTGGATTTGTCACAACCAGTGAGTATTCTTTTAATGTTTTTTCTATCCTTTCGGTCGAAGTTGACGAGGGGTTGTTTAGTCGTTTCTCTATAATCAGGTCCTCAAATTCTTGCTTGTCCATAATTATTATAGAATTGTCTTGATCGGGCTTCAGGCGGTAGACAGTTTTCCCTCGGAGGTATTTGATGAGTTGCGTTTCCCCGTAGTCATCAGTGTTCTGTTTACGCCTATATTGCTAGGGCTTCTGATACTAGCATAATTTTTTTATTGTTTTCTCTGGGAACACATGACTAATTTGGACTACCTCACTAGTGGTTTTCCTAAATGTTATTGTAGTATCGGGAGACCACTAGATGCCTAAATGGAGGCTGAGTTGATTGTTTCCTTGTTAGGCTAGGGACTTATTTATCTTCAGGTTAAGGGAATATAGTATGTTATATTTAGTTCATCTTTTCTAGATTTAATATTTGGGTTGGATTTCAAAGTGCATTTATCTATTTGCACGATAATTACCTAATACAAAGAATATCAGAGATGCAGCAGAAACTCTTTTTCCACCTCATTTTTAGTGTTTCTCTGGCTTTATTTTTGCATTTGCCTTTATATACATGACTATGTATGTATGATTTGAACTCAACTGTAATGCATACGCCCCAGACAAATGTAATGTGTTGCACAATGTTTTCCGGACTTTCGTTTTTCCTTTCGTTTCGCATCTGCGTGTATTTCCCATTTTCTTCACAGATTGCAATAAAATCTGATTTTTATGAGATTGGATGATGATATCATCAATTATTACTTTACTCTCTGTAATATTTTTGAAAATAATATTTCGACCAAATTGGGTGAAGGTTTTCCAAGCGGTAAATATTTTGAGGTGTATATGTTTGTTTCTACCATTTCACGAGCTTTTGACTTTTCCATTTCAAGCACTCGAGTTGTAGGTGTAGGTATCTCAAATAGAGTACCCATCTGAAATTCGAAGCTCGTTTTATGATATAAAAGTTCGGGATATGAATTGAAGAACATTGCCTAATTCTTTGATATTGTATCAAGCGCATCCACACCTCATAGTTGCTGGTTTTGGTAACGTGCTTCAATTGCCCCGATTTTCCGGGACGCTTTCTCTCTTCCTCCATCATTTTGGTTCGCGTAGCTCTAGGGTAAGCCATTCATCGGTATTCTTGGGATAATGAGTTTTCATACCATGGCGACGCTACCACGAGGCTTTCCAGAGTCCAAGACGAACAGTGCCGAAAGAGAGAAAGGAATATTTTTTTAAGACTCATCACCTTGCATCAGCCAATCCTTAAAATGTTGGACGTATACCGACAGGATCTATACCTCATACCCATTTCGGAAAATTCCATTATTGACATAGTCACCCTACTTTGATCCAGTTCTTGGAGTTGCGAAGGGAATTTTCCCATCGGGCTCTTTGTGGCTATTTCATATCCAACCAGAAAATGCGTCATTGTTAATATTTTGTTTAGGGATTGAGGGATCCTAAGCCCCATCTACTTGACGTCGGACAGGACCAAATGGTAAGTAGTTTACTTCCTCTTTGTTTTGGTCTACAGATCCCTCGTTTAAAGCTAAGCGTCTAAGCTTCAAAAATAAGCGAAGACCACTTTATAGTTTTGTACCAAAGCAGAGGCAACTGGCCTGAATTATTGGTGGATTTATGTTCAATATAAGTCGCAGTCACGTCATGCGAATTTTATAAATTGTCTAATATCTGTGAACCGCTTCAGTCACGCTGCTCCCAGGGCAAAGGTGAAGCAGCATCTGACGAGTTGACCAAGTCATCTTCGCTTATGCCTTTGTTGATACGGCATGCCTTGCTTTTCCGGAGTATAGTAGAAAAAGTTCAATCTTGATGGGGGGATCATATTTTTTCGAAAGATTTCTTGGGTATTTCCAGGGATTTGGTCTTTCATGAAACATATTTCCAAATGTGGAACGGATAAAGCCACTCACCAAACCCCAGCAAACTCTGCGACGAAAAACAGACTAGCTCACAAGCCATTGTATGGCTTGAAGTTATGTCGGTAGGGGAAAATCGGGGGCTGGAGTGGAAATATTCTTATTTCTTGAGAAGTTAGTCATGAGGAAGTTGAGCTTTTAGTTTGGTGTTGCAGTCTTAACTTTCACCTTATGTGAAATTCTTTCATTTTTTATCACTAGACCTTTCTTTTAGTAGTCTTACTTAGCTAGATGTGATATTCTACTGTTTTAGGAGTGCGACTTCTTCTTTTCTTCAGCCTTTGACCCATTCACAAGTGGGGTCGCTCGTCGTGATCGGTTTTTCATAAGTCACTCCCCGAAATCCACAATCTCGTGTTAGTAGACCGCCGATTAAAGGTGCGTGAGATAACTGAGCCGATAGACATCTCAAAAGGCAGCGTTGGTCATACCCTGCATGAAATTTTCGGGCATGATGTATGCCGCGTTTGCTCACTCCAGGCAACAAGCTGAACCGTGAGACTACTTCAGAGCAGTGTTTGAGGCTGCTTTAGCATAATCCGAAGTAGCTTCTAAGTCGTTTTGTGACCGTCAGCGAAACATCGCTCCACTAGTACACACTAGAGAGCAAGGAACTGTCAAAACAGTGGACGTCACCAGACAAACTTGTCCCAGAAATGCGAAGATTGCCCTACTGGTCGGAAAGGTGATGGTGATGGATCTGCATCGACTGGAGAAGCGAATGATTGGGCTGAGTCCATGCCGAATTGCAGAAAAAACGACGACAGTTGGCGAAGAAAAAAGTGGTCTTCACAATGACACCTCCGCCGTCGCAATGGCCGCATTGGTCGAACCCCTACAGTAATCTCTAGCCCCGTGCCCCCTTTTTTTCCAAACTTGGAAAAGTTGCTGGGCAGAAATTTGAATCGAATGAGGAGGTCATCGCCGCCCTGGAGGCACACTTTTTAGACCTCGAGAGAACATATTTTTCAGACGGGCTGAAGAAGGTGGAACATCGTTGGGTCAACTGTACCGATCTAAGAGGAGACTATTTTGAGAAATAAATCGCCACTTTTGCAACATTTTCGTTTTTCTTTTGTAGGCTAAGTATTGGTTCGACCGCCATTGAAATTGCAGAGTTTGTGCATCACTGCTCAATAAGTTGGTGGAGGTTAGAATTTCGTATCGCCCTGAGTTTTGCATAGAACTATGAATACTCCATTATCTTGTAATGACAAAAGTGATTTGGGATGGTCAACTAATCAGCAAGAGTGGCTGAAGACGACCTAAAGGGGAAGAGCTATCTCAAATACCTAAAAACAAGTCGGGAAACCGGAAACTAGACGCTTCAGGTATGACAGGTTTTGTGTATTTCTTTTATAAAAAGATTTGAGTGTGCATTTGCCTCATTGAAAATAGCCACTTTCAAGTGATATTGACATTCATAGTGTTGAATTTGCAGAGGAGCGACAGTTTCGACCTAGTATAACTTTGTTAGTAATAGTGCGATTTTCACCAAATTTGGCAGGATAGTGCTCTATACTGTAGCCTACATTGCTGCAAACTTAAGGGGGGTTTTCCTGTCAATTACTGAAAATTATAGTAATGTACTATTATTAACTTTATTTGAACAGCTATCGATATGGAGGGTATTTCGGAGCCTAAGGACCATATAGTGGCAGCCTCCCGATTTTTTCAGATTTTCCGGTTAGGTAGTTTCTGAGAATGGGTTCGTTAAAAAAATGACCACTTTCAACCCCCCACACTCCCCACCTTTTCAACAGAAGTCAAAACAAAGACCGGCTTCGGAAAGTACTAATCGAGACCTTTAATTTAATACCCCACATGACTATATTTGATGAAAAAAAAATGTACACCCCCCTTTTGCATGTATGGGGACCCCCCTTAAATTCGTCGTAAAAGGATGTAACTCACTATTTGCGTGAGCGTTCACAGTTCCCACCCTTCTACCAAATTTGGTGTCAATCGCTACAACCATCTCTGAGAAAAATGCGTGTGACGGACAGACAGACAGACAGAGGGGGATCCTATAAATAATCAGCAGGCGCCTAAGAGAAAAAAAGGTGGACAGGACATTCTAAAAACCAGCACCAGCAGTTCAGAAGGAGGAAAGCGTACAGCGAATGTTGGAAAGTCGACCAGCGTTGCGAAGCCCAAGACGAACGAAAACGATGGATGGACTAAAGTTACCAACAAAAAAGCGAAACGAAAAGCAAAAGTGCGAACTCGTCCAGATGCGATTGTTATCTCCAGTAAGGGCAATCTGTCCTACGCGGAGATACTCAAAAAGGTCAAAGCAGATCCCGACCTAAAAGATCTGAGCGGAAATGTGAACAGAATCCGAAGAACCCAGAAAGGAGATCTCATGTTCGAGCTGAAAAGATCCAGCGTGGGCAAAGCTGATGACTTTCGCGCTCAAGTGAAAAACTCACTCAGATGCAATCCACGGAAAGGGTGGTACCAGCAAATATTGCGTGGTAGTAACCCTGGATGTGAAAAATGCATTCAATTCGGCCAATTGGAATCTAATTCGGAAATCCCTAGCGAAGGTTGGTATTCCCGCCTATCTCGCCGCAATTGTCGATAGTTATTTAACTGAAAGGAGGCTCTGGTACGACACTGATGACGGACCCCAGGAGTACGTTGTTTCCGCGGGTGTCCCGCAGGGCTCCGTATTGGGCCCACTACTGTGGAACATCATGTACAACGATGTACTTAATCTTCCCCTTCCGGAGGAAGCCACAGTGGTGGGTTACGCTGACGACATTGCACTGGTTGTTGTCGCAAAGCATCTCGAAGATGCTGAGTTATGCTCAAGCGAAGCAATCAGTGCTGTTAAAAGTTGGCTAAAGAGCTCTGGTCTGACACTGGCGGAGGAAAAAACAGAAGCGTGATGAGGACACGAAGCGCCGGAAGAGAAACTACGCCTGTATAAGAATCGGAAATCATATCATCACTTCCAAGCCGACCATCAAATACTTGGGGGTGGTGATAGACAGGAAGCTGAGTTGTAAGCAACACGTGCAGTATGTTTGCGATAGATCGTCCATTACTAGTATGGCCCTGGCAAGGATGATGCCGAACGTGGGAGGTTGCTTATAGCCAGGGTGGTGACCTCAATCATGCTCTATGTGACCCCCGTTTGGAGGGAGGCACTGCAGATGTCAGTTAACACTAACAAACTGACTGCAGTATACAGGAGGACAGCCTTGAGGGTATGCTCTGCCTTCAGGACTGTCTCAGATGATGCAGCATTCGTCATCTCTGGAATGATGCAGATTGACATCTTGGCAGATGAGATGGCGAATATATACAATGCGAAGCCAATCTCTCCCTTATTGCAAACGAAGAACCCTGAGAGGGAAATATGAAATATGGTGGGAAGGTCCTTGGAGCATTTCGGTCTCTCACCTGTTCTTAAGCAAGATAAATTGCGAAAGGCAGAGGAAAGGAGAAAAGCGCGGTCACGTGCGCCGCGTGTGGAAGAAAGGTGACAAAGCTAGAGTGAGCTGACTCCGCCCCGTGATGTAATACCTTATGGTGGTTCCGCGGGGCAGGGAGGGAGTCGGGGGTGGTTTTAGTGGGTAAAAATCCCACACACTGGTGTGTCCAGACCAGTGTCTTTTGAAGATTTCCACCTCCTTAAAAAACAAAACAAAAAAAAAGACAGACAGACAGACAGACAGTAAACCGATTTTAATAAGGTTTTAGAAAACCTTAAAAAAGGATAAATTGACCTTGAAGGTTTCCCCCGCAAATTTTGAAGCTCCATCGGAGTGTACCATCGGCACGTGCTTGTACGCCTCTGTGGTAGCCAGGCTCGGAAATATGGTGGGAGGGTCCTTGGAACACTTCGATCTCTCACGTGTTCTTAAGCAAAGATTCGTGTCTTTGCTGGTGCGTGGGTCCGCGTGCGTCGTAAATCTCCGGTCTGAAATGCCGCGATTGAAAGGAAAGTTCCACGACGGATCACATCATCGATCATTGATCCTCCTGCATTAGATGTTTAGTGAGGCGTCACGACGTGTGACAATGGGCATGGGAATGTGTAGAGTGTCAGCGGTCTAAAATTGGAAGGCATACAAGGAAGACTTCAGCAGGTACACGTTGAAATCGTGGGTCCGCTTCTTCCGTTTGGAGGATTCCGATATTGTCTGACCAGCCTGGAGAGATTTCGGCGATGCCGGTGGTGTGCCCGTTCAAGGACCAGTCAAAGCAGTCAGTAGCTCGAGCTTTCTATGGACTTATAGAGCATAGGCACCGATCCGTCAAAGCGTCATTAATATGTCATGAGGGCAGAACCAACTAGGTTCACCTGCTTCCCATGATACTGCTCGGGTAATGCAATAGGTTTAAGGAGGATATTTGTGAGTCACCAGCGGAATTGGTGTTTGGATCCGTGATGCCGGGTGAATGGTTTGTACACAGTAGCAGCAACAACAACGGCAACCACACGGTGTTTTCTCACTGCTGCGAGAATACGCTCTCGAGAGTTACGTTCTCGTCGAGAGAAGTCCCTAAAGATGGGTTAGTCGGAAAACTGTAAGTATAAAAATGTTGGGGCTTTGAAATTGTATGCCTGGTGAGCTGGTATCTTGTTGGTAATGCCAGATTCGCCAAGCTAGGTTACCTTGGAAAGGTGATCAAATTGAGGTTGGGCTGCTCTTAAGTTTTTTCTGTTGTGACTGCTTGTGATAATCAAACCTATTAGGTCTTCGAAAATTAAGGACCTACAAATAATAACTTCGGGGTCACAATGGATGGGTGAACAAAAGTAGTGATTCCGTTGTTTGCGTGTTGTGTAGCTGAACCTAATTGAAGCCGAGGTGTTGATGTACTGAATTGTGGTTAACTCCTGGGGAAGACCTAATTTTAAGGACCATATTTGCGAGTCTGCATTTCTCGGTTCTTTGGTAAATGATTTTTTTATTTGTTTAGGGATTGAGAGATGCTAAGACCTTATCCTGTTGATGTTTGGGGCGAAATCGTAAGCAGTTTTCATCCCTTATGTTTGTAAATGAATGAAACGTTCACGATGCATTGTTTTTAAAAATTTATTACGAATACAATTAAATAGTCTTAGGGATAAATACAAAAACAGAAACTGTTTACAAAAATTTTTAACTCTCACATTTTCTATTATTCCTTAAACGCTACGCAAATTATAAACATTACACAGACGCAGGTATTTTGTTCTAATTAAAAAAAAAAAGATATAATTACAAAAATGAAAACAGAAATGGAAAATAAAAAAGAAATAACAAATCAAGAGTCATATATCCGTACATTCTTCAAGAGAAATCATAATCTTAAAATTACACGAGGAATTAAATTATGAGTAGTGGTGTAGGTGTATGTGGTGCAGTGTGGTGGTCACATTTTCAAAGTCAATGAAGGAGGGACTCAGGGAGATGAGTACACTTCTCTGCTTCCTGAGTCTCTCTCACTCTCCTATGGTAACTACCGTAAAAAAAATGTATCTCTAAGGAAATCTTAAAAAGATTACAAGCTACAAGAATTTTCCTTTTGTACGAATGGAAAATTCACGAACTTGTTTTAATGGCGTGGAGGGAGGTATTCGTTTGTGAATGGACGGATCTGGTTGGCGGTCGATGGGGCGCTTCCCTTAATCCAGGCGATATCGGGTTTGCCGAAGGAGATGGCGGGACTGTTGCCTCCGCATGCACCTGGGTTCAAGAAGATACCCTTCAAGACGTATTGTCCTTGTGGGTTGAGACAAGCCAAGGCACTGCCTTCATCAAGTTCGCATGCGTCAATTTGTGGACGACCGCAGATGGCTGGTCCGTAGTTGTAACCACTGCCTGGAGCTGAGCATTGGTCAGGTGATACAATTGATACTGGGGATTGGTGCATGATAGCGTCTTGGAGGTGAACTGAAAGGATAATTATAGGAAATTTTTAAAATGATGTAGGATTTTCAATGGTAGGGGCGAACTTACTGCTGATGGCTTGTTTTCCCCATCCAGTGGTAACACAGCTGTCAGCTGGGGTTGGGTCGCTGGCATCCAAGCAGATCGGAGCGATGTGTGGAGCGAATTTCAATTTTTGTTCCAAGTAGATGAGAGCCATTCCGTTGGATGGGTGGACGTCGATTTTGTTGGCGCGGACCAATTGGAAGTTGAGTGGTTCTTCGTCACGACCAAGTTTCCATTCACCGGCCTTGATGACAATGTCGTATGGCCGTTGTCTGTTTGAGGTTCCGTAGATTGAGGTTAATTACAGGTCATTGGATTCTGTTGTATTTGCGTCGATACTTACCCTTGGATGCATGAAGCAGATGTACCAACAAGATCATCAGCAATGATGAAACCGCCGCACAAGATAGTCTTGGTGGCTTCACGAAGGATCATAGTTTGCCATGGGAATTCACTGAAAGCAGCATCGTATGGTCCTGGACCGGTAGGGGCGGCATTCTGTTGGAGGACAACGGTTAGTATTGAAGGGTTTGAAAGAATGGTTTCTGTGATCAACTTACTGGATTCCTAGCTCCACAGGTAGCTGGAGCTGGGTAGATGGCTGGACTGAGTTGGGCAGAGAATACAGGTGCAGCGGTGACTGGGGCTGGTCTGTAAATTTCACGAGCTGGGGCGGCTGGTTTTGGAGGGATTTGTGGAGCCAATTGAGCAGCGAATTGTGGACGTTGTTGGGTGGCTAGTGGTCTGTACTGTCCATCATCTCCGAAAAGTTTTGGATCGGTATATTGTCCCAATTGGCTGACTGGCCATGGATCAACGTAGTCTGGATCACGACAACACTTGCCAACAATTCCTTTAACTGGATCTTGACAGTCGGTCAATGGAACTCGGAAGATTTCTTGATCTTTGGTCAAAACAACTGGAGTCTTTGAGATGACACCGCTAGCAGTACAATATTCAATTTCGGTACAGTTAAGGGCAGCAGCACAAGTGACTGGCAAGTTGGCGATTGGGTCATCGATGGTGTTCTTTGGTGGTGGGTTGATTGGCAATGAGAGTTGACCTTCGCCCGAGATGACCGGAATACGAGTGGGTGGCAAGTAGATTGGAGCACTGGTGCTGGGGATGAATGGACGAACAGATGGAACGATAAGTGGGTTTTGTGGAACACGAACTACGTATCCATCGTCAGTGAGGGAGGTGGTTTCTGGATCTGGAATTCGGCAGCAAACATCTGGGACGTAACATTTTTGGGCCTGAAAGCGAGATAAAAAGAAGAATGAAAAAATTGTGAAATATTTAACTTTTTTTTCTGAGATTCTTCTATCGATTTCAATCTTCGAAAGATAAATGGTTCTTAATATACCGCGGTAATCATTTCGATCGCCATTCGATGCCATCCATATGGTTAGTGTGAAAATGATGGCATGAAAAGCCATTCCGTAATTTATCAGCGGATCTAAATGACGCTTGGACCGCTTGTCCAATGCATTGCACGCATAGTGACCATTGAGTGTGTGCACAAATAATTGCTATTTGTACGATTCAATAATTGTCATTAAATGCGATAATCATGATAATTACGGAGCATAGTCGAGGAGCTCATGTCGAGAAATGTGCATAATTTACATAACTTCAGAGTGGATATATTGGGACGACCGGCCGATCGGTTGGCCTCTATTGAGCCGTGTCTTGGGGGCTTGCGGCTGCGTTTTCTTTGAATTCGTTTGAGAGGTGAATAATTTAATGAAGTGAAGGAAATCTTGGAGGAATTGGAGGCTCCGATAAAATGGATTTGTATTGCTGAATGCAAGGCATTTATAGCGAGTGCATGATTGGAAGTTTTGATTCAAAGATGGTATTTTGGGAACAGTTAATCACTTTCGATGAAAGCCTTTGTCAGTTGGTGGGTTTTTTGGGTCACAAGCGACATTTATTGAGCTGGACATTCTGCTGTGTATAAACCGAACCGAACAGCACTCAGATGTTGTGAAATACCTGTGAACTACTACTCAGCAGGAATTGAGATGAAAAGCCCCTTTACCATTCAATGGTGGCCCGGCTGGCAGTGCAGCTTCAAGCTGGAAAAGCTGTTGGCTTTTTGAGAAGAAGTGTCTAAAGAAATTTACATTATCTCGTGTTCGATTGTATGCACATTAAGTGGTAGGCGGCTGCGCATAGAAGACAAATTCACTTCTGGCATTTCGAACACTTCACCGATCGAGGCTGGTGCTGGAAGCACATAGTGGTATACTATCCGGTGGCGTCAGCAAGTTTCAGGTTAGGTTCAAGACTAGCTAGGCCACCGAGGAATGTACTTTATGGCTGCCTGGTATGGTCAAATGATAAACAGATTTGTCATGATAGAGGAGCTGTTACCCAATAATGTTATCGTGGCTTCTTTTGCGGTGCACATACGTTCCTGTGAGATTCGTGAAGTGAGTTTGCATCTTGACTTTTGTCGGGTGCATTGCTTGCAGAGGAGAAAGGAGATGATGATCTTGAGTACTCGGCAAAATAGTAATGCGAATATTGTGTTTTCAGATTCCCAAACAACAGTACAACATTTCATCGAGAAGACCATTTGACATGGTAACTTGATAGCCCAGTCATGAAACGAGTGGAAAAGTTACAACAGATCGGAGACGTTTGATTTCTCACACTTGAATTTGAATGAGGGAAACGACTAACTCGTTGCAATGACGTTTTGAAAACTCAGAGTGGTTTTATGGCTGGATTAATTGGTGCAAGTTGTAGTGGGAATACCATGGATTTTGAAATGTCGATTTATGATATGCTCATATTTCAGCCTGTGTTCTATGAACGGACAAGGGACTAGTGTTTCATAAACACTGTTAAGTAAGTGTCTAAATTCCGAGACCTTGAAGCACGTCTTCAGAAACGCCAGCAAAAACTTGTATCCGGTTGATCGCAATCGGGATTTACGACCGATTTGCACACTTTAACGAGTATTAAGGTCATCTAATAACCACATTCAGATTCAGATTCATACAGCAATTTGCATTTTTAAACCATGAATTAATTCATTTTTATTGTAATTGGAATGATCTTTCTGAATTAATTGAATGCAGATTGAATTATGAAGTGGTAAAAAACTGAAAGGAGTTGAGTTATGCATAATTTTGCATTTTTGAACAGATGGTAGATGTTGTGAACTGTTACAATTATGACATTGTGTAATGCCAATGTCATAGCCACTTTAAAATGGAATAAATTCAATAAAATTGAGTGAAGCGATCCTTAAAGCACTTTAAGTGAGAGTATCTATGTCACTTTGTTGATCCAAGGACATTAAAATTTGGCGCAATTAGACAGTTTTTAGGAGCATTTTTCGTCCTCATGTAGACGAATACATTCCCTTCGAGCTAGCGGGGGATTTGGCCAAATAAATACACGAAAACTTCAGGCCAGCTTAAAGATTGAATTAGGGAATTTAGGAGCGTTTTTGAAAGCCTAAATATGGAAGTCAATCGAACCCCCGAACCGTTCGTAATCAGTAACCAATTAAAGCGTAGTTTCTAAGAATGGGTTCGTTAAAGAAATGGTCATTTTCGATCCCCCGCAATCCTCACCTTTTCAACAAATGTCAAAATTAAGACCGGCTTCGGAAAGCACTAATCGAGACCTTTTATTTGATACCCCATATGACTATATTCGGTGAAAAAAATTTACACCCCCTTTTCCATGTATGGGGACCCCCTCCCCCTCCATTAAATCCTACGTAAAAGGATATAACTCACTGTATGCGCGGGCGTTCATTGTTTCCACCCTTCCACCAAATTTGGTGTCAATCGCTATAACAGTCCCCGAGAAAAATGCGTGTGACAGACAGGCGGACAGTCCGACCGACGGACAGACAGACAGCCAGTAAACCAATTTTAATGAGGTTTTGTTTTACACAAAACCTTAAAAACGGAGGAGTTTGGTTAGATGTGGGAGATGCTGGGGAGGAAAACCATAACTAGGCGAAGGGGGAGCGAAGCTTGAGTCTGATTCCAGCCTCTTTTATAAAGCTCGTCAAATCTATCCAGAGGGATCTAGCATCCGCCGTGAAGGGATCAAGTAGCGAGTTTAAACGCTTCATCCAACCGAGGTAGGACTAATCCGCCGAGAGAACTTTTTGTACTGAAAGATAGTGTGATCGTTCGCTTCGTCCACACCACAGCTTTCACAGACCGGCGAGGGAGCCACGCCTGTCTTGGTTAGGAGTGCTTTAAAAAAGGAAAAGTTGGAGACTAATCTGTTTAGAGTCTTGAGGTCACCCGTGTTGAGGGGCAATACCTGAAACCAGGGCTTGACGTGGATGATAGGGAAAATACGAAATAAGAATTTACCTTTATCTAAGGAGATGAGTTTGAATGTCTCATTCCTTCCAGAATGAATGGTGTTACGTGTTAGGTACCAGACGTCAGAAAAGGCAAAATGAGGGGGAGTTGGAGTGCCAGTCGTTCTTGCTTGTTTGACAGCATCATCCGCCATTTCATGGTAATAATTTCTGCTATAGCCAGTAACCCAGAGTATGAGCACTTTTTCCAGACAAGCTTTCCTTATTTTATCGTGGGCCATATAAGTGACTAGGGTTCTTTTAATGAGGGCTTTAATGGCATAAAGGGAATCCATGACGATTAGAATTTTCTTTAGTTTAGCCGTACCTGGCAGCTTTATTGCTTGGACAATGCCTAGACGCTCAGTGGAGCGGACAGAGTTTTTACTAGTCCTGCGCATAGAGCAGAGTTGTTGTACTTTTGAGAAGACCGCATATCCGGCATTTACAGCATCTACCAAGGCATCAGTGGCCAGGACCGTACAGCCTAGAGCTTCAATTTCCTCACGTGTGGCAAGATCCACTCTGGAGGGAGAGTCATCATCCTCATAGTGGTTTAAAATGGAAAAGCGTTTGAAAAGGACGGGGGTTACGTCTGCACATAAGTTTTCTTGGACAGAGTAAAATTTGTTGAAAACAACCATTTTGAGGTGATGTAATTGTTCCTGATGAGGGCATAAAAAGAGGGGTTGAACATTTTGGCATTGAGAATCTCCCAGACTGTTAGTAGCGATTTTCTGTAACGGGGAGGAGGTTCGCTCGTTAGCGCAAAGACAACATGCGTTGAAGGAGGTCTCAAGGAAGCCGCAGGGAAGCCGGTGTGATATATTCGATTTTCTTCTTGAGGTATTAGGGAGCGAATACTGAAGAAGAGGCATAGTCCAGGATTGGTTTGACAATCCCTTTAAATAAGTTGAGAAAAATTTATAATCCTGGTCGCCTTGATGGCCTTATCCGAGATGTAATCTATGTGCTCCTTGACTGAGAGAGAGGCAGAGATGGAGATGAGTGTGCCCAATTTTTGGACGCACAGTTTTGGGATATCCTGTTGTCCTGAATGAGGATAGGACCGTGATGACTGTTTGAGATCTCTTCTTCTAGAGTGTCCCAGAACCAGTTGGTTTCGACTGAGTTTGATATTGTGATGTCAGAGATGGAGTCTATGCGATGTGGACCGGCAAGATGTTTGAACAAAGTTGATTTGGCATTATTGAGCAGATGAAAAGATGAAAAGAAAGATGAAAGAAAATTGGTTTGCCATTATTGAGCAGATGAAAATATTTGAGTTGTTAATAACCTCCTCGAGGGCTCGGCCTTTGGCAGAAATGTAATAGTCACCAATGGAGTTTGAGCGAGCATTGAATCCCCAAGTTGTTTTTAACTGCCCAAGGTTCGCTGCACACTGAGCGGGGACGGAAATTGAAGCCGAGGCGCGGTTGTCACCTGAGAATATCATGGATGAAATGTTAGCCTTTGAAGAAACTTGGAGGGCGGTGTAAAAAGATAATCTACCATCTGTTGAGGAAAGAGGAGTTTCGGAGGAAGTAGGAATTAAGGAAGCGAGCCGTAGTTCGTAACTGATTCTGCTCCGCGATGAAATACCGAAATGGCAGTCCCGTGTGGAAGGAGGTAGTTTTAGTGAGTAAAAGTTTTACATAATCGTATGGTGGGACCCAACTGTAGGTTTTGAACCTTACCAGCTTCCAATGCCAAAAAAGACAGACAGACAGTAAATCGATTTTAATAACGAAAATTTTGAAGCACAAGCGATTCAAGAACGTCTAAAATACGCAATGGTTTTTTTCCACCATACAAATTTAAGTAACGCACCGGGAAACGAATCGTTACAATAAGACAACCCTGCGGAATATATCAGAATTCATCGAGAGGTTGAAGAAGTGCCGTATAGAGTACGATGGAATCTTAGTTTCATACGATGTAAATTTGTAAAATTTGTTTATTTTTGAGCGGATATAGTTACATCAAAAACTGTTCATAAAAGAGGCACCCTCACGTTATTTCTCTTTGTTCTTCTAATGGGCACTGTTCTATACATGAAGAAAACAGAATTTTTGACGACTGACACCAATAAAAGATGACAAAGGCCCTTCAAGAACTGACTTTTTGTCTGTGGGAATGCTCTAAGCCAAAAATAGACTGTTGGATGCGATCGACGCATCAATGAACGCCTTAAATAAAAAGTCCACCGCAATGTTGTTATTATTCTGATTATCAGTGTGATGGATCAGGGTTTGCAATGCATGTAATTGATATGGCGTTCCACCCATCGTGGAGAAATTGCGCAAGAAGGATCTTGTAGTCCACTAGCTAAGCGGAACCGGATCATCCAAGCTGATGGGAAAGGACCAAAGGACCAATCAGGAAGAAGGGCGTGGACCATTAATACATTGTAGGCAACGGCAGATGGCCGGAATTCAGGAGAGCCCCCAGCACAAATCGTAGACGAGGTTGATACAAATTAACCTCAACCACTGCCGACACAGGCGGCACAGGACCTATTCTCGCAAGCCATCCCTTCTTTCCTCCTAACGCACTTTCTTGCATATAATGCTGTACTGTCCCAGATAAAGGCTATAACTGGAGAACTAGCCTTTAGGTTTACCATCTCTCTTACCAGCCTAAGGATATTTATGGTCATGTGAGAGGTAATGCCGACACTTTTCTTGGTATAATGCAGCACTCCACAATCTTGTGACTAATTTCGCGATGGGGTAGTGTTCTAGAGTTTACGTCTCCTGGCTGTTCATTGTTTTCTTAGAACGTGGAAAGTGGGTCTACCAAAGTTTTTGTAGGGTTGTATGGGCTCCGTTTGGTTTCTTTCGTATTTAATGGGATCAGCTGAGTCCTTTTTGATAGTGTTTTGATTTCCTTTCACAATTTCCTTCATCACTCCCGGCTTGGTTTTCCGGATTTGTTTGCTATACTCCTGTATCCCTCCAATAGTCCTGGCTTGGGTCTGCTGAATAGGGTGGGCCGACATTTTGATTCCACCAACTAGACTTTACGTTCAAGGGGTTTTTTTGTCAGCTTACATTAATTCTCTTAAGAGTTGGTGATTATCCTGTTTAGTACATCTACAACCCCTTTAATGTCGTATGTGTTTTTGATTGCCCTCCTCGTGACCGCTACTCTGTCTGTTATTTGACAGGGTTCACTTAGCGGTTGCTATTACTCGTAAGTAGTGCTGTTGTGTTTGAATTTCTAATTTGGTGAGTTATGTATGGACTGAGCTTTTCTGAGGTCATGTCATTCATCAATCGTTTGCCAGTTAAAGTTAAAATCCTGCAGTGGAAGTGAATTGGATTTTCTGTGGGAATCATGGCGCATCTGGCGAAAGTGTTCCTTATACTTCTGGTTCACGGCGGTGTCTAGTTTTCAATGTGGAACTAGAAAGGACTAGACTGCGACTAGTATGCTCCGCATCATATAAATTAACATGCACCAGAGTGCAACCGCTCACGAGCTACTAGAGCAGTTTTCTGAGGAGGTAGAAGCTGATCTAGTGCTAATCAGTGAGAAACACCGGAACAAGGGTCCAGCTTCATGGCATCTCGACTTATCGGGTACCGCTGCCATCTTTGTTCGAGACGGCATTCGTTTTGGGTACGGAAAGGCGAATCCTGGTAGAAGGTGACTTTAAAGGTAGGGTCCTTGTATGAGGCATGCCTCGCCCAGACGCTAGAGGGAAATCAACCCTAAATATGGGACCTTGGCTCGTATTTTTAAACACCGAATCCATGCCAACGTTGGGCGCCCAGGCTGCGAAGGAATCATCGTTGACGTTACTTTCGCGTGGTTATCTCTGGCATTCTCGGTGGCCGGGTGGCCAGTTATAGAAGACTTTTCGACAAGTGACCATCAGTACATCGCGTTCGAAGTGGTTGACGCTATTTGTCGGCGTGCACTAACCCGGTGCTATCTCTCTGAGTGGTGGGGAACATCGAGAGATTCGTTGAAGCTATTTGAACAGGGAGAGTAGCGCTGTAGGGCATCTCGAGGGGTGGTAACTGATTTGTCTATAAACTTCTCACTCGGAAAATGGGGGCTCTGCGGAAATCCTGCATATTTAGGGCCGACCAGATATCCCGTAAGTGTTGATGCCAACACCGTGCAAGGGGTCCAGGACTGCCCCTCCAACATCGAAGAAGCAGTTCTCGCCATGACAAATAAGAAGGTGGCAGGTCATGAAGCTTTGCGAGTGGCGCCTGCTTATCGCACTGTCTCAGAACTGGCCGTGACGGTCATCGCGGTAGGGATCTCTCTTGACCTCCTCTCCCACTTGGAGTCTAACAAGCCATCAAGTGTGCTACTTCGAAGGCCGTTCAGCGATCTTTTTTCACCAATTCTCCCCAAGTCCATAAAACTGTCAACAATCAAAACATATCTTATAGATACGTTTCAAGAATGTGACACTCAGCCGTCTTCCACGAAATGCCGGTGGTCGACCTAAGTTTGCTTTCAATTAAAATTTCCAAGCGTATTCCTATAATTAAAAATGACTGTGACCTCATTGCTTTAAATTAGTCATTGAAGAGTAGGAAGATGGAGAACTACACGGTTCCAGGCGTCCGCGAGGCAAGTTGCTGACTCACCTACACCATAGACCACGGTCGATATCCAACGCAAATATTCTAAAATCTTTACTCGCATCTAACTCGGCGACGGATGGACGACACATACATCTAAAAGTCATTCTGCCAGTTATTGCCGTCATCAATTACATTCAAACAATCGTTAAAAAGTTATTAAAGTAAATTACAAAGGTGCACGTACTATACACACCAACAGCTGCTTCGTATCTTTTTTCACTCCTCTTATGTATAAACAATCTTTTTTTTTTTTGTTGCTTGTGCCGTTTTCCACCTGGAATTCTGCCGGTTTTTTCTACGATTTTCGCGGATTCAAGTCGAACCGGGGTGAAGGTGTACGAGACGCTGATTCGAAGAAGATTTAGCGTTAGCTTTAGATGGTAGTCGCCTTTACTACGATTAACCTTTGCTTTGCCATTTGTAGTAGCGCAATGTATCTTTTTGCGTGGCGATGATTATTCTTTTTCTATTGCTCAGTGTTTCTTGTCGATCTTCTTTCAAGCCGAGATGTAGACATAGTGATGTGAGTCTGATTGATATTTTTTTTTTTAGATTGCGCTCGAACGAAGTGCAGAATACTCGCACTTTTGGTTGGGAGATTATAACGGATTTAAGACGAGTATGGGAAGGTCGTTTCTACAGATGATGAGGTACTTTTTTTTTATTTCGAAGACGGTAGATTGGCGGTTTATTGGAATTTTGTCGGGTATACGTTATGTAATGAGTAAGAATTGAATCAAGCTACTGTTAGATAGGTCGAATTCATTGCGTCTGGGTTCCACTTTTGTTTTATAACTTTGTTAATAATAACCGGATTTCCACCAAACTTTCCATTATGATGCAATATTTTGCACTTCTAGAATGAACTTAAGGGCGGTCTCTAGTATAGTTCTAAATTGTAACAACTATAACTTTAAGATTCTGGAAATGATTCCTTCGCATCACCACTACTTTCACCACCCTCTTACTTTGCAATATTTGGTAAATAATGCATGCAGCTTTACACCTTAGAAATGAGTGCCTTCAATAATACCAGGAGTTGCTGAAAAACAGGTTCATCGCTTAAATCTTTTGATTTGTCTGGGGGCTTTTGGTATTTATTTAAAGTGACCTTCTGGGCGAGGCAATGATTCGTGGTAATAGGGATGACCTGTCCCTTCTATTTAAATCCTAGTCCCTCCATGGATATTTGTCTTTGGTTTTGTGTTTGTCTTGCTTCTGTAGGTTACCCGATTGGAGCAGAATTTGACCAACAATGAAAGGGAACGATTGTTATCCTACTCTTTCCGCTGAAAGGAGCGTCAATAATGCAGATATAATACCTTCGTAAGTTCTGTATGAAATAACATTGAAAGTCTCTCGTTGGTTACCGTGAATACTTCCTTTGAATGTGGATCACTTTGTACAATACTCCGGAGTTAAATTTTGATATTCACATTATGAGCTTCTGATTTGTTCTCTTGTACTTGAGGCGTTTAGACCCGGAAGATATTACAGAGAACCTTACAGACTGAGCGCTGCTGGAGTAGAGCGGTTTTGATATCATTGTTTGGGTTATTTTCTGTGAGTTTGGTGGCTGGGACCAATTTTATCCAGCGAAGTAGTATTGTCTTACTTGACCAGATTGTAGTTTGGAAGGAGCTTTTCTTTTAATCATGTACGTGACATCATATCACCTTTTGGGTATAACAATAGCGAGTTAACTGCTGATTCAGTGCAACATTTATATCTTTATAATCACGAGGTAGCTTCACTTGTCTCACACTTGGAATTTTGGAGGACAGGAGGGTGAATGACGTTGCTGTAAATATTAAGGGGTTCGTTGATGCGGTTATTCTGAGTGCCTTTATACTCGAAGTAATTTCTAGGCGCAATTCACCAATCTGGGAGTGGCGGGATATTCAGATGGCACAGTTTATGGGGAGGTCACCATCGCTAACAGCGGTCATACTGGTCCCAACAGGGTTGGCCATCCAGAATTTTGATTTTTTGTATTAAATTCAGCAGTAGGTCATGCTGGATGAAAATTCATTCAAATTCGTTGGAGACTTATCAGTTACAAATGCTCAGCATTAAGTGTGATGACAATGAAGCTTAAACCCAGTCTCTGACACTACGTAGCTGCCCTACACTCCCCAAAGGAGTGAACGGGTAGCATATATAGCGCAGTGTCTGGACAATATACCTCGAGGAAAGTAAACGCCATTCAGTCAACACACGTGATACCTCGTCAAAACTCAAAAGGCGGTAAACTTGAAAATAGGATTAGAGAGTGAGTGAACGATTATTTTGGACCTGCGTAGAATTCTAAAAGGCAAAACGGCCTCTCAACCGTAAGTAAAGGAGAACAAAGTTAAAAAAAATTGTGGAAAAAGCGGCGGCGGCTTTTATAAACAGAAAGGAAGCGAAGCCATAAGACGTAACTGCTGAAGCATGGATCAAGTTTGGTGTATAGAGAAAGCGAGCTGCAAAAGATGATTACGACCCGAATTGATCATTATTTCTTAAAGGTAATGTGACATACGCCGACATTCAGGAAAGTTTAATCTGATACGGAACTGATAGATTCTCGGGAAAGCATCATCCGAGTTAGACGCTCCCAAAAAGGAGACTTAATGCTGGGGCTGAAGAAGTCTTCAGGTAAGACGGATGGAAATTTTCTCGGTAAGGTGGAGAAGTCCTCAGGAGAAGACACTCAATTACGGGCTAAAAATAAGGAGATTGACGAAGTCGCGGCGAAGGAGGACATCCGCTAGACCCTTGAAAAATAGTTCAGATCACTCGGCTTGTAAGAGCCCGCGATCAGGGGGCTTGGGAAGGAGTTCAAACTGGTTCCCTTGATCAAGTGAAAATAGGCCACTTCGTTTGCCGTGTTAGAGAGCAGCAGATGCTTTGAATTTGGCCGCTCTGGCGATTGTGATAGGCCAAAATGGGCAGAAAATGTGGAGGAGAAGGCCATATATTCAAGGAGTACAAAACTGAACCTGAATGTACGCTTTATAAAGGGAGAAAGGCATCGAATGTCGGCATATTATAGGCAGCAGCAGATGCCCATTATTTATGTTAGGAGGGCTTTAATGCAATAAAGAAAATGAGTTGATTCAAATTAGTCTCAACCATTGCGAGGGAGCGTAAGAGCTACTCTCATAGACCATCTATTAGAAAGGAGTTGAAGTGGCCGTAATCAGCTAGCCTTATCGTAATAATAAGAGCGGATCCATCTAGGAAGCGGTGGAGTTTCCGGAAGTAAATATCTGGCTTCAACAAATATAGTTGCTATGCTCCGCCAAGGGCGACGTTAGCATAATTCGATTCCTAGACATGCTAATTTCGGATGCAAAATGTTGGATATAGATTAGGGCATGTAGTCTGTGTTCTATTGAACGGTGTCATAGGAGTGCCCGAGCCTTTCGCCGTACCCCCTCCCTTTCGGGATAGCCTGTTTACTGGGTTTGTCAGATGGTACATTTCTTGTAAGAATGCGTTCTTACAAGTCTCTCACCGGGAGTTGCGACTCTAGCTTGTTGACCTATATACATGGATCGGGGTAGTCATACTACAAAGACCAGGGGGCGATATTTTGCTGGAAGCTGTCACGGAGCTAGATTAGGCGATGGCGCACTATTCGAGGAAGAGACTCGTGCCCAATAGTCCATTTGACATATGTGAGCACCATGTTGGCGTGGAGAGGGGTTTGATTTGTCAATGAGCACTATACTTATAGCGAGCAGCAATTTTTCGCTAGATTCGAAATGGGCCATGCAGCGAGGTGTGTTCCCATGAAGCTGGAAATCAGGACTAGTCCATGAAAATCTTTGAAGGGGATGCATTCACAGAGATGACATTAGGAAGGAAGATGGTGGGGCTTCTGAAAAAGTAGTAAAAATGATGAGGCGTAAAATGAAAGCATGCGGTGTTGTTATGTCGAGGATGTTCAAACTATTGGCAGAACAAAGAAATCGCGGAGTTGGGTTCTGTATACGAGCAAGAAGGATTTACCAACCATCTAGAGGAAGGCTTGACTTCGACAAGAAATGGGAAACATACGTGAACCTTCGAGGTATGCTTAAAGAGATTATGCGGACCAGTAAGTGAGAATGCTTCAAGGAACTTTCGTGGAAGCGGATTAAAGTCCCTGGGAAGTTTTCAAGAATATGAGGGGCCGAACACTACAGCTGACATGCCAGTATCTTCTTCTCGGTTTAACGAGGGTGATTTTCCTCTCACATAAGGGCGAACGTGAAAAGTATAAACAGGCGTTGAACTTCTTTACTTGCGGTGATTGAGGAGGAACTTGCGAAAATTTGCCGGAGAATCAATGATAATGAAGCTCCCGGTTTGGATGCTATTCCCAATAGAGCCCTTAATCTTGCTGTTAAGACCAGACCCTACTGGTTCAACATATATGAGACATGCATGGTAGAAGGAATTTCTCCTGCTCAGTGGAAGAGGCAAAGAAAAGTTTAGATACCGAAGCCCAATAAGCAGCTAGGACTCCACCATCATACTGCCTGATTCGCCCGGCCAACATGGTGATAAAGATGCTCGAAAGGGTGGGTCTACAACATTGACTCATGAGAACTTTTGTTGTACCTCTAGTACCTGGGAGTAATATTCTTTGGAACACATCACTAATTTTGAAAATTGGTTTATGAAATTAGTGGTTTTTTGCTCAAAATCTAGGCCGTAAATGCATCGCTGGGTCAAATCTAGCTAGAGATGAGAACATCAAGTTCCTGGGCTCAGGACCACTCCATTCTCAAACAAAATATTAGGTGTCATGGTGCAGAGCGGTCAGGGTTGGAAACCGGGTGATCTTGGCCAATGTAATTGTTACCCTTGTCGGGTTTTTGAATTGGCATGTATGGGTCCAACAACATCTGCAACCGCTTTCGGTCACGCTGCTCTGCAGGGCAGAGGTTTGATGCAACAGATTGCTTTGGAAAAGCCATCGGCTCAGAAGACATAGACACTAGATACAAAAAGCGGTAGGTTCTCAGAGCATCATGAAAAGGATGATGTTGGTAAAACTGGTTCCACTTTCCTCCCAAGGATTCAACCATTCAGTTCAGCTCTACTGAAGAAAACTCGAAGGACTAGAATTGAGGGCGCTGGGTACAGATGTTGGTGGAAAAATATCTGGTGCGGAAAGCTGCCTGCTTTCACCACGGGGATCAATTCGTTTTAGTTTAAAAGTGGTAAAACTATTTATAAATCATATTTGATAAAGGACATTTTCCACAGGTAACTTCCAAGGCTGTTTTTGCTCCATACTTTGTTCGAAAGAGGAATTATTAACCCCAATTGCTTCCTTGGTTTTTTTGGAGATTGAGGAATCGTAAGTCTGCATCCAGTTCATGTCGGACCGGACCAAAGGGAGAGCAACTTGCTCCCACTTTTTATGGTCCACGGATTCCTCGTTTTGGGTTTAACACCCAAAGTTCAGCAATTAAAAGAGGCACGAAGACGGCTATGGTTTCGTACCCGGGCGGAGGCAACTTATTAGACGCTGCCTTGTTTCTGCTCTGGGAACAGCGTGACCCTTGTTGAGCGTATAACACCTACGATTTGCTTCGGTCGCGCTGCTCTAAAGGAAGAGGTGAGGCAGCATCTGATGAGTAGCTTCTGCCCTGGTACGAAACCGTAGCCATCTTCGTCCCTCTCACCATTCACATTCCCTACTTTTGATTCTGCCCTTGTTTCCCATCCAAAACTACAAAGTTAATAAAATCAACCACAGAATCACGTTATATAATGCATAACAACGTAATGCAGGTATGGTTACCGCTTTTTGTATTTACGTTGCGGTCATGAAATCCGCTGGCCATAAAAACGGCAGCAATGTAAATTTACATTTTTCCGCCACAGGCTGATAACGAAATGTTTTGTTGTCTGATCTCCTCAGGTTTGTTGTCTTTCTGCGAAGATACTTTATTTACTTTTCTGCTCATTTTGCGGTTAATTATTGCATACCTGCAAACATATGGGCGCCAGGGTGACAAAAAAGATTGCAAGGTACTGAGATGGGTTTGGATTTAGATTTCTTGGAATCTATTTCAGTAAAATAACTATGTTGAAAGATACTCTTGTATTTGAGAAGTCTTGCTTTTCTTTAAATATTCCAGAATTCTGAATCTATTTCCATAGTTTAGGGAACATAAATCAAAAGAGCTTCGTAACTACCATGTTTTTGCTTATTATCATCCAAGCGTGCCAAAAAAGCTGCCCAATAATATCTGACAGAAATAGAGGTCATTACAAATGAATTGAGAGTCGTAAATATTTAACACCCATCTGCATTTTTAATGTAGATTTTATCGAATAAATTTGAATTGAATTTTACTGAATAAAAAAGATACTAACATTGTATGTCCAAGATATCTATGCTATGGTCTTATATAAGATTGTAGCGGGCTCTGACCACGAAATATATGATTCAGGGTATCTGGCGCATTGCCTAATTTACAAAGGTCATGAACAGCATGGTCGACGGACTACGATGGGTCAAAGATGCAACTGTTTCTTGAGTAAGGTTCAATTCAGTCTATCTTATCGATAATGTCCACAGATTATTTTCGACAATAGCTGAGGTCGTATATTTTGTCAGCAAAGTATCTTTTTATTGTGGCAGGCTGTGTGTCGTTGGGAAATTTCGATTTAACGTTTTGGGATTGCTTTGAGATTGGTGTAA
The DNA here is from genome assembly GCF_905115235.1 of Hermetia illucens. NCBI lineage: Eukaryota > Metazoa > Arthropoda > Insecta > Diptera > Stratiomyidae > Hermetia > Hermetia illucens. The sequence continues at coordinate 3,936,902 of NC_051849.1, read as the reverse complement.
ACGTGACTTTGTCAAAAAGTAGAATTGCGATGGAGTTTTTAATAGAAAGTTGAGGATTGCATTGGAAAATTCCTCGAATTGGGCTGCTGGAGAAGGTAAAGTGTTTCGGGGAAAAACTGGTAATTGGTGACGTGAAGGTATTACAGCTTATGCTGAGCCTTGGCCTCTCGATCCGAAGATGCCCCTGTAATTTGGAAAGCTTAGAAGCTTGCAGTTGCTGAAATAAATGTTGAGTTTTGATGGTATAGATTCTGTCTCCTCAACAGGGTTATGCTTTGCCAACCCCCCGAAAAAAAACCAAAATCGAGCCCCAATTTAATAGTCCACTCTTTCCCTTTAGAGTTCCCCAAGTTAATACTTCTACATACATGTAAGAGATACTATTTATCTAGACAACTGCTACTATTGGCATAGCTATGTCCTTTTGGCAATCCATCAATCTTTTCTTGCAGATATCTGTTGCATCATACCATTGACGTGAAATATAGAAAATTCAAATGACATTCAATCAGCATATTCATACTCAGATTCGTTATCAACTTTTCATCAAGCAGCCACCAACCATGCATTGAATCCAAGACGTCAGGCCAGATACAAGTATCTTTTAAGCTGCGTCCATAAAAATTGTTTCTTGTTCAAGTTTCCAATGACTATAAACACTAACGAGCCATTCTAAACAATATGAAGGCACTTGCAGGAAAGTATGTCTCGTTTGACAAGCGATTCATTGATTTCTTTCCTATGAGGTCTTGTGGTTTCCCACTTGAGTCAATAGTGCACCAGAGACCTCATGATGCGAAATAATCTATTGAGTAAACGATATTAATGCTTTGATTGTTTGATCGTTTGATTGTTCGTTTTCAAATAGCTCCTGAAGTATTGAAATGCTGTTCTTTTCATCTATTATGTTGGCAAAGTGAACTTGGCTGTGTATCTTTTTTTGTTTAGGATTAGCTTTGCGCCATTTATGGAAACATGCTTAAGAGATTCTGCACAATCCCTTTGTATATTGTTTTCAATGTTTCCAGACAGTGTTTTTGCGTAGTCCATTGTTTGCGGGTAGTTGCTACTCGACAGGTGTTGAGTCAATAAGTAACCAATATCTTTTATTGAATCTTTTTAATCTTGAAGATATGGTTTTTGTGCTTTTGTGCTTTTTTTTGGTTTATAAGGGAGATTGAGTAAATTGCGTAGCCAGACTGTTTGTCACGAATGGTTTGTTATGAATAATGACCGAAATGAGAAAACGGTTTGCTCTAGTTTCTTTTGCATTGACAAAAAGAAAAGACATTATAGAGCTGGAGAAACAATCCTTCCAAAGAAGCAATTTATGTGCGCCAACGGTGATCATGAGAAATGATGGTGGAAGCCCGAAAAATAAATCTTAGTTCACACGATTCTTAACACGAAAAATGGTATCAACGCTGAACAACAGATGCCCCACGCCTTTCCTTAGAGGCCCCATCTTTACACTGGGTGGTGTAGCATCCAATGATTTGTCTTTGACATGGACGAAAAAGTCAGCCAACACTTTTCTTAAAGGATACGTGCTTTACCCAAAACGATCGGTGTGTGAATCATAAAAAGGGCGCCCGGTTTCTTCTCAATTGCTTTAATTCTTTGTTGCCTCAACCAGCAATCTGGGGTTTCGTCCAATCTAATTCGTCAGCCTACAAGTTCCGGATAGCTACCACTGAACAGGATAGCTATCACTGAATCACTAGTACCACTCATTGGTAGACTAATCTTCTCACAGGAGTTTGCGATCTTTCAGCGTTCAAAAGGCAAGATCTTTAGAGCCGCAACAAAGGACCTCTGCCAAATACTCAATTGGCAAAAATCTCGATTCGGTATTCGGTTTGATACTACTGACTAACATGAGTTACTACTTCAGACTGTCCAGTCCTCACTATGGAGAATTTGGAGAAGATGGACTTATCCAAAATGCGCTGGGATTGGATGGTATCCCCAACGAGTGAAAGGAGATGCTCTCATTGTGTGTTTGCGAACGTAAGGGAGTCAATAATACTTGGCCCCGGCTACATTGCTCATATATCAGAGGTAGAGCAACATCCGATTAATCACTTCTGGCAAGAACCAAACTGTCAATAGGTATATGCATGCTAGGGAGGCGTTCGATAGAGGCAAAGGACGAAACCGACCACGACGAGCCGACCTCGCTTGTGAATGGGACAAAGGCTGAAAAAATGGGTCATGCTGACAATCTTCTTTTTCTTCAGCCTTTGTTCCGTTCATAAACGGGGTCGGCTCGTCGTGATCGGTTTCGCCACTTGATTCTATCAAATGCCTGATCTGGATGCAATTGGCGCATACTGACAGTGAAGTCACGCTATTGTTTTCTGTGCTTGGCAGCGATGCACATACACAAGACATGCTTTTCTGGAGCCTGACATGCTTGCCTCTGATAAGTGCGTAGTTGCCAAGCCAATTGTACAGGGTTTTTCGACGTTGACCGGCAGTTTGAAGGAGCTGTATTGGTTTATGAGGAGGTTGGCCTGCTGGTATCTGCCTCCCCTAGAAAATCATGTGATTATTATGTGGTTATGATGAAGAAATCATCTCCACTTTGTTAGAGTACTTCTTGTGGAGCTAGACCGGGTCAATATTGAAGAGGACCGGATGTGGGATCCACCTGTGTCTCCCGTAAGCGAAACAATTGTCAGGGAGAGAGTGGAGGTCCTTGAGAACTGTTACTTTAATTTGGAGGAGGGAGACCATTTTGAAGCTGTTTAGGTCATTTTTTTCTTTTTTTTTCTTCTTGAAGATCAGGACCAATTTGACCGCACACCAGTCTTTCGGTGGATTTTCGTTGAGCCGTCCGGAAAAATTCACGCGCCGCCGGGTTTAGCCCTTGAAAGCAGGTGCAGAAGATATCCTTCGTGCCAGAGGCTCAGCGCTTCTAATGCTTATCAAAGACCTTTTGAAATTCCAGCTAGGAGAATGGTTGAAAAGCGAACGAAATTAACTGGTTCAGGGAGATCCCAGACATCCAGGTGTTCAAAATGCTCCTTATAAGATTTAAGCTGGTTAAATGGATTCCCAAAATTCTTTTGATAATTTGCAGTCATTAATATGGTGAAATCCCGATAATTCGTACATCTGGTTAAGTTGTACAAATTTGAGGGTCTCTAGAGTTAATTTTCTTTATTTTGCACTCCCGATAATTGGTAATCCCGATATTTCGTAACAAATCGCCAGTCTCTTGTTCTACTGTATTTGATCATGTATTGTCACAAGTATTTCTCTTAACCTCGCGGTTCGAAACCAAGTGTTTCCTGGCTCAGGGAAGATACGGAAATTATCCTGATGTGCCAATGTGTGAAATTTCTGAAGACCTTCTGCTTGGCTTGGAAGATGGGTTGAAGCTTGGCGTGCCACCAATGCTTCGGGACACGGATTCAATTCAGTCTGTCGTTTAATATAAAAATCGAGAATGATATCTGAGGGACTTTTATTGTTTCGGCTACCTTGAGCATACCGGAGGAAAGTGTAACGTTGGAGAGGCTAAGATGGAGGTGAATGTGCCCAATTTTTGACGCACTGTTTTGGGTAACCTGGTTACTTTGGATAAGGATAGTGGTAGCTATTAGAGATTTCTTTCTTAAGAGTATTCCACAACCAATTCGTGGAGGCAGATGGGTGACAGAGTGATGTCAAGGGCGGAGATAGTAGGGTTTAGTGCGAGGGACTTGAAAAATGCAGGTTTGGTATTATTTAGCAGGCGGGAAGTACATATACTTCCGTGAAAGCTTGGCCCCTGGCAGAAGTGAAAAAGCCACCGCAGAAATCAGATTGGGCATGAAGCAATGAGGACACTTTATCGAGAAAGCTGATCAGTTTATTAAGTCCAGAGGTGCGGACAATGTTTAGCTTGGGGTTGAATTTGCTGTTTCAGGAGTAATAATATCCATGTCCTTATGGTAATGGACTTTGATGTTGAAAGCAATGGCGACCAGACCTTGCCCATCCATCCTTTTAATAATCCCAAAGCGATAAATGCAATCAAAGTTGCTTGAAATGAAAAAAAAAAGATTCTCCTTGAAAGAGTAAGAAAGAGACGAAATAGCCAACCTAATCCTGATTAGCTGAAGGCGCTACCGACCAAGACAAAGAAGATGATGGTGTAGAAGGGAGAGTCCAGGATAGGGGTGGACTGGGGGTGGATGTGCAACCAAAGTTGCTTGAAATGAAACAGGACCAATTAGATAAGCGAAAATAGTCGACATAGGACAGGGTGATTAGACCAGATGCTGATGATGAGGAAACCAGGGCATAGGGAAGCGGTGACGCTACGATGAAGAGAATAGTTCTGCTTATAAGGGTAATTCTAAAAGCTCCTCCTGTGATGAGGTCCAACAATTCCATGGCTCCTGCAGATGTTCGTCGCCTTTCCTGAGGAAATGGATACTTGAGTCACGAACGAGATTTTTTTTTAGGTAGTAATTGAAATTTGCCGGTTAATAGCAAAAGTAGGTCGTTGCATAACACAATTCCTTTTGGATATGAATCCGAAGTTGTAATTGTGGATGATGAAAGCAACAAACGTAAGAATTGTTGCGAGTAGCGTTAGTAAAAATTTTGCTTGGTTTTCAAAAAACATCAAGTTGAGGATGCCGATTCGGGGTCTCGATAAACCATCACGGACATTAAATCGTTTAAGCGTGTAGGGCTTTGAAGAAGAAAACTGAGGCCGAAAACTTCAACTAAGCTTTAAAACTCTTGGCTTCAAGTCGAGGCCCCGACAGCGGTTAGACACAGATTAAGGGTACAATGGGCCTAAAAACAGAACTGAAGTGTGATATGAAAACCGCCCCTAGGTGGAGTGCATAATAGGACGGAGCAGCACACCAGCCAGGTGATGACGTGCTTGATAAAGCATCAAACATTTCACCGAGCTTAATCAAAACGATAAAACTTGCTGAGTAACAAACAGATATTAGATACACGTACACTAAAACTTTGCATTCTGCAGATAGCTCACTAGTGTTCATAACGATGATGCGCATTTTTATTCAAAATACCACGATGAATAGTACAAAATATCAAGCATGGAAAGGATGCTATCAAATGCCAATCGCAGGAATGCGGAACCTGAAGATTAGCCTTCAACCGTCATCATTAGGTATGAAATATATAGTGTGTAATCAGCATAATTAGCGTAAATCCAGTAGACGAACGAATTCTATCACAACAGCCTATAATAACCATACAAACATGCTAACGAGAGAATAATCATTTAATTAATATTAATTCATGCGCGTCTAGCTGAACATGACCATGAAATTATCAAGCCCCATCTTCAGAAACCTTTGATACCACGGCCTAAAAAACACTGAGGTTGGTATTTATCATCTAAAAGTTCGTCGTATCTTTTATAAAGCCTACTGGAAGTGGTACGAAGCACGCATAAAAATGATATAAATCCACCCCGAATATTACCATAATATGTATGCAGAATATCTTCCTTACGTCGTTTCCTTATTAATCGATTCTACATGTGCCGCTGTACGTGGTTTGCTTATGAATAGATTTATAGTTACAAAAATGACAAATTGGTTCCTTCGATATGTATAGCGTCAAATGGCTTTGGAATTAAATCAAAACGCTAGCTTGGAAAGCTACCAAACCTTTTTTTTTAATGAAAAATTACACTTCCGACATGATTTCGAGAAAAGTGTCCCAAGGCGAGAGGATCTTTATGTAAATTTCTGAATGTTATCTATTCAACGATGAACACGCTTCTTGCCTTTTTCAAAAAAAGAGATAAAAACCAAAAATGAAGAACTGGAAGAATCAAGTGTTACAAAATATCTCAATAAATCAATTTATAAACCACTCTTTCATCATTATCGCGCGCCGGTAAGTAAACATAAATTTCAGAATAACGAAGAAGACGAAGAGGAGAATCAAGAAACGAGTTTTCTTCAGATTGGATGTCTTTGATTGATGTCCCCGGCCACATTTGGTGCCCTTTTTCGTGTTTTCAAAAGTTGTCGAGAAAGGGTCTGAGCATAAATACCATAAAAAGTTGACAACATCCAAGCTTTGCTGGTGGACAGAGTTGGTGTTATTGATTTCGTTGCTTGTCTATATTTTGTTGTGGACAATCGTGTGGAGATCATGGAAATGTTTAACTCCTCTCAATGGAGATGTTTTCCCTTTTGAATGTCTGCTGGAATGTATTTAGTATCATTGCATTTGCCTCAAGGATGAAATTGAGAGTGGCAGAAAATTATCGAGTTACTCGCTTAAGTCTTTTGTTTTTTGCGAGTTACTCGCTTAAGTCTTTTGTTTTAGAGTTGGTTTTTGGTTTTGGATTGATTTGTTCTTCAAACTTCTTTGCATTTGGGGTTTTGGTTTATTTGGGGAAAGTAGATATTTTGTAAAGTTTAGTTAATGGAAACATTTGTCTTGAGTGCATCTTCTGAGGAAGACATAGGTACGTAATTGCGCCATTGCATTCCTTTGGCAAAACCATCGTTTTAATGCATTCTTCTGTGAGTTTCTTTCGAGCTCGAAGGTTTGTTCAATGTTGACAAGACTAATACGTTGAATATGGGAACATCTGAATTTTTAATAGCAGGTGTAAAGTCGTTTGCGAAGTAAGGTCATCTCAGCAGTCATATAAATGATTACATGCGTGCTGCGTTCCACACATTTTTAAACCAGAAAAGATTGCGGTCTTGATTTTTTTAACTCGTCCCATTTGGTCTTGTTTATGCTTTCGCCAAGTACTCAAGTCACTGTAATTTATTATTGAGGGCCCTGGTCTGATTATAAACGGGACTGAGGTACAGAAGACGACTCTGAAACTTGTTTGCACTCAATATGCCAAAATAATTTGTCGAGTGAGGAAAAAGAATGCCGGAGCCCTGGTCCGGTCCGAGGGTGATACAGGTTTGTGATGCGGGCGACATATTTTTTGGGGAACTTGTTATTTAATTAGCGAAATTGACATGCTATTAATTATTATTGTTCGTGTCGTTATCAAGCTGTGGATTCTCTTTTTTTCTGTAGGCTTTGTAACTGATTATCAGTTGGTCCATGTTAATGGGATTAGCGAAAAGTAGCAGAGTTGCGTGATATGAATCCTGGACATTGAGCCATGCCTTATTGAGATTGCATAATGAAACCATGTATCTGATTGAGTTTCGTAAGATATGATTCAATTCAAAGCGGATTTTCGTGATTACACGCTCAAATTAATTCGTTTGTTCAATTTGTTGGAAGTTGTCACCAGTCGACAAGTAGACAAAAAAATTGGAAATAGTGACAATTTATTGTGCTGATGAAATTCACCAATTGCAAAACTGAAACATGTAAAGAAATGCCGCGAATCAATGACCCGGAATCAAACCAAAATATCGGTTGTCTAATCGAATTACCAAAGATGTCAACGGCACGCATAGTGAAGGTGTTAACAGAATATCGAGAGATATTGTGAAAAGCTTGTAGTTATCAACACTGTTGAACATTGGGGATTACTTAGGCGCGGAAAGCTGGTTTATGTGCAGTTTTTTGGCATAAAAAATAAGATTTTAGTCAACTACGATGACACTAAAAACAAAGGAAGATGAATCGAATACTTTGTCCGGGGAAAATCTTAATATTTTTGTAAACTAAATGATTGATTAAATAATCAATGGATTGATTGAATAATCAAAGGATTGATTAAATAATCAAAGGATTGATTTAATAATCAAAGGATTGATTAAATAAGCAAAGGATTGATTAAATAATCAATGGATTGATTAAACAATTAATTGATTGATTAAACAATCTATTGATTCATTAAGCAGTCTGTAAAATTCTATTGCAACTAATCATTAAATTTGATACCCTTAGGCATAATTTAGCTCCGCTTTACCAACTGCTATCTTTTCATTTTGTAAAGAAAATATCTTATCTAAAATTTGCATTAAAATGTAGGCGTCTAATCCACCATTCACCATGCTCTTGAAAGACCTACAAAATGAATACAAAAATTTCTCGAATCGAAATATATTCAACAACTAATTTAAGATAACAATGGACAACATGATTTATAGATCGTTTACCTCGTGGATAAAATTAACTATGTGAAAAGAGAATATTTGAGTATCTTTAACATTTGAATGGGACAGAACGACCTGTTATGTGTGAGGTTAAGTTGTATGACCTCGTGTGATTTATAGCCAAACTTTTAATGGGATTTTAGCTGAGAATTTGCTATTTACGGTCAAATTTTTCGGGTAAGATTATGGAGGTAAGGACACTTGACGCGTGGCTACTTTTGATTTGAGGCTGAAGAATTTTGTTAGTGAGAAAAATAGATAGGAATTTTGCGTTATGTGATAGCATTGAGCGAGGGTGGAAGAAGAAAGCAAGCAAATTCCGGGGTTAGGATGAAGGCACTTTATTAGGAATTGATGACGATGGCGTGCAGATGCAGTTAGTGGTGCGTATGTAAGCCTCCATTGATGGTCCAAATTAACGCAGTTAAAGTGACGTAGCTAGACAAATGCCTAGTTGCTTGATAAATTTTGCAACTCACCTCTCCAGTAAATCACTGATAAAAGTTATTCAAGGCTACGAAACCCGCAACATGGAGGTTGAGTTTAAGCGCCTTGCGACGCGATTGTACGGCAGAACGAACAGCTTGGAAATGAACTTCAAGAGATAGATGACCGAGTTATTAGGTAGCAAGATATAACGATAGTGAAGAATATTGGTAAAACCAGGTCAAAGATGTGATATCTTTATTGTCTATAAACGCAAAAAGTGCTAAGAATGAGGTAGTAATATATTTGGGGTGAAATGAAAGGGCGGGCTGAACTTAACCGTTCAATGACAGGAAGTCCCCCTCAGAGAGCGAAAGGTACACCAGAATATTTGAGCAGCAGAACATCTGACACTTTATCGAGATGGGAGACTGGGCAAAAGCATGGAAGATATGCAGAGACTGTTACAAAAGGGTGACAATTTGAAGGAGTAAAATAAACAACAAAGGAGTCATAGAGGCGAGATCATAAGGAGCTAACAAGGACGGTTTTTAGCTGCATTAATGATACCCCCCCATAGTTTACATGTTGCCTGAAAATCACGATTGGCGAGCGCATTGAGGTGTCGACATTGAGTATGAAGAAACTCTAGCAGTTTGACCCTGAGGTTCTTTACATTCTGATAATATAATCAAAATGGCACTAAGTGTGACGTCGAAAGCAGAGATCTTTTCGAAAATTTGCAATGTAATGCTGAAAGAGTAAATTAAAGCCCTAGTAGTCCATAGTTCATCATGGGTGATAAAGAGCCAGCTAAAGTAAAGCAACCCTGATTAAAGAAATCATTGTAGACGATAGCTCCGGCCGGTAACTAAGCTGCTAGCTGAGTCGACTGGTTTCCGACATCCAGTCACGATAAAAATCCTTCTGCCACCAACATGATTCGAACCGTGGCCTTTCGGTATGAGAGTCCAGTGCTTTAACCTCTTGAATGATCCGAACATCCAAGCTATTTGCAACCGTAAAAGAGAGATTTGTCGGAGCGCAAAAAGACGGGATCGGTCCTTTCAGTTGCTAGCTGCATTAGGCGCTATATGCTGGAGAGAAGCCCGGGAAACTTTCCCTAATTGTATATTGTAGCCTTTAATATGGTATTGAAGGAAAACTAGGCGATCGTGATAAGAGGTGTAGGAAAGATTCTTTTCACAAAAGAGAGAATAAGTAAACTTCTTCCTTCGAATTCACTCTACTGTATGACAATCGTAATTGCGGTAGGGGAAGTCAGACATTCTGGAAGCTCGACCGAGAATGTCAACATAATGAAAGTAAAAAAACCCAGTATCCAACGTCATCTCGAGATCCTTATGAAATTGAATCCATGATGAAGGTTAACCATCAAGGTAACAAATGAATGTCGGAGAAATAGGGTGTGAACGACGGCAGCTTTATATAGTCAGTATAGATTGTGTGGGCATATTTTCTATCGTTCAGAGACTCCGCGAGAAAGTCAGTAAACTCTAGCAAATAAAGGACATTTGAGCGCTGCGACGGAAATCCATGTTGTTTCCTCACAATAAAGTTTCCAAAACGGCATGAGTGGCAGTCTTTTACGTGCCTCTGAAGAACCTCCAATCTCAAGGAAAGGACAGATATTAGGCGGTAATTTTCAACAAGTGTGATATCACATTTTTTTACGAAGGGATGATGCAAGGTTCCTTCCACCTGCATGGAAAGATACCCTTGAATAAACTCCTGTTAAAAGGGGGAGAGAGAAATCAGTGGGTAACTTTTTTTAGAAAACAATTGCGGACTGTCAGAACCATAACTACCGATAATATCAAAACTCTCAATAAGAAATTTGATTGGAAGTGTTTAGAACAGAAATGGGTGATGTGCCGGCTATGGATGGATCATCTATGCCGACAAAGGAGTCGACGAAGCAACGGGGCATATGACCAAAATGACCTGAATTCCCAGCGCTCAATTGAGCCTTAGTTCTCCCTAAATACCACCAGGACGCTTTCTATTCAAGAGTTTTAGTAGGTGGAGGCTACAAAATTGGATTGATTTTTGGTGCCACTTAGTGTTTTGCACGTAGGACATCACCGACATCAGCGGTAAACCAAACAGAAAAATAGAGGGAAGAAGTTTTTTGAGTACTTCATAAAGCGGCCTGGATGCATTATTACTTTTACAATTCACCTCTTCAGTCAATTATTGAAAAAAAGTTATGCAAGGCCACGAAATTGGGAGCATAGAAATTAAATATAAGCGCCTTGCTACGCGAGTGTATGGTGGAGCGATTAACTTTGAAATCAACTTCAAGAGGTAGATAGTGGGCACCAATTTTAAGGTTAACCGAATTACTAGGAAATAAAATGAAACGATTTTGGGGAATATGTCCGCGTCTGATTACCGGAACCAGGGACCGGCTGATCAGAAGGACAGCTGATGAGTCGGACCGGCGGTTTTCAGCTTGTAAGTCAGTCAAGTGGTGATATCAGTGAAAGAGCATTTGCAATTTTGTGAAAATAAATCCTTGAGTCAAAAAGAGGAAAATCGTTCAAACGGTTAATGCGGAAACCAGATTGGAGGCAGGTTCTCTGAAATCATCTCCGGTGAACATAGTGTTGATGCAAGTGGTGCCTGTCATGGTGTTAATGATTTACAGATGGAAAGCATCAATGTCCACCATAATGAAGCATCCGACGGTGTTGGTTGATTTAGATCCCGGCACAATGGATTCAGTGCGTCAAATTTTCTGATTAGATAATTTCGTATTCGGACAATCCGGCCTGGTAATAACTGGGCCAAACTCTTGTTACAATAAGGAACATCCTCCAACATAATGACCTGAGGATATCAAGGCAGGGTGAAAACGTCAGAGGTCGCGCCTCACAAAACATCTGAGGCAGGGCAAACATCGGTCGAGGATATGATCTGTCGTAGATCCTCCTTTCGATCACGACACTCGGGTCAAAAGTTTTACGGCTCCATGAGAGATCGATGCGTTCGAAGGATCTTCTCCATATTCCTGGTCAATTTCACCAATTTTCTAGGTTTTTGGGACAGCTCTTTCCTCTTGTTCGTCTCTGACCACCCAGGATGGTCATTTGACCATCGAACTCTTCATTATCCATCTGATATTTTATTGAGAAACTCTTGGACGAGTGACACTGTGCAAGAGCATGGAAGGTACACAGAGAATGTTATGAAAGGGAGGCAGTTTGGGAGGGTAATATGAACAATAAAGGAGTCATAAGAGCAGGCTCATAAGGAGCTAGCAAGGATGACAACAATATGGTTTTTGACGGCAGGAAGGACACCACTGAATAGCTGAGTGGTAAGAGTACAAGGCTGTCGTGGTTCAAATCTCACTAGTGGCATCATGATTCGATGTCGGATACTAGGTCTATCTATCACTAACAAACCACATTTAACTTTCCGTGAGCCGGTTTATTCAGCCATCGCGACACTCATTTCAAAGTTCTGCTCTAGTTGCACTTTCCATAAAAATATCGTATGTCCACCTTCAACTTCAACGAATTCAAAAAACAAATTAGCATCGGCCACTGGCAAGGTTACTCGCTAATTACATTTTGAACAGTCTCAGGTCCAGTGTAAGCGACATTGCGCCCATAGCAAATTTAATTCGCGTTTTTGCATTAAAAGATACTCAGTGCAAGTATCTTACATACAGAAATAATACTTCCTGAATTTACCTTGTCGTAATATGACATCATCATCATCATCATCATCTTTCCCTCATTTAGCGATAGCGCATCTTCTTGGCATCGTATCTTCTCTTCGACTCGCACTATACTTCCAAACAACAACGGTATAATACCAACAACGAATATCAACTGGGATTTGCTTATGTTATACAACAGATTTGACCCAGACCTTGATGGTACATTGGTGCGTAGATGATGCACGGCATGATGTGTACTTAATGCGTTTCTATTTGTTGTTATAGGTCCCATAGTAGGTTTTTAGGTCGAGATTGAATTTATAACAAAGTTGGGATTTCGCAAGGGGTTTTAAGGCTGCCCCGTTTGGTCAATAATTGCCTTTTAATGATTGACAATTAATAGCTGAATGTCTTATGAGGTTGGTTAATTTATTGCTGTAAAGATTGGGATGTGATATGTACTTACATATGGGGGTGTTGAGAGTCCATTTGATTGCCAAACTCCTCCGATACATTGTTGTGGTGGAACACAAGCTTCGAAACGGCCAACACAGGCGACTGCTGGTGGGGTTGTTGGTTTTGGTGGTGGTGGTGGTGGAGGTGGACGGTAGGTACAGCAAACTTCACTGTCTGGGATACATTCCTGCAAAATAAAATAAGACAAATTTAGTCCTGAAGACTACATTTGGGCTGATTGACTTATTCACTGTTGCCACTAAACTCCCTCTGTTTATTTTCAACCCCTGATTCCTGAAGACGATTTCGGCATAGAACCCTTGTTCCTATCAACCACTTAATTTTGAATTTGTCTGTCTAGCAATTAAGATACGATGATGCAATTAAAGATGTTGATTGCCTACTTAGAAGGCAGGATAACATTTAGCACTACCTGAAGTGCATACTATGCATAATTCCACCCATTTTTATGCAAGTTGAATGACATATCTCGAATTATTTGTATAATCGCCACCAAGCGACATCATCCCAGGCATATAATTGCTTAATATCTAGCTAGGGCACGTATAGCCAAGTTATGGAAAACGTGCGAAAACCAATTAAATAGCGTCGCCATCATCAAGATAAGTTATGTGCACTTTGCGGCGATACCACATCTTTGGAGGTTTTTGCTTCGGGGTTATTTCGAAGAAATTACATACGTACTTTGTGTGGTAGCCAGTTAGGTATGCTGTTTGGAATTTTTAACGACTAGTCAAGCTTTTTTTTTTTTTGCTGCATTTTTATTCAGATATTTATAGTCAGGCCTATCAAACGATGCAACTGCATGATAATAATATGCGATCGCACGGAAAGTATCTTTTTTAATTGTCTTTTGTTAGTTTATATGATTGCAACATAACATAAATCTTCCATATTTAACATCTGAATATGAACTTGGAAAGATCCTCTTTCAGACTGAATAAATTTTAGTTACGGTTGTGGTTTACAGATTGCCTTAACCAATCTTGGACTGGATCTATGAAAATAGTCAGCATAAATTCGCCTTAAGATTTTATGTTGAATTCAATAAAATGTCCATTTTATTACCATTTTAGTTTAATTCCCAAGTTCGCCAAAGAAACTTCTCAAAGAACTAAATTTGCATTTATGCAGATCAATTTCGATACATTCCAAATAATCAAGTTGCTCGCTTAAGTCTTTTGTTTTGCTTAGATGCTATGTTGCTATCCTGCTATGTTGACCGCAGTCAACAGAGAACCTGGAGATGAAGCGTCAACAAATGATCTTCACAACTACCTGAAGAACCTTATCATGAATACGGCCACAAACATACTTGGCCCCAGCCGCAAAAGGAGTCGGAACGGCTGGTTTGACGATAAATGTAAGCTAGCAACGGAACGGAAGAATGCTGCATACCGAGTAATGTTGCACTTTCAAAGAACTCGGGCACGCGCAGGGACTTATCACGAACTCCGTCGAGCGGAGAAGCGACTTTACAGACGGAAAAAGGAAGTCTTGGAGAACCAACAAGTCTGTGAACTAGAAGAGTACAGGGAGCAACCGCACCAGGCGCGCAAGTTTTACCAACAAGTTAGCAGGATGCAGCCTTATACGCCTCCATGTTCATCCTGCCGAGACAAAGAGGGAAATCTGATTTCCGACAGAATGGGCATATTGGAGCGATGGGTTGAGTACTTTGTTGAGCTACTGAACAACCAGAACATCGGCGAGTTGGAGGCCCCGCCAACTGAAGACGACGGACAAATACTGCCACCACCAAGTTTAGGAGAAACGGTCCGTGCAATTCATCGGCTAAAAAATCATAAGTCGCCAGGAGCCGAATTGGTTAAATATGGAGGCGACCAGTTACACCAAGTAGTTCATCAACTTGTGCCCAAGGTATGGGACAGCGAATCAATGCCTAACGATTGGCAACGAGGCATTATCTGTCTCATACATAAAAAGGGAGATATCACACAGTGCAGCAATTATAGAGGTATCACGTTGCTGAGTACCATCTATAAGATATTCTTCACTATCTTGCTAGGTCGGATAGCCCCATACGCCCAGAACATCATTGGCCCATACCAAAGAGGCTTCCCTCCGGGCAAATCAGCAACAGATCAGATTTTCTGTGTGCGGTAAGCGATGGAAAAACTGTTGGAATATGGACAACAGTTGCACCATCTATTCATCGACATTAAAGCCGCCTATGATAGCATAGCCAGGGTAAAACTGTACACGGCCATGAGAGAATTCGGTATCCCGGCGAAACTAATAAACCTGACTAGGCTGACCCTGACCAAAGTGCGAGGTCAGATAAAAGCAGCAGGATCACTCTCAAGACCATTGGACATCAACAACGGTCTACGAAAAGGCGATGCCCTATCATGTGTCCTCTTTAACCTGGCCCTCGAGAAAGTGATCCGTGAAGCTGAGGTAAATGCAAGAGGTACGATCCTCTTCAAGTCCACCCAACTACTGGCCTATGCTGACGATATCGACATCATGGGAAGAACCACCCGAGACGTACAAACTGCCTTCATCCAGATCGAGCAGGCGGCACGTGTGGCGAGATTTTGGGCTGCACATCAATGAAGGCAAGACAAAATATATACTGGCAACGTCAGCACCGAAGACGAATCAACCAACAACATCAAACCGCACTGGTCAAACACGAAGAAGAATAAGGATAGGAGAATACAACTTTGAGACCGTTGACAATTTCTCCTATCTAGGGTCGAAAATCACAACCGATAACAGCTACGATGATGAAATCCGCGCATGATTGTTGTCAGCCAGCAGAGCCTATTTCAGCTTGCAAAAACTGTTCCGCTCAAAACGTCTCACCATAGGGTCAAAGCTCTTACTGTACAAGACTATGATCTTGCCAGTCCTCATGTATTCCCCGGAAACTTGGGTTCTTAGCAAGAAAAATTGCGAACTCTTGGCCGCGTTCGAGAGAAGAATCCTGCGAAGAATTGTTGGCCCCCAATATGAGGATGGACGATTCCGTAGCCTACACAATGACGGAATCTATGAGCGATATCATGACCGTCGGTTGTGGATAAAATCCGGCTTAATAGGTTACGGTGGGCGGGTCACTTAATCCGTATGGATGAGGATGAACCCACCCGGAAAGTCTATAAGGGCAATATCTATGGTAGAAAAAGAAGACGAGGCAGACCCTGCCTAAGATGGAGCGATGGCGTAGGCGAGGACGCCAGACAGCTTTTAGGGATATCGACTTGGTGGACCTCGGCGCAAAACCGGGATGTCTGGAGTTCCTTATTAAGGCAGGCCTAGACGGGATACCGGTTGTTGCGCCGTTGATGATGATGATGATAAATTCGCTTTAAGATTTTATGTTGAACTCAATAAAATGTCCATTTTATTACCATTTTCGTTTAATTACCAAGTTCGCCAAAGAATCTTCTCAAAGAACCCAATTTGCATTTATGCAGATCAAATTCGATATATTTCAGATAATCAAGTTGCTCGCTTAAGTCTTTTGTTTTGCTTAGTTGCTATGTTGGTTGGAAGCTCTTTGAAATCGTAGATTTTTTCTTTTTCTATGATTCTAAACCTGAAGCGATCAACCTGAAGATCACGTAGCACAAACCAACTTAAGAAGGTTCACTTCATTAATCTAATGTTTGGAAGGAGGCCACCTCGACTTTGTGATTCGCTTCTGTTCATCATCAATCATATATCACGGATTGTCTTGCATTTGATCATCAATTATTATTTCATAAGAGGAATAAGATAACGACCACAGGTACGATGCCAAGGTAACAGGTTTTCACGGATTCCGCGACAAAGCATTACGTCCAACATACCGCAATACCTGAGTAGATAAAGCAGGTGCACTTTTTCGTCGCCCATCAGTGTTTTAGTCTGCAGCACATTACTAGGTAAGTGATATTCATTGGAATTCCTTTCCTTAAATGATCTCTTTTTTTTTTCTGTGTTTATTTTGTCAATTTCACTTTGGTTAAATTATGCCATCAGGTCAACTACTTTTTATGTAACAATCTGGTTGGGGATTTTTTTATCTTCATAACCCACTACGAAGTTGATATTATTGAATAAGATTTGCAGAAGTGATCAAATGCTTGAATGCAAACAGAGTTTGGAGGAATTTGATTTGAATGAGGCAGCGATTGGATTGAAGTGGACCGATAAGAGCGATAATTCCAAATATGAGTCGTAAATCATTGCAATTAGTGCGTGAGAGTTGTCATAACATCGATTGAGGTTGGTTCTTCAATTTTTTTTTTCTCCTTTCATAAGGACCAAACCACTTTGGCAACAAGTGTATGTGTCTGCAATTTAGAAGATCTAAGATGTAAAGATCGTGTGATCGTGGCATTTGCTGCCTAAGGCTTATAAAATTTCTTTCGAAATATCGAAGACTTGCTTGCCGTCTTCCATACAGCCTTTCACTAAATTTAATTAAAAAGCAATGAGCGAAGATTTGCACTTGTACTGCATTACTTGCTTATGCTGGTGTCATAAAATTTTGTAATTTCTTTTAAAGTTGTGGTTAATTGAAATTTTCGCCTCGTTGGGCCAAGTGAGTAGGCAGAGTGGATAGGCCGGCGAATGTTGGGAAAAAGTTGTTTTTGTGAAGTCTTCATTTCTCCAATGCATTTCGGTTTGAATTTCTGTTTTTCTTTGCATTTATAATGAGCAATTGGGACGCATTTGAAATGGAAAATTATTTAAAATCTCTTAGTGCTCGTTGATACCGCGATTCAAGTCGGTCTTAAACGGCACACAACTTCGCCCTGGAGTCCTCTTTTTCTTCAGCTTTTGCCCCGTTCACAAGAGCGTCAGCTCGGCGTGATCGGTTTATTTTATCAAAGATCAGGCCTGGATGTAGTCGAGAGGCTTTCAAATCACCACCCAGGGAATTAAGCCACCGTTGTATCGGCCGGCCTTTTCGTCGCTTACCATCGATTTTGATGTTCAGACCAGTCTTGGCAAGTGAATTCTCTTTAGCGCAAATTACGTGACCATACCATCGAAGACGTCTCTCTCGCAATTTTTCCACAGTCGGTTCAACCACATATCGATCGCGGATGTCCTTATTTCAGGTGTGGTCAAAACATTTTACGCCACTAGCCACTGTCCAGTGAGATAGGATAGAAAAGCCCAAGTACAAGGTAATGAATACAATAAGCTCAGATTAACGCTGTGGTGATCTAACTAGTTGAGCGTTGGTATCTTGATCACGTCGCCCTGGGGGTCATTGCTTTCCTATTTATCTTTGTGCTTTTCCGCTGCTGTAGGCTTATCACTTCACAATATTTTAATTGAAAGATGACTTGGAGCTACCTCCCTCCCCTAATCTTTCGTGAATTAGATATCCACCAATAAAAACCTAATGTAAGAGCCTTCGAACAATGTGGTGACGAGGTTCTCGGAGATGGTAGTTAAGTACTTGTTGCATCACCCCGTAGAAACCTCACCGGCATCTCTTTCACTCGTTCCAAATTCCCGAGGATCATGCTGCCATCTTCAAAAAACAATTCTTGTGAGATAATCTCGATCAGCGATATTTAGGCTAAACTAAAGCGTAAACCCACAAAAGACCAACAATGATGGAGCTAAGTTTATTTACCCCTACACCCTGGGAAACTGGGCACTTGTCAAAGAAATAGAGTTCTAGAAAATCATCCAAAATATCCCCATTCCTGTTAACAGGGTAAACGTTCCGGCATGCATATCAACTATTACTGATGAAACTTGTGCTGACGAAAACGGCATGGACTAATCTTTAGCATTTGAGGTGTGAGCCTTACATTTGTGTTGCGAAACCATCCGCTTGTTTTCCGCCAAAGATATCAAAATAGCTCTTGTTCAGACGACCTAGGTCAAGAATTCAATCACCAGAAGGTTCCGAGATTGACGTTTCAACCTATTTTTTAATCGACGCTACATAGGGAACACTAGTAAGCACATAAAGACTTTCTTGGCTCCAACCACTATACCATTGTCAAGCTGGAACTCGATTTGGCGAAAGACTTTGTGAATTTGTATTTGTAAATTCCTTGGCCTACATAGGCACGACAGAAAACATCACGCGAGGGGAATCCAATATTTAGAGTAATTTTGTTGTAGAGGCAAGACCAAGTGTGCTGAGGTGGCGGTGAGGAAAATGGGTCAACAATCCTGTTGATCAGATAAAAACTAAATGGCCGAGGAGAACCTCAACGTGGTGAAACCGGCAAACGCTGTACTTACTTTGTGCTGGTTGTGATGCAGTGGGCGAATGTTCTAAAGCTGAATGAGAGTAATCAGACCCGAGCCTGTATGGAGGTTCATCTGAAGTCGTTTCGGTCACCATTTACGAGGGGTGTACTGATACCATGGAAATTAGGATAGCTCTCTCAATTTACATGTGCCAGGAGAATATTTGGTTCATTTATTTTCAACTCGGTTGTAGCGATTGGCCCCGTAGTGTTTCATGGGGGTTGTTGTTAACATCCAAGCGAACAACCAACCTTCGGGCCTCACACGTGGAATTGAGTTTCAACTCTGTTATCATATTCCGTAGTTCGGTAGAGATTTAGATAAGCCTTGCATCCATCAATATAAATGCTGAGTCATGCACTCAGACTGGTACCATTGTGCTTGATACAGCGGGGCTCTGATTGTGGTCAGAAAATCAATCTGTGCCTCAAGAAGATCGTGGGGTTAAGCCTTAACTCTCTCGGAAATGCCAGGCATATGTTTTGGGGAAGATCCAGAAACAATGGGCAAAGTAATTGACGTCATAGTTTGGAGGGTGTTTTTGATGCCACTCTTCTCAACAGGCAGTGGAGTTTATAGATTGGACAGTTTGAGAGTGTACAAGAAGGTAGGTTTCCTGTCCTAGTAGAAATAGAATTCACACCGATTCTTTTCAAGATAGTTCATCACTAAGCGAATTTTTGTCTGTTGCCAGTTAAGATTAATCGCATGACTTCAAAAAGAAGGCGGATTTTCCCCAATTTGGTTTGGACATTTTTGTTGTAAAATGTAAATGCAAAAGGACTAAAACGTACTGGAACAGCGTTTTTTCATGGAAGGAGTGCAAGAATGAACTTTGTGAGTTTCGGAAAATGCGAGCTCTCATAAGGGGCAGTAAAATGTCTTCTGTTAAGTACTGCAGAAGAAAGGACGTCCAAGCGTTAATTGAAAAAATGCCACAACATGCATTTCACAAGATAAGATACGTAAAAAGGGGGAAAATGAAGTGGGGAAGTGAGCCTTTGGGGTCTATGCAGGCTATCAACGAAAAGCCTCTTTACCAAGGAAAACTTTCCTATCGAAATTACCCCCGGAAATCAGTAGTTTGAAATTGCAGCATCAACTATGCCAAAAGTGGAAAAAATCGGACACTCAGAATTCCGAACAATGAATAAGGGGACCAAAAATCGGATAAAGGTCAAAAGGAAGATTCACCTGATCTCATAGACCTTTTGGTTCAACAGGATGCTCTTTTTATTCCTGAGATTACGGAACAAAGTGCATAAATTGGCTGCTAAGGTCAGTCCCGAGTTATTCAGAAGAGTATTTGAGCTGAACATAGTGAAAGAAGTCGAGGACAGGAGGCACAGGTTCAGCGATTGAAGCTCCACTTGACTTACTCTCGTTTTATCGACCTATCTGTCATTTTGGCATTATGACAAGCTGTTGGAGAAATGATATACACCAGGCGACTTCTATCCATTGAACTGGCGGGTGGCCATCAAAGCCACAGCGTGAGTTTTGACGAGTTTTGTCGATGCTATAATAACGGTGGTGGATTTAGTTTGGAAGGTGGTGTCTGTTAGCAAGTCCTGTGCGGTGGTGATGCCAGACGTTAGGAATGCTTTTAGTTCTGCCTACGGGTGTATTGAAGGTGTTTTGTCCAAAATCCCCCGTCCCTGCATAGCTTGACTAATCCAGGTTAACTTTTTTGAGGCTTCTCTAGTACAAGACTGCTCATCTGGTTAGGTGTTCCTCAAGGTCCTGTAATATTTGCATAGCTTGGGAATCTATTCATCGTTGACTACCTCAATTTGGATGTGTGGCTTTTGCGGGTCAGCGCAGAGCAGAGCACTCTGCTCCCATCTGTCAAGTAACGCTTCATGAAAGAGGAGGGAAGCAGGAGGAAGGACACCAAAACCTTAATTGACGAAGTAGCATAGTCAATACAGGTGGCGTTGCACCAATATAAGATACGCGAAGAGGCGGAAAAATTACGGTATTAGTGAGCCAAGCATTCGCGCATGAGTAAGGTGACCGAAAATAGGAAAAAGGATGTATAGAAGATTTGCCTGCTTTGTTTCAGCAGGACGCTTTTTCGACTCCTGGGATTACCGACCAAAGGTCCAAAATAGGCTACTAAAGCCAATCTCCAGTGATTCAGAAGCACATTTATGTCGCATATGGTGGAAGAACAGTCTTCCATCCAGTGCAGGCAGCTTCACTTGCTTCATTTGGCATGTTTTCTTCATATTGGCGTGTCTTTTTGTATGCTAATATGCTGCCTCTATCCGTTGAGCTGGCGGGGGGGGGGGGGGGTCATCGGAGGCACAACGTGGTTTTTGCTGTGTTAAATTTACTGTTGATGTGATAGTATCGATGGGGATCTCGCTTGGAAGGCGATGGTTGTTAGTAGGTGCTATGCGGTGGTGATGCCAAATATCAGGATTGCTTTTAATTCTACCGCTACGGTTGTGTTGAAGGAATTTCGACAAAATTGGGTGTCCCTGGCTGCATAGTTCGACAAATTAGGTTTACTTTTCAGAGAGGCTTGCCTGGTATATGGACGATGACATAATGAGGTGTATCATACTGCGTCAGAGTTCCTGTTGTGGAACATAATTTATGACTTTTGCATGCGGAGGAGGTTTTATTGGCAAGCTACTGCGCGGTTGCACTCCAAAAACGTTGAAATAGACATATGGAAGTGAAATTTTCTTACTAGCAAATCATCGTTAGGAGTGGTCAAACTAGGCTTGCTTGACGAGAACGTCATCGGCCGGTAGGGCAATTGTCAACTCCGAATTAAATTTCAAAGGTGACTTGGAGTATGCGCTAGCAACGCCGGCAAGTTCTAGTTGATTGTTAACATAAATGGTGTCTAATATCGTGAGCCAAAGTATACCCCGAAGTTTTTATCGCCGAGATGGTGGCACGTATCATCTTTTTTGTGGCAACTGTCTGAATGGGAGTATAGGCAATGCTGTGAACTGGAGAGGGTGAGTTTGGCATGCTGGACAATTGCGTGTAAAGGACGGCATTCAGTAAGGTGGTGTGTGTCATCACGGGAATGATAGATTTTTAAGGGTGCTCAAATGTAGAGAGGGGCCAAGGGACCAAGTGGCCAAGAAGAAAAACCAAATGGTGACATCAGGAAATGCTGTATTCACATTGATTTGTTGCTTGTGTGGGTGAATCATCTGAGGCTTTGAGCGATCAGACCCGAGTCTACAAGGGAGTCATCTGAAGTGGTTCCGGCTACAAAGCCTCACCAGAGGTTATCTGATACCATGCAACTTGGATAGTCCCCTGAGTTCATATATCTCAGCAGAGTTCCTTGGAGATATGTTCTCGGCACAATTATTTGTGGTTGGCCACCATGCGCGAGTTTCATTAGGGGTTGTAGCTGTGCCTACATTGCGGGTAGAGCTCCTTGAGGTTCAAGCGGGGAGCTGTGTTGTATAACTTGGGAGCGGTACTCCTTAGTTAAGGCCGAGGTTTTTAAGAAAGTCTTGCATCTACCAATACGCATGTTAAGCTACGTTAAATTATGCGAAGCTCCGATTGTGTTCTCCAGAAGAGGCTTAAAGAGGCAAATCGAAGTAACCACGGTCTTTTGAAACAGAAATTAGAAAAAAACTGTTCAGGAGGAGATTGTTAAGGTCATTTTGGCTAAATTAGTTCCTCCTGGCTGCATAATAATTGAAGTTTATCTTTCTGATACCAGAGAAGCGTGCCAGACTGGCAACGCAGCGAGGTGTTTCTTAAGGTTCTGTATCAGGGTCTCTGTTGTGAAACAGAAAGTACGATTGAAGGATTAGCGCTTGCTTGCGAAGGAGGTTTTATAGGAAAGCCGGGGCGTGCTTATGTTGGTATTATACTCCAAGCACGTCGAACTATACGCATGTAAAACCATCCCTGCCATCAAATTATCGTTACGAGTGGTCAAACAACGAAGACGAAAAGTTAATGGCAAAATTTAAAAAGCTGACTAACTCACATGCTGGAAATGAAAATTGCTAATAATTTGGCCAACGGGGTAGTCTTCTGAGTTCGGCCTCAAGGTCCTCAAGGATATGTTCTCGGCTTGGTTATTTGCGCTTGGCTCCCTTGTGCAAGTTTTATGGTGGTTGTAGCTGTGCCTACATTGAGGGCAGTGGTCCTTGAGGCCCAAGCGTGTAGTTGTGCTGTACAGCTGTCGCGCCGTACTCCTTAGTTGAGGCTGAGGTTTTAAGAAGGTCTTGTATCTATCAATATGAATATTGAGCCTGCACACAGTATGAAATGGTACCGTTATAATGAAAAAAAGACAAATTTGATTTTTTAAGTGCCCAATCATGAATTTTATTCCTCATATACCGGTATTTCGAGGATCAGTTGTCCTATTTCTCAGTGAGTTTTGAACTTGAAATAGATCTGATATCGAAAGAGGCAAACCATATCTACTGTAGAAGGAAGCCAAATCTGTTCGAAGTGACCGCAGTCTTCTAAAACAGAAATATTGTTCAGGAGAAGGTTGTCATGTGAGGATAATTTCGAAAAATTCTACAGGACTAGGATCTTTTCTCCTGAGGAAAATGTCGGGAGAAGAGCACCTCTCTCCCGTGAAGTAATACTTCATCAGGAGAAAGGAAGTATGGGTAGAAATATGAGGGCGGTTTTACTTATTGTGCATCAGCGGTCTTTCAAAATTTCCATCTTTGTCTAAAAAAAGTTTTGGTCTTTCATACAGTATAGTCCCAAATTCTGGTTGGTTTTTTGTTGTCCTCAGCTAGTTTAGGAGATTTTTTTGGATTTTGGTCTACTTCCAGGAACACCTGTTCCCATTTTGACGTGGTACAGGTTTTTCAATTTTCTATCTTTTAGTGGGTTTTGCTATTTTGCCTTTGACAAACGTGGGGTTATCTTTTGGTTGTTATCTTTCTTGGGTATCACGATTATGATTTTTAAGATTTGTAAGGAATTTGACAATGTCATAACCTGCTGTGGCAACATACATTTTAGTAGTTCGTCTGGCCAATTTTAGGTACGAGAGATCCTCGACAACAGGTTGACCAAGCGGGTCTTTTGCCGAGCTATGAGGCAAACAGTTTTTTTAAGTGGCTAGTTTAGAGTAGAAGGAACCCTTCTTCACTTCTTTGTTGCGTTCTTTCCAGAAGAATATCTCCGGATCTTCAGTACGTTTTTCTTTCCTCTGATGGAGTTAGTTAGATCCTTTTCTGAAGAGAATTCATTGAAGGACGAAATAGTTGATACGGTTTTTTTGGAAAATAAAAAAAGATTTTGGTTAAGCAATGCCTAACGAACTTCCTCCAAATTTTACCTCTGGAGTTTGAATTGTTTTTCAAAAACGCCGAAGATACGGAGAAAATGAAGTTGATAAGAATGAAACATTTTATGATGGTCCTTCACTGGCAGCTCGCAGCTGCTTTTTTATGAGCGTGCCTTAAAAAAAAAACGCCAAGTCACTTCTAAAGCCAAAGTTCCGTTATCATTACTCATTTGGCGTATCATACCACAGCTACTGCCGCAATTAAATATGCAAAAATTCAATTAACATGACATTTAAAACTGAATTCCCGCAGCTATTATTTGGTAATATCATCAAACATAGCGAGGTCAGCAACGTCTGCTAATGGGTGTCGAACAGTAGTCGTACATTTGCGTAAATACCTCACACTGTTTAATACGCGCTAACCGCCTCCTTCGTCTTCAGTTCAACTGACCATCATCCCATTGAGTTCTTTGCGGGCAAGTGATGTTCTAATACAACTAATTAACTGCATGTCGTATAGACAAAAATACTTACTTGTCTTGCGAAACTCAAGTCTGATGTGAAGTAGCCACCTTTGCAGAGGAATGGGCTCACACAGACTTGTCCACCGCTGCAGATAAGTTTACGTTCAACTGGTGGCAGGTAAGTTGGAGCTGCATAACCATCGATAGCTCGGTTTGCAACTGAATGATCGGGGTTCGCCTCGGCACCACTATCAACTGCTGCCAAACGGGCTTGATCTTGGATGAAGGCGTTTACATCATTTGCGAAACCATGCAAGAAAGGGTTCGCTGCGTAGTTATCAGCTTCGGCGAATGTTGATCCAAAGAGCAGGAACCCTAAACAAAGCGTTTTCAGCCAAATCATTGTACCTGAAATTGGAAATTGAAGATGGTTAGTTACACCTGTAAAAGCCTAGGACGACTGTGTAGAAATCTTAACTAATCAAATCCTCAATTTTCTGTCTCTGCCTCATTTGTCATCAAACAACTCCTAATTAATTGCTAACAGAATTTTATGGAATTCTTGGATTGTACGACATGTCTTGCCGTAAATACACGTTTGTCTGAATGGCACTGTGACACAGCCAGCAACATAGTCAGTGGTAATTATCAAGGTAATGACTAATTAATACTTGGCGTCAAATGTATCAGTAGCGAATGGGTACGGGGAGAACATCGAAAAACAACGATTGGGCTTTGTTACATGGTTTGAATGATTGCCAGTGTTTTGCAGATTGCACTTTTTTTGTCTGGTGGTGAGAAAATCTAATTAGATTCACAGGAGGGGGCTCTGAATGAAGTGTTTGATCTTTAAGAAAGGCCTTTGAATAGGAGAAGATTATGGGGTACGTGATGAGTTTAAATTAAGTTGGAATGATTTGTTTGTTGTGAAGTAAAGGCTTGTTTTCAACTGTTGGAAGTGTGCTCTTGGGTTTGTTAAATCAAGTGGTTTTTCAGTAGATTTGCAGTTCAAGACAAGATTACATCTTAGAGACGAGAAATGCTTTTTAGGAGTCCTGAACTGAAATTCGTGAAAGGGGGTGGGGAGGGGGGCATATTTTACAGTTAACAGAAACCCAATCTGAGTCTATCAGATCCTCAGAATTTTATTTCCACTGCCACATCAAAATATACGGATAAAATTGCACATCTTTGCAATCTGTTTAAATATGCATTCATTATATCAAGTTGCTCGCTTAAATCTTTTGTTTGAATTTGAAGATGTGAGGTTGTGTGTAGGTCCGGCGACCAACTGAGTCTATCAGATCCTTAGAATTTGATTTCCGCTACCCGATTAAAATATACGAATAAAAATTGCAATCTGCATTCATTATATCAAGTTGCTCGCTTAAATCTTTTGTTTCAATTGGAGATGTTACGCTTTATATAGATCCCACGACCAGATTTAGGGGCTTTGGGCAAAGAATTGACTATTGGGTGTATAATATGATTACTGAGGATTTATTAGAATTAATAATTCTCATCATCAACAGTGCAGTTGCGGTACGTATTGAAATCCAAATGTTGGCTCCTATACATGACCGAAATTAGTTTTTATTAGGCCACTTATGCACAGATATTCTCACCTTAAGATACGAGAAAATAACTGGATAGTAAATTATAGATCTGGAGCATTATAAAAAAGGCAAAAAATACTTTTAAATCTCTCAATACGGCTATGTATATTCAAAAACCCGAAACACAATCGTCCACTAATTGCCAATAACATTCATCCAAATTTAGTGTGGTCTACATCGTCAGTGTCACTTCATTTTACATGCATTGACGTCATTTATTTCTTTACTGCTGTCTCTCATCTCTCCTCTTACCAACCTTAAAATGACCAGTGAAATTCCGAAAATAGATTAGGTATGCGGATTACATAATCTTGACCGATTATAGGTATTAGCATGAGCAACAATGACCGCAGCAATAGTGTGATCGATATTATTGCTTTTTTAGGAAATTAAATGGAAGAAATCATAGAAGAAGCGAAAAGCGTATTAATTTTAGATGAATATGGTCAATAGTGCCAATAACTTTTCTTCTGGAAATGGTTTGAAATGTAATAAAAACAAAGGTTTCTGCTCTAATTTATATGATGATGGCCAATGATATGGTTTTTGAAGAGAACTAAGGCTCTGTTTTAGGCTTTGAATATTTCAGTGGGTTTGGTTGTTTATGATAAATTAGATACTTTTATAGGAGTAGAAAGGTGGGAAAATTTTTTTGGAATGATCTACAAAATACCGTAATGAAAGGCGAACTGTTGTAGGCCCCATTTTTAAAACACTAACTATTTTGCACAAGCATGGATTTCATCCACTAAAAACCCTTTTAGCTCCTCTATCAGCTGATTTGACTTTAAAAAATCTTTTCAAAATAATTGACAAAATTCAGATTGATTCTGCATTATTATCCGCCAAGCACATGCTATTGCATGTAAGCAACTACCAAACAGCGGAAATGCAAATAAAACTATTTATTCATGTGATTTGTACATTCCTCGGAAGAAGTGAGACCAGTTGCTACTGTTTATTTAATAAATAGTCTGAGACCTCATGTAAATGTGATTTTTCTCGGCTTATGAGAATGGAAGTTAAAGGTGCTAATTATTTTGTTGATTACATCTAAATAAAAGATGGTAAGATAGTAGAACATTCCTTCAAGTCATGGAGGAAGTGGTCTGTTTTAATTGAATCACGAATTCATTCCGTAAACTTGCCAAATTGCCTTATTATCTGGTTTTTCATTTATAAACCCTCATAGGCTCTTTTAAATCAAAGCCTTTGTGGTGAATTACGTGCAGCCCAAAGGGAAATAGCTTAAGATAACTCAGCACAGTTTTTATTCACATAACTAACTACTCCTCTTTGCTTTGAATTCTTCCATCTGAAGATCGAATAGATTTAATTTCTTAAAACTAAATCTTAATTTCCAACAACTCAATTTTCATCCCTCATGCCTCAAAATTACCGCAAAAATTCTTAATTGGAATCGAAGGAAACCCCATAATCGTGAATTTCCAACAACTACTTGTAAACATTTGAGTGTATCTAAACAATTCAAAAATTCCCTGAGTCGTCAGAATAAACAAATTGTTCACTCACTAGAGGAAAGTATTTAGCAATTATCGAATCATCCGCAAATAGATTGCTTCCCACTCAAAGCACACAGTAATTGCGTAAATAAATACAGAAAATAGAATAAAAAGTTCTAATTGGCATCTTTTTATTGCGGAATTCCCCATCTTTTTCGTTAAATAGGGGCTAGTGATTAAAGCTGTGAGTTTTAGAAATATGCACGTCAACAGTAGCACCAAGAAATGATTGTTTTCAGTGGTTAATTCAAGATAAGATTAAGGATTAACTATCTATTTAGCACCCAGCATAGCAATCGGAAAGGACCCTTAGATTTTCACAGTCATCTAATCTACGTGGCTTGATAATGTTAAAGCAAAAATAATTTACTAATATTTGCCACGAAACCCACTAACAGTTGTCCGTACTGCTCCCGGAAAATCTAATGAAAAGTGCGGAAAACCACATCATCTATTTTGTGGCTAGAATAATTTGGTGCAGTATTATCTGACCACAAATAATTACTACAATAGATTGATTGTCACTTATTAGTTGCGGAGAACTGATAGCTAAATCCGTTTCCCAGCTAATTAGTTTTAACTTCCTTTCCTCATTACTCACAATACTATCCAATTAAGAATGCTATTAGCAATTAAATTGAAGAACTTTGCACACTATAATCTGTATTTAATCCTATCTCAGATGGTAATCACTCAGTAGAAAATATTCTTACTTTTTTTTTAATTCTTCTGATAATCCTTCGGATATGAAATCACTTGCTGTTGTAGCAACACTAGAACAACACTAACTAAAACAGAATTATCCTTTGCGATTTTCAACGGGCCCTCGATACACGATAAGTTCTTATGTCCGCACCACGGGTGCACTATTTGAACACGATCACGATCGTTTTGTAACTAACTCGGAATGCACACTGGCCGCAGTATATATATATAATATCTGTATCTGTATCTTTTCGTTCAATTCTTAGACGGGTTTACTTTATCACCAGCAATTAAGAGATATTAATCCACAACACGATTAGAAGCGAGAGGGGGGTTGATATCGATTGCTGATCTATTTCCCGAAGGGGTGTACAGGTGATTTGGTGAAATTGGTGATGATCTTGCTCGATGGAGCGATCAATGTACTGTGATTATGAATTTCGCTTAAGTTCTGCTTTTATATACCATGCATGGGGGGGCGCATGTGGTGTGCTGGCTCTAGACGTTTTGGTCTGAGATGATCGGCATCGGCCCAGAGTCGCTCTGCAAACAACATTGAAATATTGACCGGGTACCGGACTACTGGTGTGGTGTTGTTTAGAGTGACTACTCGCCACGGTGCGATCAGATTTTTGGTTGTCCAGTTACTCGGCGGGGTAACAAGATGATAACATACGAAGCAGATTATGTGGATAATTTTCAAGTTTTGAATTTAAAAACAAAAAAAAAAACTATTTTTTATTCAATTGTAGTTTTTATTAGAGGCAACACATTGTACTATAGCTTAGATAAGTAAAAACTGCAAAAAGATATTCCAAATTGACGTAGTAATGTTAAACGATTCAAGTTTCTCGCTTAAGTCTTTCGTTTTTGTGTACACATTCGGATTAGGATGAACATATTACCATCTTTGTGCGTACTTGAATAGCGACACGAAAACATTTCCACTACTTTAACAGTCAACCCACCAAGATCCTAATGTACAACTACAACTTACCATGTATCAACACATTTCACAGGATGCAGTCATTCAGGTTCCATCTACTCAGACACAACATTTCTCTAGAATCATAAAAAAAGTCTCTTTATCTCAAAGTGCTAAAATCAACTCAATATTATAAGTTAATAACAGTTGTCTCAAATCTGGGGTAGTTGATTTATGACAATACCCGATCTGATCAAGAAAAACAAGAAGAACATGCTCATAATGCAGCAAAATGCAAAAACAAGAAATTTCGAGTCCTGGTTGCATTTGATAATTCAAAGTGTCTCCAAGTTTATTATAAGAAGATATGATGTGATATCGGTGGTATGCATATTTGCTCAATATCTAATCTATTTTCTGAAAATAGATTTCAAATTGTATAACAACTCATAGACTCAGTCGTCTCTTCCATGTCTGAATAACAGGAATCAGTTTCAGATATTCAAATCGTCTTGAGAGATTGTGTTGAGACCAAATGTCATTTCAACTCCGTCGCAGCCTGTCTCAAGTCATGGTTAAGAAAGGAGGAGAGAGGGAAAACTTCAGCCTGAATAGTTGAGTTACACCTAAGCGTTTCAGGTGAGTAGGGTGTTACGAATTACCTAGCCACCCCTGGATAGATGGGCCTGCGATGGGCCGACAAACCATCCATATGAAAACTACTCCATCTTAAGAAACCTGGAACATTTGCCTCGAATTGGACAGATAAACGACGACGACCAAGCAAACGTCTAACACTCCCTGAACAAACCAGGAGCCTGATAAGATAAGAATACCAAGGACTCCCGCCTTCAGAGGCTGTCCAGTCCAGTACATTTCTTGCATTCCTTTAGCAAAATCAACCCCTAGTCGCACTCGTCGATGCTTCAGATGCTAGTAGCTGGCGAAAAGCTAATGCGGATTAGACTCGCCGAAGCGATATGTTTTGCCCGGGACTTATTCCCAAGACAGTATGGTTTTCGACTAGGACGATCCAAAGGGTATGCTGTTATGGCAGTGCAGCGGAGGCGCGAACTTTAGGCTCCATTGTGAATTCGCCTCCATCGTTATATTCATGGTCGCAGCAAAATAGGTGGCCTGGTAACGGCTGAAAGAAATGTGATTTATGACATTTGTCAAAGAAGAGTTGAGGGCAAAGTATGTGATATGTAAAAACTAAGGAAGTGAAGAAACTAAAGTAAAACTTTCAAGATAGACCCCAAAGTTTACTCGAATTTTACTTTATTTTCTTCACTTCCTTATTTTTACGAGGTAGCGAAACTAATATCGGCGACTATTTCATTTCATTTAAGGTGCCTGGTCCAAACAAACATTTTCGTGTTCACGTTGAAAACGGCATGTACTGCATCGGGCCACTGGTAACAATACGACCCCGCCAACTGGAGGCGCATTTTGTGCTAGCGGGCGTCACGACGGACGCCACCCAGTTCAACCATGCACTCATCGGGCTCGACGAGGAAACCATTGAACTCATCACGGACCTGCTGGAGGAGTGCACCTACGTTCGTCTAAAGGAGCAGCTGATACGGCGACTTTCAGTAAGTAAGGAAGCTAAGCTTAATCACTTGCCGAATGAGGTGATGTTAGCGGCCGCACCCCAGGTTTCCCTAGACACGGCTCCCGAGGTCGATGAGCTCAAGCCCATGGTGACGACACTGGCCGACTTGGTCATAAAGCTCGCAGCGACGGTTGGTATTTTTCGTTTGGAAGGTAGATCTCGATCGCAATCACGGTCGATATCTGCTTTCCGAAATGGGCGTTCGGGTAATCGCACGCCGGGGCTCTCATCGGGCTCGAACATTTGCTGGTACCATCGTAAATACGGAGTTTCAGCGACTAAATGTACCATCGGATGCACGTTTAACGCAACGAAAAACTAGACTCGCTGAGGGCCTTGCCCACGGCTACCCGAAGTGCAGTACCACATCGCCTTACAATCTTCGATCCCCTAAGCAGACGTTGCTTATTGGTACACACGGGCGCTGAGGGGTCGCTTCTCCCTTTATCCCGTCGAAACACCCAAATTCCGCAAAATCTACGACTGGTGCCGCGAATTCTTCCCCCATCCGAAAATATGGCTATAGGCATGTGGACGTGAGTCTTGGACTGGGCCGAACGTTTTCGAGGCATTCCGTTCTGGCGGACATTAGCATCCCCATATTAGGTGCAGACTTCCTGTGTTAACATTGGTTTGCTGGTGGACTTGCAGAATAAGGTTTTGATAGACCCGCAAACTTATTACAGACGTCAGGGAAAATTTCTACCTGCCAAAATTACACTCTTTCGATAATTTTCGAGGACGTGGCCAACCACCACATTCGCGCACCCCTCAGAAAGTATCACAACATTACTACCGGCTCTCCAATCTTGTGCATCGACTTTTACCCCAAAAGCTTGCTGTTGCAAAGAAAGAGTTCAATGATTTAATGAAACAGGGTATTTGCAGACCTTCCAATAGTTGTTGGTCCCACCCTAACCCAAGTCTCCAAAAATTTATTAAACACATTCCAAAAGAAAGTCTCGGGTGATAGCACATCCGGTAATACCATGAACTGCACGATGGGTTAGAAGTTTCGAAATACGTTAAACTACAACGCCTGCAGTGAACAAGGCATATTCAATGAAGGAGTGACGATCGCATTCCTAAAATGGTTATGAACGGACGACGTGTCGACGGAGCGAGACTACGAGGAATGGCGAGAGGACGGTGGGAGAGTACAATTTATACGGGCGCCGGGCAACTACTGGGCTTCTAAAATTGGAGGGCGTGGTCACGTGACCGTGGTAATTGAAGGACAACGATCCAGGCGGCCAGGGCGCGACCACCATGAAATATCATTTCATGTGGAAAATCTATGCAACAATATTCGATCCATCTAGAAAGTTGCCTTTCTTCAGCTCATTTGAAGCAAAATCCGCATTGGGAAATATAACATGTCAATCCATTGGTCCCCTCCTGAACGTCGCCTCACCACTGAAGCAATTATTCGTTTAGAGGCTAACGTACTCCATCACTTCCGACCATATTTTGACCTACATCAGAAGCAGGGCCAACTCAATTCTATCAAAT
The DNA here is from genome assembly GCF_905115235.1 of Hermetia illucens. Taxonomy (NCBI): domain Eukaryota; kingdom Metazoa; phylum Arthropoda; class Insecta; order Diptera; family Stratiomyidae; genus Hermetia; species Hermetia illucens. The sequence goes on along the minus strand of NC_051849.1, from coordinate 3,904,376 downwards.
CTTCCATGCATGAAACTGACGAAGGAGGGTTTTACAGACCAAGTGAGAGCTTTCTTCAAAGTGATATATCCCCAAGAATTTGATGCCATCGCATAATCTTCCTTTTGGTCACAAGGGGTCTTCATCAAGCCTTATCAGAGGACTATGCTTCAAAAAAATGTCTGCCCTGGTCGCCTGCCTCGCCGAACTGGAATGAGTTTCATATTTTAAGACTCTTTCTTATCAAAATGTTTGGGGTTTAGGTACCTGCGAAAATCGGCCGGAATAAATGGCCCCTAATAAAAGGTCCCTTGTCTGAGGTGGAGTAAGTAGGAGTTTGCGCCGAAGACAGGAAGCTCCTTGAACTTATATTTGGAGTTTACCGTCTTGTCTTTCTGCGCCTCGGCGATTGTCGTATAATCGACCGCGGCGAGGACTGTGACCTTCGAGATTCGTGACAAAGCATCCGCAACGATGTTGTCTTTACCAGACATGTGTTGGGTTTCGAAAGTAAACTGCCTGATGAAGCTCAGATGCCTAAGTTGGCGAGGAGACGGTTTGTCGGGCTTTTGTTGAAGCACGTAAGTAAGGGGTTTATGGTTCGTGAACACGGTCAGCGCCCTGCCGTCAAGGGAGAGGCGGAAGTATTTGATGGAGAAGAATGCAGTGAGTAGCTCACGATCGTAGACGCTGTAGTTAAGTTGAGCTGGCTTAGGTTCACTCGTTATTGAAAAGCGGCTAAAAACCGCTGTGTCGGAATCATCGATAGACACGGCTAGGGGTGTATCTGGCCGAGGAAAGGCCAGTAATGTAGCACCAACAAGTTGTTCTTTGACAGTTTCAAACGCCTGGGCGACCTCAGTAGACCACGCAACCTCGCGGGAATCTTTCGTTTGAAGCCCAGACAAGTAAGCTTTGAGCGTCGACAATGTCCTCGAAAAAAATGGAAAGAGTGTCCTTTGCGCAGGTGGAAATTCTTCCTGACGACTTAAAAGATGTTAAGGGGTCTATTAAGACTTTGTCTTGCAAGTCCACCAAGAGTCCATAGTGACTCAGGAAGTCTGCGCTTAAAATGGGGGTATTAAAGTCAGTCAAAACGCTACGAAAAAGTTCTGCGCAGTCCGATACTCACGTCCATGTGCATGTAGCCATAAATGCGGATGGGGAGGAGTTCGCGGCAGCCAGTCGCAAGTTTTACGGTATGAACGTGTTTGGACGGGGTATGGAGAAAATTGACACTTCTGTGACCCTGTCGACCAGAAAGCAACGCCTGCTCAGAGGGTCGAAAATTGTAAGGCGTCGTGGTACTGCGCCTAGTTTTTTGTTGTATTGAAATTGCATCCGGTGGTACATTTGGTTGCTCCAGCTCCGAATTTACAGTAGTACCAGCAAACCGTCGTGGCCGATGAAGGTCTCGGCGCGCGACTACCCGAACGGCCTCGACTGTGACGGCGATTGGGATTTACCCCCTGAACGCAAGGTACCTTGAGTCGACTGACGCTGAGAATGAAGAAAGGAAAGGAGTGAAATCACACCTCCCCCAACGCAACAAAACCAGCGCTGCCATACAGAAAATGACCAAGCGGAGACCGGAGTGAAACCTTCCACTTCAAAATCTTCCGCCGGCTCTGGCTCTCGTCGGATGTATTCTAGATTCCAATGCGCTGCTGCCTGTTGAGTATGGTGACACTGAGACTTCTGTAAACAACGCCTCAGAAGCAGCTCGCAGCCGGCGTGAGCCTTTCTTCGAGACACTGTGTTGGCACAACTCTGGTTTTGTTGTGGACGTTTGCGCGGTTGCAGGCATTTTCAAGGGGATGCACAACTAAGGGTATGTTCCGAAACCGGTTCTGCACTGCACTTGTTTCTTGTTTTGGTTACTGGATAATTGTGCGGTGGCTCTGCGACTTGACAAGTTGAAAGTGCATAATCCGCAAGAAGCGAACTGGTGGCACTGTGAATACGTACAAGGCCAAGGAAGGCTGGTTGCGGTGTCTTCGGCTTGCTTTGTAGCAGAGCAAACTCGACTGCAAGTGTCGATGGAATAGGCGTAAGCTGATCCGGCGAGTAGTTCTGAAGATCTTCCGACGTAGATTTGTCAGTTATAACCTCGTTCCAAAAAGTTGTAGTGCCGTTTAGCCCGCGAGGGGGGGGGGGGGGGAGATTGCCACTAGAAAACGAACGGCGTCCAATTAACGGACGACCCTGAATATATCGCAGCTTTCTTTTTGGACGGTCTATCGACAGACCCAAACTGAGAGAAATGCAGATGTCATTGTTTTTAATACAGAGTCGATTCTTCTGTCCTGCGTTTACGGTTGAGCTTGGCTTCGACTCGGGGGAAGTGGCAGCTTCATTTTGTGGTTTAGTGATGACGGACACCTGCTGCGAAATTGAGGTAATGTTGTGGAGAGGCAGATGCAATAGGTGGCGTGAATCCTTCCGGATTCTTTGCAATAATTCTTTTTGTTGTCGTTGCAGATCACGTTGTCGCTGCTGACACTTTTCCGTTGTATTTACATCATTTTCGGAAGGCGCATGATAGGTCAGTTGTCATGGGAATGCAATGTCTCCCCGATCGGGCGCGTGCATAATAGTGCAGTCACTTCACACGTCCACTATACTGCGGGGTCACCTTTAGTCGTGAAACTTCCGATCTGAGTGCTGTGATCGACAGTGAAGCCCATGGTGTTTTACGTAGGCACCTGTCGTGAGACTTAATCCTATGGTCCTCTTAAGATACGGATTGATTTTGTGACCACAATCAGAGCCCCGCTGAGACAAGTAACAACGGTACCAGTCTATACCAAGTGCATGGCTTAGCATTCATACTGGTGGATGCAAGAACTAACTAAATCTCTACTGAACTAAGGAGTGCGGCACCCGTGTTGATACGCAACACCACGTCGAGGCCAGAAGGTCTCTTCTCGCTTGAGCATAACCACAACCACCATGAAACTCCCACTAGGGGGGCCAACCGCAAATAACCGAGCTGTCCTCACATACAAAAGGAGTTCTCCCGAAGTATGTGAGTCCAGGGGCTTTCCCGGTTCCCATGGTACCAGTATACCCCTGGTAAGGTTTCGTGACCAATTTGCTACTTCAGATGAGTCCCCGTGCAGACTTGGGTCTGATCGCCCTGATTAGGCTTTTGGAGCATTCGCCTACTGAATGACGGCCAGCAAACCAAAGTGATTACAGCGTCTCCCGGTGACACCACTATGGAGGTTCTCCTTGGCCACTTGGCTTTGGTTTGGCCGATAGGGTTGCCGCCCCATCTTCCTCGCCGCCATATCTGAGCACCTGCTGTGATCGACAGGTAAAATCCATGATGGATCGTATCCTCAATCAAGGCTTCTCTTGCTGACATGTACAATGAGGCCCGGCTTTTGGGGCTCCTCCTGCCTCCTCATGGATCCGGAGGATGCGTCACGTAGGGGGTTATGCGTAATGACTACATGTAATTTCGGTGATGGAAATGCCTCCGCTCTTGGTTGTTTCCAATCTTTCAGGATGCTCTTTTTCATTGTCCAAATCACACTAAGTTATTTCAAGATCAGCAAATTATTTGCGAATCAGGTGAGAAGTTGTTGAGGATCAATAATCGTGGGTAGGCGACCATAGTAAGTTGAATTCGTGCCTTGGTAACTTACTTACAATGCTCACTTAATATTGGACAGGAACGTGATTGTCCATAATTTAGACAAGAGAGGAAGAAAAAAGGAAATTTCGGAGTGTGAAGTCTTACAACTTCATAAAACGGTAAGTTGAAAAAGAAGCCATGGCTGGTGAAGAGAAGATTTGAACACTCAGCGCATTTCAGTGATTCAGGCAGAACGAATCGAAGGATACATGGTCGTAGTCAGTGATATGCCACGTTGGTTTAGGCGACTATAAAGCAATTTATTATCTAATCGCAGAGGCACCAAAATATTTGGTTTTAACAACAACAACAAAGGCTTATTTTCCGCTGCTATTTTCCCGTGGTGGTGCGAGTAGCACAGCTGAACTCAAGAGTATTCTAGTTCTCCATTTTCGGGAGATTTTTCCTTGTCATGCAATAAATTTGCCCAGCATAAATATAAATGCCCATTTGCCTACCAATTACCAACAGTCTGTGGATAAGGAATAGGAACGTTTTGCAGCAATTGGTTCGAGGAGTGATAAGGGCTTTATAATATGGCAAATTGACTTGCGAAGAGGTACCAGCTGCGGACTGTGGTTTTCATCATTTAACTTGCACGGAAAATCCACAACTAAAAGTTAAAAAATTGTTGGCAGTCAGCTTTTTATCGAATTTTCTCAACATAAGCTCCAAGACCGCCGATAGCCAGGAGAACTCCCGGTCTAATGCCCAACAGTATGCTGACTGTCGTGTGGAGACTTTTCTAAACATCAAGCTGTTTCAGAACCTCGGCTCCTTAATTGGGAGCCAATGAAAATATTTACTGAACGAAAGGAATTTAATAATTTTGAGAGGGTTTGTAGCTTACCGCGTCACATATCACTCCTTCCACTTTCACCACTCGCGATTAAAGTCTGGTGAATTCATATCGTCAGATAGGTTCCATTCATCGGTCTTCAGAGCGTTATCTGAAAATGAAACCTTCTCCGTTGCTAGTGAAGTTTTTTGGCTGCCAGTTGGAGGCGTTGCAAAAGGCTTCTTACTGCAATAGTTAGGCTGGCAAAAGGGCCTTGCTTTAAATTGATTTTCAGTATCATTAAATTTGTGGGAAAACTGAATCTACACTCAGATTTTCCATTGGTGACGGGTGGGGTAACTCCTCGTTCGATATCGGAAATTGGAGTGGAATTTCTTTTATTTCATCTGCGAGTTTTTCATTGATCGTCGATTTTAAAGGTGGAACTGCGTTGATTTCAGTTGTGCTCTTTTTGTCGAAACGAGACTCTCAGAGATCGTGGTTGTTGGCACCACACCCCCTGTGAGGGCTCAGACTATGGCACATTTTACCTTAATACTGCTTAACTTCAAATTTCCCCCTAGTTTCCCCTCTTCTGAAGTCCTCCCTTTTTTGAGCAGCCAACCAAGGAAACAAAAACACATATTTATTTAATCATGTTGCATATTACGAAATGCAAAACTAACGCTTGTTTTTGACTAAAGCGAAATATTGTACATGGGCATGCTAGGATCTAGCGGTCCTGTCGATGGTTGTATGCAGTGTCCAACAAGAGGGGATTTCAGCTCCACGCGCGTGGATTTTTTGTTTTAATTTCCAGATTTATCTGGCACTTCATATTCCAATAGGCACACGGGCCCACACATTAGTATAAGGACACGTGGAGTTTCATGGAATAGCACTTGAGGGACTGAAGTGTTCAAGTTCCGATGATAAGCAAGTGCGTGTCGAGCTTGGTGGACTTTCATGATCAATTCCGCCGAGTTTTCTGACTTTTGGGATAGCTATGCCCTTGCAGTCGACTCCGGCTACTCAGGACGGTCTTCTGAAGACCGCAAATTCATTATAATAATATAATTTTTAATAAAAATATCAGAGGTAGATAACGTTCACGTGTTGGTGAAATATTAGCTATTGTCATATAGCCTTGTTCATTTGAAAATGTCTGGGGAAAAAATTAAAGATAAATTCCACTTAATTGCAAAAAAACTTTAACTAAAAATTTACAAAAATAAAAAGTTGAATCCTACTTTGGTCTTTAGTTCTAAATTTGTGGTTATTGTCGATGATATTGTGATGCTCCTAAGAAAAAAGTTATTTTTTGTTGCATACAAATCTTCAATAGGGAGTTTACCTGGTCGTTTTTTCTTGCTTTTGGACAAAGTGGTTTTTCTTACATCGAAATTTATTTGATTAATGTCGTTTGGATGGTAGAATAAACCTTGCCTGGTTTTTCTGGCTGCATTTTTGGTGTATTAATTTCTATTCAAACAATAATAACTTTTTTTTTTGTGGGATATCAACCAATGACAAATTCCAATCGTAAAGTTGCTAAATTTTTGATAAATTGAATAAATTTTTAATCGGTTACTTCATTTTATCTTTTTACTCGATACTAAATTGCTATTAGATACCCCAGTGCTGACTACTTTCAAAAATCTATTTTGTAATAATTGGAAAATTGAGTTGCGCTATATTAACAGTGTAAGGGGAGTTAATCCCAGGTGAAACTTCTCAATTTTGGGGGTTGGATTATGGCGGATTTAAAGACTGCATTGTATAGTTATTGGAGCAATCAAAATAGCTAATCAAAGAATAATACGGAATTAAATCTAAAGAAACACCCTAAGTGTGTTCCGTATTGTTCCCGGTATCATATCTCTTCAGTATTAGTTAAAAGATGAGCTTCGGTAATTAGTATTCTAACAGTTTTGTCAAATGCAATTTTGAAATGGTTAGAAATAGTTTACTGTTTATTATCTCAGTTTGCCATTCAAACCCCAATAAATCATCAGTTCATAAACCTACATAGATACAGTTGAATAGAGTCAAGTTTAATAGCTTTTAGAGCATTTTATTCGATCGGACCCACGTCATCAGTTACTTTTAGATAGATTGTCAACATATTCGTGAACATTGGTCATTTACTATGCAAACTTTGCAGAAATGGACCACCGTTGCAAGACCAATCAATATATTTTATGTCCTCTTGAAATTCATTCGTTTAGAAACTCATTTTAAGGTTTTGTATGAAGAAAAATGTCTGGCCGTCTGTCGGTTACCTGCCGTGATGGAATTAAGATCTATTCTGCTTCAGGAAGCTAGCCAGGACTGGCTGAAGAAGTGTAAACCGGCCATAAAGATTGCTAAGAAGCAGTCCTGGTTGGACAATTGCTTGCTGCTAGTTTAGACGCCTCCGAATAAGATCGGTAGGGCTATCAACACCTTCTCCGCATATAAATCTTGGGGTTCAGATGGCATAATGCTAGTCACGCCACAGAAGCAAGCTTGTCGAGATATCTTTGGGGTACGCACCATAGTCTTGGAGACGGGCACGAGTGGTTCTCATACCGAAAGCGGACAGGATCGGCTATGAGTCTGCGAAGCTCTTTCGACCAATCAGCCTCATCTTTTTCGTATTGAAGGCCCTAGAATGCGTCCTGAACATCCACCTAAGGGCGGTTGTAGGGAGAATGCTTTGCTTTTAGTCCCAGCATGCCTACCTCGAAGGTAATCCACAGAAACCGCTGACCACGAGGTCGAGCTTGAGGCCCAAGATGCTTCTTTGGATGTTCCCCGTTGTGGTGCCTCCCATCCTAACGTATGGATTTATTGTATAGTGAAAGTTTTTGTGCAAAAAGTACAATAGAACGAAGCTTAATAGGATTCAAAGAATCGCATGTGCAGGGGCTGTTCTGCCCGGCAGATGCTCTCAATTTACTCTTGCATTTTCTCCCCTAGATCTCCACATTAAATATGTTGTAGCGTACAGCGCCGTCAGACTACGTGAGTCCGGATGCTGGACAGCAAAGCTCAACGCCCATAGCAACATTCTAGATGATGTATGTCGGGAAATATGGGCATTCCTCACGTACTACGCCCCACGCTTGTGGAACTTCACGAGAAACTTTGCTGTGGACTTTCCAAGCAGGGCAGAGTGAAAGACTGGGGGGGGGGGGGGATTCAAGGCTATGACACAGTATTCATCGTCGACGGCTTAAAGATGGTCTGTGGAGTAGGTGTGGAGGTTTTCTCAAATACATACCGTGTATCCGAGTCGTATGGTCTCCCAGGCTTCACTAGTGTATTTCAAGCGAACGGACTGGCGATACTGAAAGCCTGCCGATGATTGGGGCATGATCCGAGCCCTAAGCGTAATATAGCCATTTTGACCAAGAGCCAAGCCGCCATTAAGGCCTTGCACTCAGCAACGACATTCTCCAAGCGTTTGGGGCAGTGCAAAAACCCGCTGGACAGTGTGGGCGTTACGCTCAAGGTCACCCTTCTCTGGATTCCTCTTCATAGGAAGATAGAGGGGAATGAGTGGGCTGACGGAGTGGTGAAGCGGAGCTCGGCTCGTGGCAGTCGTTCGGCGGGTACTCACACTGCTTAGCAGCCGTGAATTTCAGATGGCGAAGATTCTCCACTTATGCCAAGTCAAGGAAGATTTGGCCTGCTTGTAATAGAACTCAATCACCAGAGTTCCTGTGCCAAACCCAGGCAAATGTGTAAAATATTACGGCGGTCTACACGGGATACTAACCCATAGGAGATCATGCTGCCAGACTCCGCATACACTACAATTCTCATTGTTGAAGCTGCAGAGAAGAGGGGGAACTCTCAGGCGCTTCGCCTGTCATTGCCCAACTTTAGCTAGAGTTAATTTACGGACACTGGGTAGACAATTCTTTGGGGACTTCAGAGAGACTTATGGCCGCAGCTTCAATACACATCCGCCTGAGATGTACGGATTTTCTCTTCATGATAGGGTAGCGCCACATCGGAGGCGCGAACCTGAACCCCATCGTGAATTTACCTCTGCCGCCGCACTGAACAGCCCTGGAAATAGCTGACGCTTCACAGGAGAACGAGGTGAGAGATGTCAAGATGGCAGGAAATTCTCGAGCAGACTGTCGGTGTGGGTGGACGCTCCCTGTAACGTTTAAAAATAAATAAAGTAAAAAAAAGAAAATAAATTAAATTACATTGGTGAAAAACTTATCTCCAAAGCGGACGACCCCGGCAGAAGAAGACCCGCGTGAGTCGATTTGTTTTAGCGATTGCAACGTTATCCCACCTATCCGCCTTATATTCGTGATCCACGCGGAGTTTCGCCGCGATTTTCTGGTATGAGCGAATCGATTGGGAGCACCCTAAAGTAGGGCAGTCAACAGCGGATAAAGGCAATTCAAACAGAACGGGCTTAGTCAGCCACGCTGCTTGCTCTAACCTCCAGAATCAATTCACACTTTGTTGATTGCAATCGCTAAGGAGCACTGGATGCAGTTGATGCTAAGACGAAGGGCGAAGGGTGATACTGCGTGATACCCCCGCTGGCGGCAGTCGCGGTTAGAGTGCTTCTCTTTTGGCGACACAATCCGGCTGCATGGTTTTGCTAAATGGTGTTCCCACGTCTGCTTTGACGGGCGTCATGGCAGACAATTGGACTAGTCACGGACGTGCTGGAGAGGCGTTCCCAGCAGCTGATTCGGCGCCTATCTATGAGTGAGGAAACAAAGTTTAATCACTTGCTGAATAAGCTGACACTAGGCGACCATACCCCCAGTTAGTCGCTGCGAGAAATGAAGCAGCTGGGTGCGAATAAGGTCGGCTCTGAGCTGCTAAAGTCTCTCTGGCTTTAACTCGGCGAGCACTCGCGCCATCTTGGCCTATGCAAACTCGGAATCCCTGGAAGTGTTGTCCGCCACGGCCGACAAAGTGCACGAGGTCTACGTGCTCCCCGTGGTCGTAGAAGTTTCCCGAGACACTACTCGGGAAGTGGACGAGCTTAAGATAAGGGTGACTACACTGGCCGACGCGGTAACAAAGCTCGCAGCGACGATTTTCGTGGCGTTTCGTTCTGGCGGTCATTAGCATCCTCATGTTTGGCGTAGACTTTCTGTGTTACTATTGGCTGCTGGTAAACTTGCAGAGCAACATGTCAGGGAAATTGCTACCTGCCAAAATGTTACTCTTTCGATAATTTTCGTGAATGTTGCCGACCATCACATTCGCGCACTCCTCAAAAAGTATCGCAATATTACTATGGAAGGCAGTTTCTCCCAGTCGATTAAGCATGATGTGCAGCACCACATCAACACTACCAGCTCACCAATCTTTCCAAAAGTGTGTCCGATTTCGCCTTAGAAGCTTGCTGTCGCGAAGAAAGAGTTTGAATACTTGATGAACCAGGCAATCTGGAAATCATGCAGTAGCTTTTAGTCCTCTCCATTTCATTTATTCGCTAAGCTAAACGGCGAATGGCGGCCAGGTGGAGATTATAGGCGTCTGAACAATCAGACAGTTCCAACCCGAGGCCGCTAATCACCAAGCGAACCTTAACGTCCAAAACTAAAGGTTTCCGTGAGGTTGCGTGGTCTGCTGAGGCCGTCCATGCGCTTGAGACAGTCAAACAATGCTTGTTGAGGCAACGCTGCCGACATTTTCTCAGTCAAATGCACCCCTAGGTATATTCGTCAATGCTTCGGACTCTTCATCAGAAGGTGAATCAAACCTGGCAACCATTGAGCTTCTTTCGAAGCAACTCAACCCAGCTCAACGTAACTACAGGCTCTACGATCGTGAGGTACTCAGCGCGTACCTCGCTATGAAGTACTTTCGATTCTCCCTAGAGAGCAGACCGTTGACCGTGTTCACGGACCACGAGCCCCTTACATTTGCGCCTAGACAAAAACCTGACAAAGCGTCCTCTCGCCAACTTCGGAACTTGAGTTTCATCAGCCAGTTGACTTCTGGTATTCAACACGTGTCTGGAAAAGACAACGTGGTTACTGACGCTTTGTCTCAAATCTCTGAGGTCACAGTCTCCGTCGCGGTCGATTATAGGCGAATCGCCGAGGCTCAAAAGCCTGAAGGCAAATTCCAAATACAAATTCAAGGAGTTTCCTATTTTCGGTTCAAACTCTGGTTTACTCTACGAGACCTCAGATAAGGCCAGGCCATTCATTTCGGCCGATTTTCGCAGGGAAGTATTTCACGCAATACATGATCTTGCGCACCCAGGCATCAGGACGACGAAGCGACTATTCACTGGGAAATATTTCTGGTCTCCATGAACAAGGACATGCCAGAAGTGCAAGGTCAACAAGCACGTACGAAAGAAAGGAAGTAGGTGTATTCCCTAGGTCAACCAAGCGCTTCACACCGTCCATCTCGAAATCAGCGGCCCTTCGCGAGACTCGCACGGATACAAGTATTACCTCACAATCATCGAAAGGTTTATACGGTGGCCAGAGGCAATACCTATGATGCACAATTAAGTGCTGAGGCCCTCTGTCGAGAGATGATCCCGAGCTTTGGTGTAGCATCCGTAATCATCACGGATCAGAAAATCCTTTCGCCTCCTTAGCTTCATACCACATAGGAATACTACATACCATTCACAGTCCAATGGTATGCTGGAACGTTGGACGCTGAAGGCCGCCTTAGTGCCTTACGGCGATCCGTCGTGGTCGCGGTCTTTGCTTTCGCCCATCGAGAGGAGTTCACAGCGAGCCCCGCAGAGATGGTGTACGGAAAGAATCTGAGTCCCCTCCCCCCGAACCTGTCCGGGACATCAGAACAGGGTTAGACGACTCTCGCATGCTGCCAGCGACTCCATCTTCCCGACACTCGACCCCGACACCCGCAATTCGAGACGTGTTCATAGGTCCTGATTCAGGTGGTCGTTCCTCGGAGGTCGATGCAACCACTTTACCTTTATACCCGAAGCGTCCAATTTCCGGTATTCCGGCTTGTTTAGCTTGTTTCCTTTTATTTTCTTATGTTATATCTTAAGGCCTACTTTTCTGTTTATGTAAGATTCGTCCTTGTTGGCTGTGCATGAATTGTATCGTAAATTCAACTTTCCATAAATATCTGGTGTTAATCTATGCTCTTCGTGAAATTTTGGAGTGAAAAGCATAACAGCTTTGTTGAAACCAACAGTTGAAATTTTGGAATGTTCCCGCGGTTTTTTTCCACATCTGGGGCCTCCCAATTATACGAATATTTTCCTCTTGATAACCAACGGCCCTGGGCATTATCTGAAGTCAAACAACCACTTTTATGGCTCATATTCACTTAATTTGTTACAAATAATTCGTGCTATGCTTTCTTGGCCTTCACCATTCTATCGAGCGATGAATCGATGGTGATGATGAACACCGAAACTATTTTTCCATTGTATCTTCATCGATTCTGAGCACTCGAGAGTAACCTTTAAAGTAAACAAAAGTGGGCTGTCGACTAGATTCTTCTGATGACCCTTGAGCAAGTCGAAGTGCAATTAAGTCATACAAGAAAACAGATTAATTGGTTTGGAGTGCTGTGAAACATGATCAAAGTATCTATCTTGTGAGCCATCTTGGATATCAAATTACTACCTATTATTCGATGGTGCTCGAGATGCGGTAGTGACCTTATTCACATCTCCAAGATGGATGGAGTGAGCATATGGTGTAGCTTTTTGGACACCAAAATCCGTTCAGAAAAAGCCAATGCTCGAATCCATAGGCAATTAAACACTCATATTTAACTTCCTACAATTCAATGTAATGCGCCTGAGAAAATGAGTTAAAAGTTCTCTGCGATATCGGATTGTTCGGCCCATCCATGGGGACATTTCCTTTTGTTACTCAGGCGGAGTGCTGATGCCATTTCGTCGCTTCACAGAATTCCCGAGGTTGTACTATCCAGTGACAATGGAGCTACTAAAACATCAACGGTTCCTTCAGAAACTGATTCGCATAGTGACAAACTGTTTTTTGCAGCCACCCACCTGTTTATGGTCACCACCATCATATTCGGCACAGCAAAGAAGAAATGTTAAATCTTAGATAAAACAACAACAGAAATGGTAGAAAAGATAAACTTGTTAGACATCAACAAACAATGTATCTCTCTTTCCGAAATTCACTGATTTAATTAAGTTCAATGCCGGATTGTTTTCGAACTCCAGCATCTCTGTTGAGCGGGAACCATGATAGTGACGTGCAGAGGTAGAGCATGCGGTCCAGCACATTAGCAACTAAAACTGCTTCTTGGCTTCTGATCCACACAATTGCGAAGGCGATCGTTATCTTGCCGCTGCTCTTCTTTGCATTACTGTCTTGAGTGCTACTGCGGATTGTCCAGACCTTGGTCTGTCGCAGCAACATTTTGAGGAATTTGTCAAGTGACCTCGCTGATGTTGCCTTACATTTAACAATTTTCCGGCTTGTGTGTTCAGTAATTACAAGTTGGAAATCAATTAGTGTCGAAAATCCAGCCATCGCCGGAATAATGATACACTTGGACCGCAGAGGAATGTGCGATTTTAGTGGGCTGAAGTGATGAGGAAGACCGAAACCTGCGTAAGCTGATATCACGTCGTCATGGTAATTGGGTCTTTATTAGCTTCTTACATATCAACTTGTGAGTTTTATGCAGGACTAGTAGTTGACACTTTGGAAGTACACATGAGATAGGACATTTTAATTAATGCCTTGGTTCAGATTAAAATCGAGAATGTCTTCAGGCGGTACGCAAAAAATGCTGCAGTTTGAGCGCGGTATCTCTGAGTATCTGGATCTTACAGCATGCCACCTATATGTAAATCAATTTTAGCTTGTTCACCATTTAAATTGCCGCGAAGTCAGAAAACTTGACGTTTTGTAATACAAGACAACTACGCCATACATACTTCCCTGGGTATTGAGGTCCTGCAGTTTCAGGCAAAGCAGACTTCTCAAGATACCGATATTCTTCATTTGCTGGACGACGCCTTCACGATATCCACCTCCTTGCTCGCCAACTTCCTTTCCATTCTTCTTTTCTTCGCCTTTTATAGCCGGTAAGGGTTATTTTTTATCCTCCAAGGCAGACCGTGGACTATCTCAAAAAACATCTCAATCCCCTCGCGGCTTCTCCATTCCACGGTCAATCAAATTCTTCCTCTTCTTCCAGCAATCAAATCCCAAAAGCTTCCACCTTTTTCCAGCAATCCAATCCAAACTTCCTCCTTCTTACTGCAATCAGACGTGTTTGGGTCTGATTCTCCCTCTTCTCCCTCTTCCCGGAATCAAATTCAAGAAACTTCCTCTCACATCCAAACGATTTCCAACAGTCCGCTCACTAACCGGTATCTATCCCGCTACGCTCGCCTTGAGCTCGAAGAGCTCATGTTGCAGCAACATTTGCATGCGCTTACGGATGCGGAAAATCATTGCCCTCTGTCAAGATCAATTCTCCCGAACGCATTCAATAACGTGGAATCTGCGGCGAAAGTTAAGGTATTTGCACATTATAGAGTGCATTATTTGAGCAAATTAATTCAGAAAAAGGCGAATGAGATTCCACTCCCGTCGCGAAGCAGTGGTCACAAGAGGTTGCTGATTTTTTTTAGATTTTTCGGTCGGGTAGTTTCGGAGAATGGGTCCAACAAATGTCAAAACTAAGAACGGTTTCGGAAAGTGCAAACCGAGACTTTCCATTTGATACCCCTCATGACAATATTTTGTGAAAAAAATGATATCCTCTCATAAATCTCTCGATTCCGGTTCACTCCATTCACTTCCAAGTAGGATTTCTCGCGGTCAAAGTCTTCCTCCTCGTTTTGTCGGCACAAGGAACAGCACAACTGTCAAATTAGATTTACACTAGTCCGAAATCTGAACCTTCTTCATCAACAGCCAAAATGACTTCATCTGTCCATCAGCTGTCCCTCGATCACCCGGTCCCGCTAAACCTGGCCTTGAAGTTCTAAAGTTCATGTTGCCAGCAGCATACGTAGTGGCGTTGGCGGATGCTGCAGTTCATTCCCTTCTGTCACCATCAATTCGTTCGAATCCATTCAATAATGTGCCATATGCGGCAAAATTTAAGGTAATTGCACACTATAGAATGCATTATTCGATCCAATTAATCCCGAAAAAAGGCGAATGAAATCCCGCTCTCATCGCGAAGCACGGTCATTACACAGACCACATGAGCTACGAATTTTCTCCATACATAACACATTGGCCAAGTAACAGGGAAATGAAAGTGTGAAAAGTGTGAGGACAGCACCGAGTCAGTCTCTGAACGCTAGTGGTTACGTAGCGTCCATCAACCCATATGGAGTACGTGTTTGGATGAAATTCCCACTTCCACTAACTGAACGGAGTAGCGGTGAAAAAAACTTTGCTGATAAAGTCATAAATGCAACAGCTGGACTAACTGTATCAGGAAACCGCGATATGGGGAACCATTCTCAATATTTATCAAACCTGTCGTGGGCGTTTAGTTTCATCACCTTGTGTGTCTTGTTCTTCGAGAATAGCAGCTGCACTTTTGAAAGTAGACACTTTCGCTCGAAGATTTGTAATTCCAAAACCATGTGAAACTCCAAACTCGCAAACTCTTACTGTCATGCATCTTACCTTTTTCATGTTTCAGTAGCACTTGAAATAGAAGGACAAATTCGTTCTTTTTCCAGTCGTGAGCCCTACTTATCAGAGATTTCAGCAACTCTACTGGCTGACGGTTGACGTGCAGGCCTAGTTTATCCTCGAATATTCGACTTTTTGGGTGAAATTCAATAATTTTCAGAATTTTACGCTTATCTCTGAATTGCACTATGTTAAAAAAGGGACCTTCATCTTTTTACTGCGTACCCTCTTTATTCTCTTTCTCTCCGGGCTGGCGCTGGCAAGATGATGTCAAAATACCGTCATTTGAAGTAACATCACTCTTTAAGAGAGGAAACCGCTGCGATTTTCCAACCGGTCTTGAAAGAGAAGATATCCCGCTTCTTCATTCAACCTTTCCTTTCCGTCTAGAAGGGTGGATTCAAAGTTAAACCCTAACGTTTTGACATGAAAATAGACCCAATTCATAACCTCTTAAGCGGCGATAGCTGCTGCAATTATTTAGCGGGGTTGGAGAGGGGAAATTTCCCCCTTCATACCCCTCTATCCTTTCCCTTAACCCGATATTGAAAATAAAAACTTTACCATGACGACTTAATAAAAACTAGCTTTGAAGGGCCATAACTTACCAAAATAAAGGGAGTTTCATAATTTTTTTTTTGTTGTGTAGTTTCTGAGAATGGGTTAGTTAAAGAAATGATCACTTTCGACCCCCGCTCTCTCCGCCTTTCTAATAAATGCCAAAATAAAGATTGGCTTCGAAAAGTACTAAACAAGATCTTTCATTTCATACCTAACATGACTATATTTGGTGAAAAAGAAATTTCACAGATCTTCCACCGGGACCAGTTTCACCATTTGGGGCCATGCTTTGATGGCAAGAGTGGTTTCACTTGCATACAGTTTCATGTCCTGGGTGTGGTTCGCAACTACTACCACTGCCAGGTCACCTGCAAAACCAATCAATGTTGCCTCCTTTGGCAAGTGAAGGTCGAACACTCTGTCATACATTATGCTTTAGTGCGTAGCCTTGGGGAACACCTGCTGTCACAACATATTCCTTCGGTCTGTCTTCTGTCTCGTGCCAAAGAAGTCGTTCCGAGAGGCAGCTCTCGATCCAATCCCAGTTGGCCGAGTTAAAGACATTCCTGACATTTAGCGTCACCACCGCGAGACAATTACCAGCGGCCAATACCTCCCGAGCCAGATCCGCTACCATTGCCATTGCGTCAGCAGTGAAACCCATACTGCCATTCCGATAGGCTGGCTGGCTCGACAAAGGAAAGCAGTCTGTTGTGTATCACCCTCTCCAACATGTACTACCTAGTGTCTTAAAGACAGACCTTTGCCTTTTCCACTGCAATGGAAACACTCCTTCTGCCAGGCACGATTCAAATGCACTTATAAGCCATGCGAGCTTGATTTTAGTAGCCAACTTCAGAGCTTTGTTCCGAATCCATTCAATCTCGGAGTCTTATTATCCTCAATCCGTCCACATATCCCTCGTAGTTTCTCTTCGGTCATCCCGAAGTCTTCCTTTTGTGCCGTTCGTTGATGTCCACCTTCTTCCTGTTGGGGGGATTCCGATTATTTTCAACAAGAATCGCGGGCACCTTACTTAGGGCGATTTTTGCCTACGAATCTTGTTTATTACAACCTTGTACGCGGCGCCCCACGGGTTCTTATTTGCTTCAAGATACAATTGCTTATATCAATTCCGGTTTCTTTCTCGTATAGTCTTTTTAAGTCTACTTCGAAGATCGTGGGATTCTTTCTCTGATATTCTGGCTTCCCCATTGTTCTTTGTCAAAGCCTCCACGCTCGCAGATAGGATGCTCTCCACAGCTCGATTTCTTGGTTCACCAGTAGTTTGGTTTCATACTATGGTGGAACTTCCGTCACGGCATTATATATATATTATGCATCAATTACCCGTTTACATCGCTGGTTCACTTTTCCAACGCTGCCCCCTTCGGGTCATGACCTTCTTCTGAAGCAGCCAGGAAAGTTTCTTCCACGAAACCTCTCATGGACTACCCAGCTACCCTGGTTTTCCCGCTTCTGTTGCTCACTAGACCGTAGCATCGTCCGTACCTTATGTCAAGATCGCTTGGTGGTGGTATGCATTCAGTCGTCAAATCATTCCTCTTGCCACCGAGGTACTGAGGTGAGTCAGATCGACGATTGAGCCTAGCCCTCTGTTCCGGAAGGTGGATACGAACCCACCATTCGCTAGTAGGATGTTCAGCTCCGCGAAGGGTTCAAACAGGATTTGGTCTCTTGTGTTCGTCACTCGACTTCCCCAGTCTAAGGCTCACGCGTTGAAATCGCCGGCAATGATTTTGGGGCTGTGGATCCTAGCGTCCAACACCAAGCTGTCTAGCACCTCCTCATATTGCGTTAATGTTGCACTAGAGGGAAATAATAGCTGTAGATATGGACGCCGTTGAATTTTGCCCTTACAAAACCGGCTATCGGGAATGCCATTGTTTTTTGAACGTTTTGCTGTCTGCACGTGCGTATTGTCGTGTTTTTCGATGAGTCTTTCATCCACGTAGCACTAACGTAATTTGGGTAAGGTTTACATATTACCGTCACGTTCAGATTCGAGTCTCGAATGGTTTGGGGCAGTAAGTCTTGAGCTGCTTTTTGGGGTAAATTTATATTAACCTCATTTAGCTCTATGATTCAGTTCCCTCCTGTATGCCGGGCAGCTGCCACCACCTGCAACGTGTCTGTCGTTCGCTTCATTTTTCCGTTTGCATCTCCACACTTCCTTCACCTTCATGGCGTATCGAGCTCCCTAGCACATGTTGCTGCAAAGTGCTCGAAATCGAGGCATCTGAAAGGCACACGACTCAGGCTATTTTCACCTTGCCCGCAGTAATCAGTTTAATCCCTGATTCAACCTTTCTTTATTCTCTTTATTGCACTTTCTTCCATGTCACTAAGGTTGAATTGTTCCCTTAGCGCAGCACAAATATCCTTTCGTGATGTGACTTCGTCTGGTTTTTACACTCGATTACTATTTGTTGCTTTCGTATTTTAACTTCTGCTTGCTCAGCTAGCACCTTCTCCACTTGACCGAGTAAGCTATCCGCTGTCCTTTCGCTGGATCTGTCATACTGCCGCCTAGATCTGCCAATTCCGAATCGGCTTTGACTTTTCGAAGGATATCGGTGTATTATTATTTTGTTAAGGGAAAGTCGCACCGCGTCCTTGAAGAACTATTGTGCCCCTTTTACTGGTTATAGTGTACCTGTTGATCATAGTATCTCAAGCAGGCCAGTAACCGTTAGGAACTTTAGTATGTTCCCCACTTCCAGAAGTTTCAGCTTTGCATCTGGTATTAAGTGTTTGCCCAGATGTATCGACCTACTTTGCACAAGTGCTGGACACTGTCCCAGGACGTGCATAGAGGTTTCGTCCTCCTCCTCACAGAACCTGCAGGCAGTGTCCGTAGATATCCCTAGCTTCCCTAGGTGGTAGTTCAGCCGACAATGACCAGTGAGAATTCCCACTATGATTCGGAGGTTCTTTTTGGTGAGGTTTAAGCAATCCTTTGTGCGCATGGGTTCGTATCAGGACGTAAGGACCCTGGACTGCTCCATCCCTGGTAGGCCCGCCCAATATAGTTCCCTCAACCGTTTTTCTTCGTTTCTTAGATTCATAGCCATGAAACCGTTTCCGATTCCACAGAAGGGTTCTGGCCCGTATAAAGGCATCCCTGCTCCCTTCTTGGCTAGTTCATCCGCAGCCTCATTGCCTTCCAGCCCAGCATGGCCTGGAACCCAAAGTATCCAGACCTTGTTGGACGAGCCGAGTGTATTCAGTCTCTCAAGGCATTCCCATACCAGTTTAGAGTTCACCTGGTTGGACCTAAGTGCCTTGATCGCTGCTTGGCTATCGGTGAGAATAGCTATGTTCTGCCCCCTGTAGTTCCTTTGCAGATTAAAGGAGGCACATTTGTCTATGGCGTAAATTTCCGCCTGGAATATGCTAGTGTACCTGCCCATTGGCTCAAAGTACATTTTCCTTGGACCAATGACACCGGCACCCGCTCCCTCTGCTGTGAGGGATCCGTCAGTGTACCAAGTAATCCGTTGCTGGTTTAAGCCGTATGTCACAGCCACGCTTTCCCAGTTTGTCTTGTTACTCCAACGTGTTTCAAACTTCTTATCGAAGTGAAACCTCGTTGTCATGTTGTCCCTCGGTATCAGTAATTCGGGATACCGCCTAGAAAGGATATCAATCTTCCTTCGATTTAGGCAGTTCCCCGCCTCACTCATGCTACCGGCCATCCTGAATATTGATCTCCTTGCCTGCATCTGTATGTGCAGATGGAGAGGGGTTAATCCCAGAAGGACCTCCAGGGATGCCGTTGGGCATGTCCTCATTGCCCCACTGATACACACGCAAGCCAGCCTTTGGAGCTTATGTAATTCCCTGGCTTGTGTGCTGAGTTGGGTTCTTTCTGCCCAGATTACCGCTCCATAGGTAATCATTGGTCTTACTATTGCAGTATATATCCAAAGTAGTATCTTCGGGCTACAACCCCGTTTTTTTCCTGCTATGGATCTGCAAGTCATCAGAGCCCTCGTGGCTTTCCGACAAGTGTTTCCGACATGTGTCTTCCAGAGTAATTTTTGGTCTAGCGTGATTCCCAAGTATTTGACCTCTGTTTCTCGTTTCACCTCCATATCATGTAATGTTATGGCTTTCAGGTGATCCAGCTTACGCCTCTTAGTGAATGGTACTATGGTGGTTTTGGTTGGGTTGATCCGCAGTCCCACCTTCCTGCACCAGGCACTAGTAACCCTTAATCCAGTTTGGATTCTATCACATAGGGTATCTTCATATTTGCCCCTACAGATTAGAACAATGTCGTCCGCGTAGCCCTGGACTTGTATTCCAGTATTAGTTAACACGTCCAGGAGTTCATCCACTACCATACTCCACATCAGCGGCGATAGTACTCCGCCCTGTGGACAGCCTTGAGTGGTGTTCATGATAATAGAATTTGTACCTGTTTGTACCTCTATTTGTCTGCTTTCTAGCATTTTGCCCATCCAGAGTGCCAGGGTGTTTCCCACTCCTTTGCGGCTCAGGGCATCCTGTATCTCTGTGTGCGATGTGTTGTCGAATGCTCCTTCGATATCCAAAAACGCGCACAGTGCAATTTCTTTTGTTTCAATGGCGTCCCGTAGTACCTCTGTCAGCTGATACAGAGCAGTTTCAGTTGACCTTCCTGCCCGGTAAGCGTGTTGACAGTGATGTAAGGGATTACGCTTTAGAACGTTAGTTCTAATATAGTTGTCTATGACCTTCTCCACCGTTTTGAGTACGAACGATGTTAGGCAGATTGGTCTGAAAGATTTAGGGTGAAAAGGATCCTTTTTACCCGCCTTCGGAATAAAGACCACTTTTGCCCGTCTCCATGCCCTTGGTATGTAACCCAGTGCTATGCTCCCCCTTACCACCCTCAGAAGAGACTCTAGGATAATTCCTAGGCCCCTCTGGATAAGTGCAGGGAAAATGCCATCTGCTCCGGGAGATTTCATTGGTTGAAAGGTTCCCACTGCCCATCTTAGCCTAGCTTCTGAGCATACCTCTTTTGCTAGTTTCCAGCTCTCTTTCCTTCCCCTTTTATTCGTTGTTGGGGTGTCAGGCAGATTATTGTCGCCTGCCGCCGAGGGGTAGGACCCCGGGAAATGAGTTCTGAGAAGCAGGTGTACCCTGTCCTCCTCATTCTCGGTGAATGTCCCATTTTCCTTTTTCAAGCAGACAGAGGATATTCTCCCGTCTTTGGCTACAGCTTTGTACAGCCTAGTTGCTTCTGTGATCTGTTCAATCCCTTCACAGAATTCCCTAAAGCTGTTCCGTTTCGCTTCCCTGATGGCGTTGCTATACGCAGTCAGTGCATTTTTATACCTCCGCCAGTCCCCGGTTCGTTTTGCCCGGTTAAAGAGTTTTCGTACCTCCGTTCTCATTCTGGCTAAGTTTCTGTTCCACCATGGTACATCCCTTGATGACTTGACTGTCTTGGCCGGACAGCTGGCCTCATATGCGTCAATGACGATTGTGTTGAGGTCTTCCACCACCGTTTCTAATTCTAATTCGCTCCTGATGTGTGTGAGGTGGGCAACGTTGTTGCTCAGGTGCATTGTGTAGGATTCCCAATCCGTTCTCTTGGGATTCCTTATTATTCTTTTTATTTCGGAGTTACCCTGAATGTCGAATCTGATTATCCTGTGATCAGACATTGAGGGTTCATCCGACACCCTCCAATTCCTGACCATCCCGTTCATTAGGGTATTTCCTAGAGTTATATCTAGTACCTCTTGTCTGGTGCTGGTCACAAATGTTGGAGTGTTCCCTACGTTGTATATTTCTAACTTATTACTAAGAATAAATTCGAGAAGGTACTCACCTCTACGATTAGTGTCACTGCTTCCCCACACTACGTGGTGGGCGTTGGCATCGCAGCCGAGAAGAAGTGGTAACGCCCTCTCCTCGCAATACTCCGTCAGCTTTGCGACTTGTTCCGGTGGAGCCCGGCTCTCGTCTCCTGGGAAGTATCCCGATGCTACCACTACCTTTCGAGTGCTCCTCCCGGCTTCCAATGAGACTTGGATAGCCACAAGGTCCCCGGTTAAGAACTCTGAAAGACATATGTATTTTAGATTACGTTTGAGAATTATGCAAGCTCTTGGTTTTTCACAAGACGAGTCCCAAATTACCTGCATGTCTCCTCCTTGCAGACCGCGAATCTGCCCCCGGTACACCCAGGGCTCCTGAGCCAGCACTATTCCAATGTTCTCCTTGGAATTTGCCCTTGCAATCACTGCAGATGCAGCTCTCGCATGGTGGAGGTTTATCTGGGCTATCCTAGTGCTGGCCATTGGCTCCGTTATTGTTTGGAGCTCTTCTCCACTGTCGGAGTGTCACCCTCCTCCTCCGACATGGCGCTTTCCTGCGCGTCGCTGTCCACCCCGAGCCCTAGCAGTCCTAGGTCTAGGTCGTCCAGCTTCTGCTCTTCACTGGGCAGCAGGTCTATTTCCCTGGTTGATCCCGTTCTTTCCGCCTCTATGGCTTCCGCGACTTCTTCAGGGACCTCGGTAAGTTTTCCACCCGGTGCCTCCTCCGAGGTTTCTTTCCTTGGCTTTTCCTTGTGCACATGCACGGGTATGTTGCCAAATCGGTAGTTGATATGACAACTCCGACGTTTAATTGCCTCTAGGGATCGGTCATCTACCCCGATCGTGAGGAGTTTACCCTTTCCCTCCACCTTGCTTCTGAAGACTCTCCATAGTCGAGTATGGAGATCTTCGTTCTGAGCAATTAGGAGTCTCATGAGGTCTTCTGTTACTATTGCCGCGGCCTTTGGGAGAAAAACTGTCACCATGTGGGCTCCTGGCATATCATCTCCAGCACATGTTGACAGTTCCACCCCTTCCCAGCCTGGCAATCTAGGAATTATGGTTCTGACCCATTCTGCGGTACCTTCCGTCGCGCAGTCCACCAGTATAAGGCCTGGTCGAAAGCGTATCCCGGTGAACACCAGTTTCGACGTCCATCCCTTGATCATCTGCTTGACGACCAGTTCTTCAATGGTTTCTTGTTCCTCCCGAGTGAGTATTTGCTCGGGAAACCTTTTTGGCAGTATGGCCAGCCGAATGCCCTTGACCGCACTAGCATAGCTAATGCCGGGCTTCCTGGGTCCTGCCTTCACTCCTGACCTGCCCGGGTTTTCTCCTCCCGTGGGTTCAGGTCTGGGTTTTTTGGGGGCATTCCCTTCATGCGGGCTGATCTCTGCTGCTCCCCGCTTTCTCGGCTCCGGTAGAGATGACTTAGGTCTGTCCTGAGCCTTCTTAAGGGCCTCTTCTGGTTTCAGGCCTTCCTTCAGATAGCGCAGGTACCATTTAACCCCGGCGCCACTGAGACCTGTCTCCTTCCTGACGTCTGTTATGTTTATCTCAGACGTGCTTTTGCTGGTGCCTGCTCTTTGAGCAGTGGTGTTCGTTGGCTGTAGTCCATGCAGTATACCAATGCTCACCTTGGATCCACTGCTTGACGTCCCAACTTCTCCCTTCTTGGGTGTAGTCACCTGGCTTTCAGTAATTCGGAGACGTGCCTCCACCTGATTAACCAGTTTTGGTGCGGTACGGGGCCCCGCTTTTTTGGTTTTTGTTTTTTTTTTCCAATTTAGTACTCATTTGATTCCCACGAGTATGGGGGTTAAGAGGTCCGCCGTGCCATAGCCCCCCGTAGCACGGTAAGATCTAACTTACTCACTGAGGCGACCAGGTATCAGTGAGGCTCCGTTCGAATACAGTCAGTTACCCCCGACTGCAAACTATCCAATGGGCACGGTTCGCATGACACCCTGGATTGGGGGAGGTGTTTTTCGACTCCCCAGTCTAGATCCGTAGCGTTTTGTTAATAGTAGGGTCACCTCGTACAGGGTGTGGCTATCACCACTCACTAACGGTCTTGGTAGACGAGAGGCTTGGCCCCTGAAAAGGCACACCGTCCCAGAGGAGAGACAACTCATCCTTAGACAAAGATAGGTTGGCCTCAGGGAGCTATGTTCCGCATCAGTCTATCCTGCAGTACACTGCTTGATATCGGTGTAAGACACATTTCATTTCCTGGAAATAATGATTATTTTCGGACGAATTTCGATTTTTTCCTTCTGACATTTTTTGCCGCGTACTTTTGTCCATTGTTCGGGTTTACGAGCTGTTGACTCTTCCCTCGTCGTGAAATTTGGGGCTGTAGTCGAAGAATTATCCGGAACTTTCTCCGGCGAAGATACCTTTCTCTTCTTGGCCGCTTACTGGACACCAAGGGGTTTACTTATTCCGTCCCTCCTCCGTTTTCCCGCATTCTCACCTGCCTTATGTTGAGGTGCTCAGAGGTGGCGGTGAGGAAGACGGGGCGGCAACCCTGTCGACTGAACCAAAACTAAGTGGCCGGGGAGAACTTCCACGTGGTGCCACCGGGACACGCTGTATCGCATTGGTTTGCCGGCCGTGATGCAGTAGGCGAATGCTCCAAGGCTTAAGCAGGGCGATCAGACCCGAGTCTGCATGGGGACTCATCTGAAGTGGCTTCGGCCACGAAACCTTACCAGGGGTATACTGGTACCATGGGAACCGGGATAGCCCCTGGACTCATATACTTCGGGAGAATTCCTGTTGTATATGAGTACAGCTTGGTCGTTTGGGGTTGGCCCCCTAGTGGGAGATTCATGGGGGCTGTGTTGATATTCAAGCGAGAAGAGACCTCGGACCTCGGCGTGGTGTTGCGTTTCGACACGGTTGCCGTACTCCTTAGTTCGGTAGAGATTTAGGTAATTCTGGCGTCCACCAGTATGAATGCTAAGCCATGCACTTGGTATAGACTGGTACCGTTGTTGCTTGTCTCAGCGGGGCTCTGATTGTGGTCACAAAAACAATCCGTGTCTGAAGAGGACCGTAGGATTAAGTCTCACGACAGATACCTAAGTTAAAGATACAAGAACTTAACTACCTTATGTTGAGGTGGCATCTCCTGGGTCTCCCGCGCGACTTTGCCATGCTTGGGCGTTTTTCCACGTATCAGAGCCTCACCTTGATGAACTCATAGAGTTCGTTTATGCGTTCTCCCAGTGGAACAAACGCTGCTGCAGTTTGCCGCCTTCTACGCTCGTCTCTTACAGTACCGGTAATTAAGTCAATTCGGGGACTATCCAAGTTGCTTACCGAGTCCCGCGACTAATCAATGCTGTCCTCAGAGGTGGCCTTCCAAGTTTTGAGCTTTCGCACAACGGATCCGGCGTAGATCTCATTTTCACTCCACTAAAATCTTAGGGATTTTGACCTTAATATGAAGCATAAACTTAAGGGTCTGCCTTGTTGGGCGCTGAAGTGCTTGTCTCTATTTTTTATATACTGACTTGTTGGGGTTGCAACCCAGAGTGGGTGATCATTCTTATCATAACTTTTGCTTAACGTTAGAAAGGTCTTTCTGGTTTTAGGTAGGTTTCGGAATTTGAGCCATCCTTTTCGGTTGCTGACAGACGTGATGTTAGAGATCATTCTTAATCCATCTAGGATCTAGGGACAGCCAAATGGTCTTTGATAGTGACGCACACTATATGCCTACTTTTTTCAGTTCTATTAAAATTTTCGGCCGTTTCATTTTATGCGTGCTGTTACGGCTATCCTGCAGCAAGTATTTTTACTGGAACCATAAATTTCTTTTTTCTAGCTTCAAGGTATACGCGGTTGAAGCATGATATATTTTGGATAAAGATACAAAGTGGAGCCGATGAAAGAACGACAATATTCAAATATGCGTCAGAGCTGAGGAATAAAATAAAAATTAAAAATAAAATCCTTTCTCCTCGCAGGTGCGAAACATATGAATTGAATTCAGATATGCATTACTTTTTTTCTATTTGAAAGTTTTTAATTCAAAGTCAATCTTACCGATAGCGGTTCCGAAGTATAACCAGTATCTTAACTTACGTCAATCTTGACATATGACGCCGATTGTGATCCTCTGAAGATTGGATTAGCTTTGTTTTACATTATCCAGCCTACAATGGCTGATCGCACTCTTACAAAATATCTATATCTACAGATACAACATTTTTATATAATTTTTTTTACAGATATGGTATTATGTATATATATAGAGGTTCATATTGAACAACGACTCCCATATTTCAATGGAACCTGACATATCATGTGAAAGGCCAAACCACACTTCATCCAATAAAACCAATTATTATGAAAATATCACCGCAGAAGACCATAAGAACCATTGAAAAGTGGTGCCAATACTCTTTTCAATCACGCTCTAAAGATACCAGGATCTTATCCAATTAGAACGAAATTCGCGAGTCACTGCTAATAGCTTTTTTGTTTCGCTAAATTCTCATGTTCTTACTGTAAAAAGAAGAACGCAAGTGACGCATAAATTAGAAAGAAAGATATAAATATTGAGATGAATTTTAATCAGATGAATTTTTATGGTAGATTCCCGACCAATTTCTTTTGCAAATGCACATTTAAGCTGCCGAATTGGAAAGCATCTGATAGCTGTAAAGATATGTTCAAAATCTTCTTCGAGATACGGAAAGACAATAAATTTTGAGCTCATTTGGTTTATCGAAATCGGCGGTTTTGATAACGTCTGGAAGTTTCGATAATTTTCTGATCTAACTTATGGGAAGAGGTGAGTAAACCCGGATCAAAACCTCTGGGAAATAAGAGAAATTAACAATCGATACAAGTTCTTTTGGTTGCGCAGGCAAAAAAACCCAGTGATATATTTAGGACCATTAAAGAGAAAGATGGCACAGAGCAGGTTGCTGCATCTTTGACCTCTATTCATGCGGTCAATTAATTCCGCGTACCGGTCACTTTCGCGGCGATAAATAGACTTAAGATGCCCTGGATCCAATGACTGCATAATCCGGTGTTTATCGTTGACTGTTTATAGTCAAAGAACCTGGATCCGGCTTCTAGAGGTGACGCATGTCGAAAAAGAAGCAATGCTGACACCAAGCAGCAGGCATTGTGGCGGCGTATTATGGATACTCGTAATAAGAAGAAAATATTGCAAAGTGTCTGAGAACCTTCGCCTCCGCAATGGCAGACTATCTGTGTAGGAGTATCTATGATTCAATTGAGTCGTTAGGCATTTCTGAAGTGGAGCGAATATACTTAAAATGGGGAATTCTAGCAAATTATGATATCTCTGCAATTTTTGTAGAAGCTATGGTTGCTTTTATTTATTAGATTGTGATGAGTCTGTGCGAGCTCTTTGCCAATTGTTGGTTGCGAAAAATAGTAAATATAAAGCAAATGTATCTTTTATGTATCATGATATGAAATATATTCTCCGTTGCTTTAGGACTGCAGATTCATCTCATACTTTTAGTGGTCGAGGTTATTGTCAATTAAAAATAACTCCCTCGTTACACAAGTAAAGGACGCTCCGGCCACAAGAAGAGATACAAGATAGATAGATAGGTAAATGACGATGGAGTCGGTTAACAAACGAAATGCTTCCAGTGGGATCGATGCAGAAGGGGTGGGGAACAAGAGCGTATTGCTCAAAGCGCAATTGGGACCACACGAAGGAAAGGAGGTATGGGATAACAGACATATTTCTGGGAGTGGCCACTGTCCAGAATTAAGTCAAGTCAAGTCAATTACTTTAATCGTTCAGGATTTGCTTGCACAAAACACCAATGAGTTTGAAATGGACATTGTAAGTGAACCCTACAAAAACTTTGAAGGTACTCTATGGGTAAAAATTGGACTGGTAGAGTGAGATATAGGTGAGCGGTTCCCAAGCCATACAAGGCAGCATGAGTCAGTGAATCAGCGACTTTGTATTGGTGAAGATAGGTGATGGATGTGATACAGCTGCTACACCCCACCAAATCTGACTTTGCCTGAATTTGAGGATATTCTCAATAACATTGCTCTCTTTGCAATGGGATGAAATCCAGCGGTTATTGCCCATGACTTCAACCCTTGGGCCCACGACTAGAGTAGCAGAGAAGCAAGTACACCCAGTCTGCCAGAAGTGAGAAAAAAACTAAAAAGATAAAGATTAAATTGTTCTTTAAATGGCGAATAAAGATTTTTTCTTACCCATATTTTCCGGTATTTGAGGACTAGTTGCCCCAGTGAGTTTTAGTCTGACTTACATCAATCGGTATTTAAACCACAATTTAGTCTCCTTCTTCTTAAAATCCTTTTCTCACTAAAAAATAAGCCGAACAAAACGACACACATAACATTAGCTTTTAAGGTTTTTTATGTGACACCAGGAGGTGGAACTCTTCAAAAGACGCTAGCCTGGACGCATCAGTGTGTGGGATTTTCACCCACTAAGGCCACCCACCGGCTCCCCCCTTTACTCCGTGGAATCACCTTTGGGTATTTCATGATGAGGCGGAGTTAGCTTACTTTAAGTAGGTCTCTTTCCGTCTACCCGCGGCGATCATCTCTTCCATTTTTTGCAGTTTACAGTTGCGATCATTGAGTTGATCGCATCCTAATTCTCCTGGAAAGCTACAATTCTCCGGACAGTCGTGGTTCTTGCCTCCAATGTACTGCCACGTAACTCCGCCCCCAGCTGAAACCGCGCGTGTTCACCGGAGGAACCCGGGACGTGATTCCGCCAACGGGGATACCGGACGAACCTGACGCTTCGCAGATGCTTTCTTTGAGCATCCCCCGGTTCGGGAAAGGCCTTCAATCTCGTCAAGGTAACCTATTTGGTGGCTGCCGGCAACCGGCACTAACGGCAATTTTCTGTTTCGGATCATCCACGGAAAGTTAGCTGAATTTTCACCGCCGGTCGTGGTTCTTGCCTCTGATGTGTCGCCACCGTTTTGGGGGCGGAGGGGGGGAGGGGGATAGTCGATAGATGATTTTTAGCAGGAGGGAAGGGCACATGATCTGCGGTGATGACTGTAACTGACTCTGAATAGTCCCATGATAACCCCATACATTCTCTTCAGAGTAGAGGTCTTTAAAGTTTCCCTTTCGCTGCACTGCATTGCCAGCTTGGGATTTTTGCGGGCTTCCTTTTACGAATTTTGTTTTTGCATTTGACCTATCTGACCTATGGGTTGCTGACATGGAGTGTTTTCCCGTGACGCCACCAGCCTTAGCAGGTTGGTCTGGCTGCACTTCCATGAAGGTCTGCTCATCCAGTACTTTTGCGGACCAACCACTCTAGTCCCTCTGGGTATATTATTTGTCTACCGTGTGGCTCCTTAGTTCGTAGATAATTGTCTGGTGATCGCTGTGGGTGTTTTCCTTGCTAACGTGCCAAGATATACAACACGTCTGTGCAGGGCTAAGATCTATAATAGACTTCGGCCCTTTGTATTATTACATTTGCTTTCTTATACCTGGCCCCACGAATTAATATCACCCGCAATTTCCCCCTCCCCCCTTGCGCCGTGAACAAGGTTGTCCAACATCTCTTCAAATTCAAACAATGCGAGACTGGGTGGAGCGTAGTAACTGTACCTGTACATGCGGCTGGCGGACTGATCCATGACGAATTGTATAATTTGCCTACCACAAGTCCATATCGCCGCTCCACCAGTCGAATCTGCGACTCATACGCCCCCATGACGATTCCTTACAATGGCTAATTCTATCTCAGACTCATCGGTGAACTGCAGAAATAAATCCTGAGCGACTCTGCAATGATAGAAGTTTATTTGAATACACCTTACTTTTCATTGCATGCCTTCCTGAATTTACTACTTCTGGCAATATTCCGGTTATGGCGTCAATTATTTTCTTCGGACAATAGGCATTTGGGGTTCCTATTGCATTCCTTGTCAATATTGCCTTTCTCGTTGCTTCTGCGCTTCCTCCACTGGCAGTCGCATTGCAACCGTTTGAGTACTGGCATAGGCTCTCCTCAGATTCACAGTAGATTCTTCACCCAGTTCCTCCAACTTAAATTGCTCTTTCATGTTTTTGGTCTCATAAGTCTGCCATACGGAAGGTCGCGATTTAAATCTCTAATTTGACGTCGGATTATTATTATTAGTATTACTGTGACGTTACCCTCAAATGTTACTTGGTTACGAAAGCCGCCAGCTGTGCCCAAGCTGGATTTTTAAATCCAAACATGAAGTCACCCCGTGCAGACCCGGGTTTGATCGCCCTAATTAGGCCTTGGAGCATTCGCCTATTGCATTACAGTTAACAGCGTTTCCTGGTACCACCGCAAGGAGGTTTTCCTCAGCTACTTGGTTTTGATGTGGCCGACAGGGTTGCTAGCCTATCTTCCTGGCTGCCACCTGAGAGCATCAGCTGCATCACACATAAGAATAATCGCCGAAAACATTGTCATATATACGTACTGCCTCGCTTTGGAACTCTCAAGACCATGATAACCACCGAAGGATCGACACGAAATCAGTAAGAACCGCGCCACATCATGCAGCATCACATGGATTGATTGAACGTTAGTACAGCTCACTTAGAACGTTACTTACAAATCTACCAACAAGCTCGGTGGATCGGAACCCTTCCAGCTATCCTTTTAGGGCTCTTAACATGTTTTAAAGATGATCTCAAATACTCCGTGCCCGAACAGTTGTATGAGGCGCGTTACGAATACCATGCGAATTTTACCTAAATACCAACATGCTGACCGATCCTAAGGCTTTCTCAGAAAATCTCCGGGAATGCATTCATACCTTACCCCCAAGTATAATTACAACATCGCGTAGTAAAACTAGCATAAATGAAACCGGCGAAGAAGTTAGGCTGGACTGAAAAAACTGTATATGGCTAAATCATTATCGAGGTGTGGCTAGAGAAAACCTGTATTAGGCAGCTTCACGAAAAGAGCTCCTCACGTGGCGTAATGCATCGCAACAGCGCATGGCGCATTCAGTAGTAAAAGCCCAACCCCTCCTCCCAATCAAAATACTGAAGCGGGCAACCTTCGAACCAGACAAAAGAAGCCTGTGAAAACCTCAAGTTAGCCGTCCAATGGACGCTGGACGTAAGCCAATGGTAGGTCCCTAAAGAATCATAATGGGGCGATTCAGACTTCGTTCATCCCAAAAGGTCACGTGTATCTTGTTATTTAAAGTTGTCTAGGAGTTATTTCTTCAGGGAGGAAAGGGCACTGATGCCTTTCAGCGGCTTCCGAATGTAATTCCCGCAGTAACCAGATACTAGCGGCTTATGCAGTTGCAGTTAGGGAAAGAAGTAGCAGAAGAGGACCCAAATCGCTTAAAAAGGAGGAAACTGGGGGAGATAGGTTGTAGAAGAAAGAAAGTTAAACGTGTAGTATCTGAGTCTAAGAGCTAAGTGATTTAGAAAAACATTCCAATGTTTTTTGAATTTCAACACTTCTAATAGCAAAAATGATTTGCAAAAACGTCTAAAAATAGAATGATCGTCTCATCCAACACGGTCTCACATTGAATTTGAATAAAACTGAATTTTTGACGACCGATCCCCATGAAGCAGGTACAATTGGTAAGCGACAATGACCTGCGCAAAACTGAGCGTTTTGAATATCTCGGGTTAATGCTATCAGCCGATGGGGAACTGTGTTATGAGGTTGCTTCACGCACGGTTCTGGGTGTTGGCTGACTATAAAAGACAATGAACGGCGTCTTGCGGTAATGGAGACGAAGATGTTGCATTGGATTAGTGACGTAACACGTTTTGATCGCCGATCGAGCGAGATAGCATGGTCACGTATTTTGCACTAATGAGGATTCACTTGCCGAGAATGATCTGAACATTGAAGTCGATGGTAAGCAACCAAAAAAGCCGGCCGAGATAACAGTGGTTTGATACGTTGACTGCATCCAGATCAGGTTTTTGGTAGAATCAAATGGCGCAGACAATCACGACGAGTTGACCCCGCTTGTTAACGGGACAAGGACTGAAGAAGAAGGAGAAGACTTCATACCCCAGATAGGATCGTACAACCTATTAATCCTCCTAAATACTTCTGCCAGATAATTGATTTATGAACATCCATATCTGCTCTTAGCAAATTTGGCAAAATTTGCATATTCTACTCTATTCAGCGGACATTAAAACACGTTTAACAAATTCACTAAATATTCAAGATTAATCCTAAAAACACCGAGTATCTGGCTTGCTCGGAAATACCGGTGAATTCTAGCTTTCATATTATTTACAAAATTAATTTTGAATTTCTATCATCTTAAAATTATGGAAATTACACCAGACTTGGGACCAGATGAGTTACATCAGAGGTTGCTTGCTCGAGTGCAAGAATATTATAATTTGTCTCGTTTCGGTTTTGGAAGAACCAGTCATTTCTTGAAGACAATAATGTTGACCACGCGTCTGCTACCCGCCCGCATGGGAACGTTCTACACTGGTACATCCTCTTCAAAACTGCTTTTCTTTGTTTGTTGACACTATTTTTGACTTAAATTTCCAAACATGGGGATATATCTTGAGAGGAGACAACAGATACGCGTATATCGGCGTCATAATAATTGTTTACTTAAATCTCTCTATTTTTAGAAATTAATAATCCAATTAGTCGAATCGATCAAAGCGAATCAACAACTACGCAAAATCTATGAATTTTTGATATTTGAAATTTGCAATTTTCCGGTTGAATGGGCAAAGTAACGACCTTTGAGACATGTGCCGTATTTTTCTGGTGGATCATGATTTCTGATGATTAATTAGTGAGCGAAAGACTATCTTAGACGATGTAAATGCGACATATGAATATTTGTAAGAAAATTTCGTGACGTGAATTAGTTGGGGCTGATTTAGAAAAGAAAGGGAGGGTATACTCTCCTTCCACATTCTATCAACTGTACCGTTTTGAATGCTAGAAGCCATGTTCATGGTTTCAGTGACTCTTTTCCTTTTAGTAGGAGACATATCTGGTTTTGAGTTGACAAATATTACCCTGATTCTAGGATCGTAAATGTCGATACTGGAATAGGACAAACCATATCCTGTGATATCCTGGATTCTGCTAAGTGCTGTTGTAAAATATTCCACTGGAACTAACCTTAAGGTTTTCACTTATCCCTAGCAGCATGTTGACATAACAGGGATGCAAAGGGTGGTTCCGGTGGTGTGAGTGATAATTAGATGCCGAATTTGTTTGTTGTGTGAACGTGTGCGACATATCCACAAACCGCGAAATGGCAAAATCTTTCCGAAACTAAATCATAAGAACGAACAAAAATAAGAAACTCTATAGCCTTTTATCCCTGAATCAACGAAACAAGTGGTGCATGTGGAGTGTTTCTGTGTGTGTGTGTGTATGGTGGGGGAGAAGCTACAGTTTCTGAGCACTCAGGCCGTGTTGGCCCATTCTACTCGCCACCCCCGTCTAACGGAATATTCCGGATTCGTTAACGTATCGCAGGATTTCCGTTAGTGGATGTGGTGCTACCCGTCGCAATTGGAGGACATCGGCACCAAAGGTCTGATGCCTGATGCGCCCATAGGCGGGGCATTCACATAGGAAATGCTCCGTGGATTCCGCTTCCTCATTACAGGAGGGACAAGTATCATCTTCGGTAATTCCTATTCTGAACATATGCCCAGCTAGTGAATTATGGCCTGTCAGAATGCCCACAATACACCTGCAAGTCCTCCTGCTTTTCGACAGGATAAACTTTGCGGTACGTATGATGGGTCCTGGCAGGAAAAGTTTGGTGTGTCGAGCAGCATTTAAGCTCTGCCACCTGTCATTATGGGAAACTTGTTCCCAGTTTTTGAAAACAGATTTAGCCAATGCTACTGATACCCTAATTGCTGGCTCCGGTCCCGGCACAGGGGAGATTGACCCCTCTTTCGCTAAAGCGTCCGAGATTTCATTTCCCTCTATGCCACAGTGACCAGGTACTCAGAGTAGTTCCACCGTATTGAATCTAGACATAGAGTTCAAACGGTTTCTGCATTCCTGAACAATTTTCGAGGTGATCAAAGGACTGCTCAATGCCCTCAGTGCAGCTTGACTGTCACTGCAGATTGCGATGCGCCTGCCCTTCAACCGCTCGTCAATCAACCAGTTTGCCACCCTTAGGATCGCATAAACTTCGGCTTGAAAAGCCGCTGCATATTGTCCAGAACCCTCTTCTGTTTTTGAGCCATCGGTGTAGAAGACTTCCGTATATCCTGCCACGCATTCCTCTGTGTCATCCCAGCCATCTCTACGCTTCAGGGTAACTTCATATCTTCTACCAAACAGATGTATGGGGACGCGAGAATCGGAAGGCATTGTAAGAACTGGATTCAGTCCTCCCAGTAACTCTTCCAATGCTCTGTGCCCCCCACATCCGTTGTTTTCCTATAGATCTAATCGAATTAGCCTATGAGCTGTTCTCATTGCAGTGCTTTGAATAAATATATCTAGGAGCTGCAAATTGAGCAGTGCATTCAGAGCTGCGTCGGATGTCGTGCTCATGGCACCAGTGATACCCAGACAAACAGTTCTTTGTAGTGCGGCTAGTTTACGGTGAAAACCTTTTTGTCTCACCTTAACCCACCACACTACGGATGCATATACGAACATCGGCCTAATGATAGCAACGTATATCCACATTACCACATGAGGCCTGAGTCCCCATGTCGAAGCAAAGGTCCGTCTGCACAGCTCATAAGCTGTGAGAGCTCGTTTCATCTTTACCTCTACATGTTTGTTCCAAAGAAGTTTTTATCTAGAGTGGCCCCCAGATATTTCACTGCTTCGGAGAGTTGAAGGGTAGTACCCCTCATCTCAGGGAGACAAAGTCCATCCAGTTTTCTCCTTTTTGTGAATAAAATCATTGTGGTTTTATTTGGATTAACTGACAAACCATGTCTAAGGCACCAGCTGTCTATCAAATCAACGGCACGCTGTATATTCCTACACACCGTTCCAAGATCCCGATCAACAGCAAGTACAGCCACGTCATCAGCATAAGCTTGAGCGTTTATTGGCAAATTTTGCAGTTCGCATAGGAATGAGTCGATCAGGATACTCCACAAAAGCGACGAAAGCACACCTCCTTGGGGGCAACCCATCGTTGCTTCCGTAGTCAGGTAGGGATCGACCCCTACCTCAGTGCACAACAATCTTTGCGTTAGCATAGCATGGATTCACTTAATTAAAGCATCATCAATACCATGCGCTCTGGCGGCATCACAGTTTTTGAAAAGGCGCACAGTCAAAAGCCCCGTCAATGTCCACGAACACCCCCATCGCGTACTCACCATTCAAAGTTGCATCCTCTATCTTTGTGACCAAAGAATGAAGAGCAGCAGGATTTTCCACGTTGGTAAGCATGTTGGTTTTCACTAAGTGGGTGTGACCTAAGTGCGTTTCCACGAATGTGACGCTCCACCAGTCTCTGCAAACCTTTCAGCAAGAATGAAGTCAAGCTAATCTGTCTGAAGTTCTTTGGATTAGAATAGTCATCTTTCCCAGGTTTCGGTATGAAAACTACCTTAACCTGTTGCCAAGAAGAAGGCACGTAGCCCAAAACAAGACATCCTCGAAAAATATTTCTTAGAGGTCGCTCTAAATGCTCCATACCCTCCTTTAGCATTGTGCTTTGAAAACTCACCTTTTCATGGGTAACAACCGCTTTCGCAGTGTTTCAGTTCCCCTTGCAACACTTGCGTGTTGAAGGGGTTGCAAGAACCATCAACTCTCCCCCTACCACTTTTCTCACCCGTTCTCCCGGGTGGTGTACTTCCAGGAGGGTCTGTACTGAGTCCAGTCTGGAGCTCGTGAAAGTACCGTCGGATTTTCTAAGAGAATCTAACTTGGCCGACTCATCCTTTTTGAGGACTCTGCACAGCCTTGAAGTCTCCCTTTCGCCTTCCAGTTCCTCACAGTACGCTCTAAAGGAGTTTCGTTTCGAGCACCTCACGAACCTCTTATATTAACGTTGTGAGTTCCTGAAATTTAACCAGTCTTCGTTCTTGTTACTTTTGCAAGCACGATTTAGAAGTCGCCTGGTTGATTTCCTGAGTTTTTGCAGTTCTCGGTTCCACCAAGGAACCGTTTTACCGCTTTGACCTCGGGAAATAGGACAAGCCTCTTCATAGCACTCTAAAAGTGTGCAGTTCAGAGTTTTCAATTCATCTTCCAGCACCAAAGGAGTCCTTAGTCACCTAGGGAACTGTACTTTATTGCCAAGAAACTCATTGAACTTTGCCCAATCCGTTTTCCTAGGGTTCTGTCTTTGTACTGCAGACTGTTCGCCGCAATAGTCAGATTGAATTCTAGATATCGGTGATCTGACAGTGAGACCTCGTCTAGCACTCGCCAGTGTGTAATCAACTCTAACAATTTTGGGGTACAGATTGTTAGGTCAATTAGTTCGCTTCTTCTCGGTCTCACGAACGTAAGGGCGCACCCTACGTTTGCAGCCATAAGACCAGCTGAAGTGATGAAATCAAATAGCTTTTCTCCTCTTGAATTGCATTTGCTACTGCCCCAACAAATATGTTGAGCATTCGAATCGCAACCTACCGCAAGCTCTTGGTGTTATGGATCTTTCGTCGTAGAAGATCCTAGCCCCCTTTACTGATCCAATGCCACAGATTCTGTTAAATCGAACCCACGGTTCTTGCACCAAAAAGATATAGGGGAAATCCTGTAGCTTTGTCATTCTCGCTGCCAAAAGGTAGGAGGGAGCTTTGGCATGCTGCAGGTTAATTTGACCAATCTTTATGTTTTTCGACATAAACTTAGTCTATTGTCTTATGGAAAACAGTTAGAAGCGTATGCGGCAGTCCGCGTATGACGGGGTTTCCCCCACACCGTACCGCCAGAGACTCGATCCCCTCGTGATTGATTTCTCTGATAAAAGCCGTACTTGGAAGTACCGCAATTCCCATGTTCCCCATCCACGAAAGATCTCATCTCATCCCGCAGAGCATTCGTCTGTTCTCTACTTAGCACCTTACTTGGTTTGCGGTATCGGGGTTGCATAGATTCGATCACTCGAACTGGCATCAAGTCAGTTTCGTTCACGTCTCTGGCTTCCCTTCCTTCCGTCTGTTCCTTGGAAGGTGTAGGAGAAGTTACTAGCAGGTAGGATTCACTCTGTAGTCCCTTCCCCAGTGCGAGCCCCCATACGGCGTTTCCGCCCTTGTATGCACTATCCTCCGCGCACGTCTCCATTGTAGGAGAGCGCACCGAAGATGCTGCAATTTGCTCTATGTTGTGTGAGTCGAAGACCATCATTGCTCTTCGCTCTCAAATTGGAGATGATGCCCTACAGTTTCCTGATATGACTGAATTTCAGTCTATATAGGAAAAAGTGGAGCACCATATGGTGACTTCCCCTGACTTCCTGTTGGTCTAGTTCGAATACCAAGTTGAAGCCCTTGACGTTTGTAGATTGGTCCTTCCTGGCATTCATGAACTTTACCTCCTTAGTGGCCGAAGTTTCCTTCTGCCGGGCCTTCCTCTTCCGCTTGCGGGTAGATTTGGGCTGTAGTACCGCGGACGGGCTGGCCGTAGTCGGATTTCCAGTTTCTCCCAATTTGAGAGTTTCCGTACTTTCCTTTCTGGCTAACTTCGCCGTAGGCACTAAATGCAAACTTTCCACTGAGTCGGAAAGCATGCCTTCTATAGATTGCTCTATAGGCAAATATGAATGTGGTGAGGCCTCCAAAATCCGCGCCTCGGCCACGACATGATTGCTCATGGTCGTAGGTGGATTCGAAGTCTGTGACTTCTTACCACTTGGAGAGTTTATATCCATCGTTTCCATATTCATATTTTTGGACACCCTTAGTGTAGTAGTAAACTACTACAGGCTCCCCCACCAGGGCAAGGTGGTGTCCGAGGGGGAGTGGAGTGTTTCTAGTATTCATTCTGGTTACATTGTTTAGTGAACAAATATGTATAAGCAAGTCGAAAACTAGAAGCTCCGCGTTTCAGATATGAAAGGTTTTATTGATTTATAGTTATGACCATTTGAATATTCGAAAATATCCGGCATTCAATTCGATGTGTCATTTGACGTGAATGTGACAGTTTCTAACTATGATAACTTTGTTAGTAATATTATAGTATGATTTCCAAAAAATTTTCCACAATTTAGGAGGTAAAGTAAATTTTCAAATTATACTAATATACTGTTTTTAACTTTGATTTAGCAGGACACGTACTCACCCTATTTTTTGAGAATTGGTCTTTGAAGCAGTTGATCCCTTTCAAACCCCCACTCTTCTCTCTTTTTAAGCCAATGTCAAAATTAATGCAGGCTTCTTGTACTAATCGATACATACATTGGAGTTCAACCTTCAGCATTGTAATTCACCTTATGCGGAGGGGGGCGGGGACTGGCGGGGACTGGCGGGGGCGGGTTCCAGCTCCAATTTTTCTACAGAGTGTCATGTCAATACGTGCAGCCGCTTCTGAGAAAAGTGCGCGTGGCAGACAGACGGACTGAAAGACAGTAAACCAATTTTAATAAGGTTTTGTTTTCAACAGTGATCGATAGTCATTATCCGCTAAAGTGGGGAATCTGTAATTCCGATATCACTTCTCAACCAACTAAAAGCCATGTTATTTATACCACCAATTTTATCGTTTGCCACCTGTAGTCTCCGCGGCACCACTCCGTTCGCTTTGTTCAGTGACAATCTGAAGAGGAAGTGCATTTACTAATATGCAGCATCTCTTCTTCTTTATTTTTTTTTTCTTTTCCCCATACACCCCGACATGCACTTATATAAAAAATTTGTTAGCTAAAATGATTAATTTTGTATTTGCATAATTTGAACCTTTCTCCAAAACTATAAAACCCATTTTTAAGTTCCAAATTTTACCATAGAAATTTCCTAATATTGCATTCTTTGACTTTTGTTTGACGTTTGTTTGTTTCTTATCTTGTATATTATTAGGTACAATCTCTGCCCTTATTACTGGATAGAGTCAGGTACAACAAATGATGCCCCTTCGGAGCATACAAGATGGGAAAATTTCGTCTCATCGACATTGAATTTAAAGTTCAAGGTTGACCCCGCAACCATGGCAGAATTAGCGGGGCGTGGACTCGCTGATGAAGGTGGACCGATGATTAGCTAGGCCGTGATGTTGGTGGAATAGCTGTCATCCGCAAAGAACCGTGTTGGGGAGTCGAGTTTTGGGACGCAGTGCAAGGAAAAAGAAAAAAAACAATCGTAATCAGTTGTGGGTTTTTGTGATTAATTATACGGTTTGACATCACAATCATGACGTCTGGCATTCGAATTCAGAGCAGCGAGATTGGGAGGCTGACACTCTAGCCCCTCATCCATCGTGCCGTTGTTAATTTCCAGTAGTATGGTATGAACAAATCTTAATTATAAATATCTTTCTAAAACAAAGGCTGAAGATTGAATTTTTCTTATTTTTCTTTTTTCAAAGTTTCCGTTTCTCTATTTTTATTTAATATTCGTAGATTTATGCGTGGAATCAAACCTTAATAGTTCTCAAGAGAAGATGTCCTTCTATTCGACAATAACGTTTCTTGGTCATAATTTTTTTTTTATTTTTATATTCCCGTTTTTATTTTCCATCTTTTTTAAAGTTTTGTGTGAAACAAAACCTTATTAAAATCGGTTTACTATCTGTCTGTCCGTCACACGCATTTTTAGTTTTATTGGTATTCTGACATTTTTCTTCCAATTCTTTTTAATTTCTTTTATTTTCAGATTAGGCTCATCTCTTCAGATACACGCTATAGAAAGCTTTCTCGAAATCACTATTCAGAAATGATGTGGTCAATGCAGGAGAATCCGGAAACCAGTCTGCTTTCTGTCGATCAAGCTGTCGAGGTGTTCTTTTATGCTTTATGCGTTCCAGGATTATTTTTGAAACGGCAGGTAGCACACAAATACCTT
Source organism: Hermetia illucens (assembly GCF_905115235.1). Classification (NCBI taxonomy): domain Eukaryota; kingdom Metazoa; phylum Arthropoda; class Insecta; order Diptera; family Stratiomyidae; genus Hermetia; species Hermetia illucens. Next base: position 3,864,971 of record NC_051849.1, on the reverse strand, counting down.
TCATACTCTAAACAGGTGTCCTTTTTTGGAATCTTAACTATCATCCCCTTCTTCCTGGAGGTCCTGGATTCTCAAGATTTCCGTACGATTGCAGATCTGCAGTAACTACAGGTGCAGCGGTAAACACCTCTGCAGGGAGACCTTCAAGCCCAGCGGCTTTATTCCGTTTGGCTGCACCTATTGCCCAAAATGATTTCTCTTCTGCTTGGAGGCACAGTCCGTATCTTTATGTTACTGTGACTGGTAATTTCATCGACAAGAGGAGGAACTTCACCAGTGTTCTTCCCACCTCTTCAGTTGCTTGTCATTTTGGATGTAAAGCTGTCCGTTGACGTCGTCTTCTGGACCATCGTAAAATTTGCGACCATATTCAAGCTCTTTCGTGATGCGGTATACATTTCCCAAATTACTGCGTCTATCACTTTCCTGAGCGACGCAATAGCAAATCCTCTCCTGTCATAGCGTGCACTACGCCGAACTTCTTCGGTCAAGAGAGTCTTCAATTTCTTCCGTTCATCGATTCACTTCCACGATTCCTCAGTTAGCCAGATCTTATGACGCCCTTTCGGGATGTTGCCGATGATTTGTGTTGGGCCTGGGGAAAGAGCATTTTTGATGGCCCAATCTTTATTGATGTTCTCAGGGGGGTTAGTCAGTATATCTTCCGTCCCATCTGTAAGCTAGCTCTCCCACGGTCGAGCTGGATCATACAAATTATTGATGCTCAACATGTACGTAAGCGATTATCGGAAGGCGATCCGTTTTGAGGCCGATGTCAGCGTCTCTTCTTTTACGCAAATCTAGGGGACAACTCCTGAATCTACCGCTGGTCGCAAAGTGATGGATATGATTGCTCGTACGGTGTCGGTCAGTTGAAACCCAACTGACCTTATGGGAGGCTCTGTGCTGGAACAATGTGTCAGCAATGACGAGGCGGTAGAAGTTACAGAAAACCACGAACTTCCCACCATTATCGCCAAGGCCGTGTTTCTCCATCACATTTTCGAGCAAGGTGTTGTCAGATCCTACCTTGGCATTCAAATCACCCATCATGATCATAATGTCATCTTTAGGAAGCCTCCTCTGAACTGCGTTTAATTGCTTGTAGAAAGCATTTTTCTCCACTATATCGGATGTCTCCGTTGGTGCGTAGCATTTTCCAATTGTGATGATTTTTTACCTTGACCGGAGTCTTGTAGTTAGAAGTGCGTCAGAAATCGGTTTCCAGTCCCTATCTGGAGCATTGTTGACGTTTCGGTGGCAATAAAGTTTCAAAATTTGCAGGATGCTAGCCCACAAAAGTTTTTGCCTGTTACTCGCCTCTTTCTACAAACAGCGAAAATTTTGAGTGTATTCTTAAGTGCCAACTCACAGGCTAGGTACCTGCTTTTTTATTTCACCGCGATTTTGAACGCCTAAAGTGGTGGTGGAGCTCAGCCTGTCATAGATGAGACGGCTAAATGGGGATACAACCTGCTCCCTTAAAGCGGTTGTGTGTCAGCCAGGAGGACAAAACGAGGCAACTCATAGAGAGCACTTTCATGGGTGACGAGAAACCCTGCCAGTTTCTCCGCCACCAGCAATGTCTCGGTGGTACCGCAGGTTTCAGAGCCTTTAATGCGTGGTCTATTGGTAAGACGACTACCGGCTACCCTTCAACCGATTAAGACGACGGTTGATGACCAGCCATTACAAACCGCAGCCGACGTAGCTGACAAGGTCTAAGACATACTTCATCAAACACCGGCGGCTATGGCGGTGCTAAATATTTCCAGACACTTGCCTGAAATTCGAACTTTTAATTACCTTTTCGTTCTACCGAAGTGATCTACTCCCTAAAGATTAGCCAATTGCCAGAGTGCTAGTTAGTTTAGTGGCGAGGGGGAGGGGTGTGGCTTCAACCACTCAGCCCTTTGCTGGGGTCATTGTACTGTCCCCTATTCATCGGCTTTCCGGCGATGGCGTTCGCAGACTTTCGCGAATCTGAGAATATTCTCCAGAGGCAGAGAATGAACAAACCCTCCACTGAAGAGAATCTTACTAAGGAGGCCGGTCAGCTGCATACGAAATGCAGGGCCGTCTCTCCTTCCTCCTCGCATTGGCTGTGTATCGTCTTGACCACCACTCCGATTTTTTCCATGAGGTTGTTTAAGGGGCAGTGTAAAAGCCCTACTATGGTTTTCATGTGGCACTTCTTAAGGGACAACAAAAATGCCGCTCTAGCTGCCTCGGGCTCCTTCACAAAAATTTTCACGTTCCGTTAACATTTTTCCATGCGGTTGCCTGCATTCTTGCCATTTTGCCCTTCAGAGTAGACTTGACAGTAGACGGCCGGATGCCAAAAGCTGGTTCTGGCCTCACTCTTGTGTATTCAGGAGCTTGGCGACCCAGTTTGTCAGCTTCCTCATAGCCAGCGATGTTTGCGTGCCCTGGCACACACATCAGGAATGTTTCGTTCAGTCGGCCAAGTTTCAGCAGCATCTGATGACAACTCCACACCACTACATATCCAAGTGTTGTTTCAGCAGAAATCCGCTAAATCTTCATTTCTGATGTGCTGCAGAGGCCGAATTTTACCAAGTAACGTTCAGACGATCCTATCTACTTAAAAGGAATAGAGGGACCTCGGTGGTGGCGGCTGGTGGCAGGTCAATGGGAAAATCCGTTGAGAACCCCCAGAACCAGATTGTGTGAGAATCTCCATCCTCAGATCAACAAATGACTGCTAAAGACAATCGATCTACTCCTGGTCTAACTTCATTCAGAGGATAGAAATACCCATCTTTGAAGTTAAGTAGTGTCAGTCCGTAATATACGTACTTTACAAGCAGCAGCATGAAAGGAACTTTCGTGCACCTTGGTAAAGATGAAGAGGATCATCCGGTCGGAATATGGGCATAGTAGGCCCTATTCGCCGCTGGACGTTTTCCAAATCGGTCTTCATTGACAATATGATCGATGCGATTCCAGCATCACCTTTACACGTTGCAGGAACTTGGATAACAGAGTATCCCTTAAAAAATTTCCTCGATCTTCAATTCCTTCCCACATTCCTAGGCATTTGTAGAAGTCTGTTTCGGCAGTAATCCACTCGGTATGCTCAGCATGCCGGGCGGGTAACCCACAAAGCTTACCTCAACATTATTTTGCTTCCGTTGCTGAAAATTGCACCATCTGAAAGTTGGAAAAGCTGAAAACAACGAAACGTTTCTGCTTGAGTGTGTCCAGAATATCAACGATGGGTGTCTTCCTTGGGGTGGCGTATTTCCGATAAATCCTCCGCAATTTTTCTTCGCCCGGTGCTAATTTGAGTTAGCCTAGCAATGTCCTACCTTAATGAGCCGCACTAACGTTCCAAACAAATTATCCATGGTGAATTTCTTCGGTAGTTCAAATCAAAACATGAAAGGGATTCTTGTTACTGTGCAACATGACAGCAGCCGAAAGTGCGCCAGAATACTCTGGAGTGGCAGTAGGGATATATCAGCACACAATCGAGACGCAATCGCATTAGTGATTTGAGGAAGGATTCTCGAACTTGCGTAGAGCCTGAGGATACCTGGTTTATGCAAACCATTTCTTTGGAATTTGCGCTGAACATTAGAAGATTCAGCTTGACCGTGAAGAAGAGCGCTTCGACGAGTGCTAAACCTTTTGCTCGTAGTGTGGCGTAATGCTGTTGATGCAGTGACTCTGCGCTAATGTCTTTTGATGGCCAGTTTCTGCGATGAGCAAGCCAGTTTCTGGCTGGGATTGAGAGACTGAGATTCATAGAGCGGTACTTTTTTGCAACCCGCTTGCCCAGCCGTATTGCAGGGACCACTAGACCAATCTTTAATGAGGTAATATAAGATGTTGTGCTTGACCCCAACCCCCCCCCCCCCACCCAAGCTATTATTGCTCATTCTTTTGGCCATGATGATACCTAGACGTCGAACTACCAGACGATTAGCAGGTTCGACCCTGTGCTGTTCATTGCGGAAGGCCAACCCAGTTATCCGTATCGTACCTTCAATTTCTCCTTCTCTTCATTTTACGGATGTGCATTTTATACCTATCAGGTGTAGTGCGAGCTACCTAATTGAGTAATCTGCACAAAGATTCTGCACTTTCCTCGCCTACTCCCTAAGACGCTGCGGTGTCTTATAGCCATTCGGATCGAAGCTATCCATCCCTTCTCCTGTCATAACCGGGACTGGTACCGAATACGGTAGAGTTCAATAAGCTTTGTTATTGTCAATTTTCCCCTATTTCATTTTCAGCGCCAGATTATTCTTCTTATTAAATTTGAGACACCGGACTAAGGTTCATTTGGCTATTGTCCTTTAGATTTGCATTTCATCAAATACTTCTGGGTATACACCCCTTTCACTATTATAAATTGATTTCTTCCTCTACGATCTATCCATTCATGAAGCGAAAGATACAGATAATGACTCGAGTTATCTGTTCTGAATCGTTAGTCGCTAGATTTTTCTATCTATTCCTTGGGAATTTTGAAACCGAATTATGTTTTGGGCCTTCATACCCCGTCCCATCCAGTGGAACCTTATAAAATGTGCTTCTGGTAGCAGAGCTGAAAGAACTGACCAGCCGATCACGATCATTGCATCAATTTTGTTTATTCATTTCTATTATTTAAATATGCACCAATTGGAGTGTTTTGGTAATTAACGATCTGTATCTACCGATTAGGGAAGCCGGAAAACACCATTATTTGCGTTATTTACCATGAAAATCATGTAATCTAATGAGGGTTTGTGAATCAGTTTTATTATAGTCACTAAAGGTATGTAAATATATTCTCCCATTTCTTCTCTTCATCTGCTGCAGAAGGGCTTATGGTTTATTCAAAAGTGCGTATGTATTAATGCTAAAATAGATAGAGGTGAAATTCTGTGAAATTTGGATAGTACGTTTTTAAAATTTTATTAATTTTTATTACGCAAAACAAACATTTAAAATTAATTCAAACTGGTTGGCCGAGTTTGAAGAGCCGCCGACAGGTTTCGTTCCAGCCAGGTGCATACTAATGCTGATTTAATGGAAAATTTCTTTCAAAAAAAAAATCTTGACTGTTTTTTTTTCTTACCAGATTCAACTTTTTGTGTTGCTTCAAAATACTTTTAGGGGTTCTCGTGTTGACCAAAACCTTGCAATTTAAGAATGTCCCAAGTTGTTTTACCACCAAATATCACGGAACGCTTTGAAGTTATCTTGTTAAGCGAGGATCAAGATGCAACCAGTAATGCTTGTAGTCAAGTTGCCTGACTTGAAAGAAGTCAACACTTGACGGTATCTATAAAAGCTTGGATAATTCCAGTATTCTCGGTCTTTTCTTATGAAAACCTGTGAAGTTATTTCAGGTTGTTTTCGATTATCTGGTTTGATTCAAAATCAAGATTAATGTTTGCCTTGAACGTGTGATCAAACAGATGCAAAGGATATTCATGTAACATAACATTGTGAGATAGAATTTAATTAGCCAAGGAGAATTCGAGAATTATCCTGGAGGAGCCTAAAAAAAATTGGGTGTCGAGATTTAAACACGAAACAAGTCAGTACAGCACGTTACACTTAAGTTGGAACAACTCAATCGGTATGACTGGCATGATTGCGACATTGTTATCCTATTTGCTCGGGATAATAAAGTCCTAATTAAAAACAGGTTTTCAGTGGTATTATTTCTAGTTTATTATTGTTATGTTTTTATTCGCATTAGAGCCTTTTGTGAAGGATTAATAAGAATAAACAAATCGGGAAACCAGAAATTGGACGCGTCAGGCACGAAACGTTTTGTATTTTTGTCATGTGATGAACTATCAGTAAATATTTTTCAATTTACACATAGTTACTCAAATATTCCTTCATATTTTTCCAAATTCAAAGGTATAGGTTCTGTACTCGTATGTGCATATTGGTGACGTAGATATTATGTTTGTCTACAACAAAAAACAAACAAATTCAATTTGTTAATAATGTTGGGATCTCTTCCAAACTTTCCGCTATTATGCTCTGTATTATCTCATTTGGGGTCAATCAATGCACTGAAGGATATAGTGACGCAGAATTTAGTTCCCTGGAGCCAAACTATCTTTTCTGAGAGTGACCTGTCTTTCTTTTAAGGTGATGTGTGGTTTTCTAGGGCCAAGCCTCTTGTCTACCAAAATCGTTAATGAGTGATCATTGCCAAACCCTCTGCAAGGTGACCCTTCTATGTTAACGCTGCAGATCTAGAGTAGAATCGAACCCCCAATCCAATGGGAACACAAGCGGGACCCCGTACCGCACACAAACTGGTCAACCAGGCGGAGATACATTTTCGAAATACTGAGAGCCAGGTGATTACACCCAAGAAGGGAGAAATTGAGACGTCACGCAGTAGGTCGAAATCGGTATACAACAACTAACGGGTAGGTCAGGGATGAAGGCAGGAATCAGGAAGCCCGCTGTTATCTAGGCTAGAGCAGTCAAGGGCATTCGACTGCCCATAGTGACAAAAACGTTTCCTGAGCAAAGACTCACTCATGAGGAGCAGTAAACTATCGAAGACCTTGTCGTCGGGCAGATGGGCAAGGGATGAACTGCGAAACTTGTGCTCACTGGGATACGTTTTGGATCAGATCATACACTGGTAAACTGCGCGATGGAAGACACTACAGAGTGGTTTACCGTAAGCCGCAACAATAGTGACGGAAGATCTCATGGGCCTCCTCATCGCTCGGAATGGGGACCTACATACGCGATTATGGAGAGTCTTCAGAAGCAAGGTGGAGGGCAAAGTGAAACTTCTCACGATCGGCGTGGATGACTGAAGCTTAGAGGCAATCAAACGTCGGAATTGCCATATTAACTATCGATTTGGCAAAATACCTGTGCACATGCACAGGAAAAAGCCGAGGAAAGACACCTCAGAGGGGACATCGGATGGAAAAATAACCGACATCCCCGAAAGAATCCCGGAGGCCATAGAGGCAGAAAAACTGGATCAGTCATGGAAGTAGACCTGCTGCCTGGTGAAAAGGAGAAGCTGAATGACCTAGACCTAGAGCTTCCAGGGTTTAGGGTGGATAGGAAAGCTTCACGTTGGAGGGGGAGGGTGATACCCTGACAGTCAAGAGTTCCAAACTATAACGGAGCAATGGTCAGCACTAAGATACCCCAGATAAACCTGCACTATTCGAAAGCTGTATCTGCGGTAATTGCAAAGACAAGTTCCAAGGAGAAGATTGGAATAGTGTTGGCTCAGGAGCCCTGAGTGTTCCGGGGGCAAATTTACGATCTGCAAGGAGAAAGCATGCAAGTAATTTGGGACTCATCTTGCAAAAAAACCCAGAGCTTGCATTAATCTTAAACATAATTTAAAACTTATATGTCTTTCATAGTGTCTGACCTTGTGGCTGTCCAAGTCTCACAGGAAGCCGGAGTCTTTGCCTCGGGATTCTTCCCAAAAGGGGGGTCCCACCGGAGCTAGTCGCTAAACTGGTGAATTACTGTGAGGAGATGGCGTCTCCCCTTCTTCTCGGCTGCGATGCCAACGCTAATTACGAAGTCTGGGGAAGCACCATTCGAAGTGGTGAGTACCTTCTTCAGTTTATTCTTATCAACAAGTTAAAAATATATAACACAGGCAATATTCCAATATTCGTGACCAATACTAGACAAGAGGTACTAGACATATCTCCAGGAAATACTCTAATGAGCGGACAGGTTAGAAAATGGAGGGTGTCGAATGAGCCCTCTATGTCTGATCACAGAATTATGAGATTAGACATTGCGGGTAACTCCGAAATAAAAATAAGGATAAGGATAATAAGGAATCCCAGGAAAACGGATTGGGATTCCTATGCAACTCACCTGAGCAACAGCATGACTCACCTTCAAGGGGTGGTGACATCAGGTGCGTGGTGGAACTAGAAACAGTGATGACAACCTCAACAAAGTCATCATTGACGTATATGAGGCCAAATGTCCGGCTAAGACAGTTAAGCCCTCTGGTGGAATAGGAATCTACCGAAAATGAGAACAGCGTTATGAAAACTCTTCAACCGGGCAAAACAAATCGAGACAGACAGAGGCACAAAAATACACTGACTGCGTATAGTGACGCGATAAGGGAAGCAAACTAGAACAGCTTCGGCGAATTCTGAGGAGCGATCGAACAAACCACAAAAGAAACCAGGCTTTACAAAACCGCGGTCAGAGACTAAAGAAAAAAAAAGAAGACTAGGCAGACCCTGTCTGAGATGGAGCAATGGCGTAGGCTAGGACGCCAGGCAGCTTTTAGGGATATCGAATTGGCGGACCTCGGCGCAAAACCGGGATGTCTGGAGTTCCTTATTAAGAGAGGGCTAGACCGGATACCGGTTGTTACGCCGTTGATGAAGATGATGAAAGACGGGGTAATATCTTCTGTCTCTTTCAAGGAGGAGGATGTGACTGTTACCGAGAATGAGGAGGATAGAGTATACCTGCTTCTCAGAACTCATTTCCCGGGTGGAAGCTGACAACATTCTGCCTGACACCCCAACAACGAATTAAAGGAGAAGAAAGGAGAACTGGAAACTAGCGAAAAAGGTATGTTCAGAAACTTGGGTAAGGTGGACAGTGGGAAATTTTATACCACTGAAATCACCCGCAGTAGATGGCATTTTTACAGCATAGTCCTGGGATATATTTTATACCAAGTGCATGGAGGCGGGCAAAAGTGGTATTTATTCAGAGAGCGGGTAAAAAGAATCCTTTTTACCCTAAATCTTTCAGACCAATTTGTCTAACATCGTTCGTACTCGAAACGGTGGAGAAGGACATAGACAACTATATTAGAACTAACGTTCTAAAGCGTAATGCCGTTCATCAGTATCAACATGCTTACCGGGCAGAAGGGTCAACTGAAACTGCTCCGTATCACTTGACGGATGTACTACGGGATGCCACAGAAACAAAAGAAATAGCATTATGTGCGTTTTTGTATGTCGAAGAAGCATTCGACAACACATCGCACACAGAGATGCCCTGAGCCCCAAGGGAGTGGGAAACACCCTGGTTTTCTGGATGGGCAAAATGCTAGAGAGTAGACAAATAGAAGTACGGACAGGTACAAATTCTATTGTTATGAATACTTCTCACGATTGTCCACAGAGCGGGGATGCTATCACCCCTTATTTGGAGTGTGGTATTGGTCGAACTCTTGGACGTGCTAGAATACAGGTCCAGGGTTACGCGGGGGACATTGTTTTGATCTGTAGGGGAAAATATGAGGATAACCTATGTGAGAGAATTCAAATTGGATTAAGGGTTACGAGTGCCTCGTGCAAGAAGGTGGTGGAGCGTATCAATCCAGCCAAAGCCCTCATAGTATCATTCACTAAGAAACGTAAGCTTCATCACCTAAGAGCCATTAGGTTACAAGGCATGCAGGTGAAACGAGAAAAAGAGGTCATTTGACCTCTAAATATTTATTTAGAAATTTCGCTCAATCGGAATGAAACCAAATATTCTCTGGAAGACGCATGTCAGAAACACTTGTCAGAAAGCTACAAGGACTCTGATGAGTTGCAGGTCCATATCAGGAAAAAATGGAGTTTTCACGACGAAGATACTACTTTGGATATACACTGTAATAATAAGGCCAATAATCATTAGAGCGATAATCTGAGTGGAAAAAACTGTACTAAGCACACAAGTCAGGGAGTTACACAAACTCCAAAGGCTGGCCTGCGTGTGTATCAGTGGGGTAATGTGGACATGTCCAGCGGTATCCCTGGATGTCCTTTTGAGGCTAACCTCTCTCCAAATGCACATACAGACACAGGCAAGTAGGACAATCTGCAGGATTGTTGGGAATATCAGTGAGGTGGGGAGCTGCCAAATTGAAGGAAGATTGATATTTTTTCTGGGCGGTATCCCGAATCACTGATAACAAAGGATAACATAACAATGAGGTTTCACTTCGATAAGAAGTTTGAAACACGTTAGAGTAACAAGGCAAGCTGGGAGAGCGTGGCTGTGATGTACGGCTTAAACCAACAACTGATTTTTTGGTACACTGACGGATCTCTCATAGCTGAGGGAGCGGGTGCGGTGGTCATTGGTCCGAGGAAATGTACTTGGAGCCAATGGGTAAGCACACTAGCATATTCCACGCGGAAATATACGCCATAGACAGATGCGCTTCCTTTAATCTTCAAAGGAACTATAGAGGGCAGAACATTGCTTTTTTAACTGACAGCTAAGCAGCGATCAAGGCACTTAGGTTCGACCAGATGAGCTCTAAACTGGTATGGGAGTATAATGTTCTGTACAACGAATTACTGGGAAGATTCCAAAGAATCTAACTCAACCTCTAAAATTGCTCCTTCGATGGGAACGCAGTCAACGCAAATGACATCAAAGCGTATATTGGTAGATGGGCGGAGAAAGAAAACCTTGGTAGTTGGGCAAATAGTGGGCCAAACGTTAGTGCCTCCAAGGTACCTGACGTCCAATCAAAAAGTACCTGATAATTGAATTTAGATTGAGCCAAAAAAAGGCGCAAAAGGAGACAAAGGCTCAAAAACAAAAAAGGGGGACCTCGTTGGTCCCGCCCCGAAGCGATTATCATTTCTTTCTGCGTTAGATGTACCAATGCAGACATACTGAAAAAAGTGCGATAACAGGCACACAGTCATTAGCGGCAAGGATCTTAAATTATTATAGGCGCTAACTGCGGCAGGAAAATGAGGTGGATTCAAATCACCCTCAATCAATTTAAGGTAGCCCCAAACTTGCTCTTGGAGACTATCTACGAATCGATGATGCAAGTCGCTATAATAAGTGAACCCTAAATAAATACTAACAATAATGTATGGGTAGACGATCTAGCAGATGGGCAGGTTTGTGAGCATGTGACGGCCAAGCCATATGAGAAACTAGGTTTTCATGGCCAAAAATTGACGGCATATATGCCTATAACTACCATTCCCCTGAAAGGGAAGAGTAGATACTTTAGCGCATGGACCTCAGAATTGGAAACTTCACTGGCGCACTTAGATAGAAGATCAGTGAATACTATACTTACAGCGATCGCCTGAAAAACATGCCATGGACATTCATGTCCTGCTGGTGGTACAATGAACTGTATGATTTTCAGTTAGGGTATCATTACTCACCCAGCTGCCCTAGATGCAACGGTATCTTTGAGGACCAGCATATTATCTGACACTGTCCCAAATTCGCAGTAAAAAGGAAGGGTCTAAAGGGGCCATTGGGAAGAACTACTACACCGGGGAGTTTAATTTGGAAAATGCTCACCTGTCAAGAAAACGGGCATGCAGTTAACCATGTGGTGGGGCGGGTTTAGTCAGGTTGATAGTGGCAGAGGGGACGAAACAGGAATGGTTGCGAACGCTGTCGATGGATGAAGGGAAGTCTAAAGCCATGTCCAACATAATAGTCCGTTGTGATTCCATGGGGATGAGGACAGAAGCTTTAGGCTTGTTTCAGCGAGTAAAAATCCTATATGCTGGAACAGGTGTACAGGATCGAAATTATAGGATTGGAATGTGGAATTCTGCTCTTTTGGACAATTATGTATAGAGGAGAAGTGGCAACTAGTGTAGCGAGATTGTCACTGCAATTTGTTGCATGTCCCCTCGAAGAGGTCGAGATTCAGGTCAATGAAATAATTTACGTATTAAGTCCACGTTGCAGAACGCTGGTTTATGGTTCGCAGAATATAAGACGGAGATGTTACCAAGCGGAGAAAGTACACGTCTATAAACATTATAGGTTGAGTTCAAACCATAGATTGGCAGTCTGTGCTCAAGTATTTAGTCGTAATGATCGACTAGTGCAGCAATCAAGGCATACAGTACCAAAGCATTGATCTCAAAAAGGTTACGAAATGTACGTGGTCCCAGGCCGATCCATTGACTCCTTATTTCAAGGGTGGTCAGCTCGATCCTACTATATACAGTGTGGGAGGATACAATAGAAAAGTTTGCAAGACAAGTTGGGAAACTGGAAGCTAAATACTTTGTATGGTGACATTCAAAGTCTTAGAATGCAATAAATTTTCACAAGAGTGACAACTTTGACCTATTAAAACTGTTAGTAATAGTGCGACTTCCACAAAACTTGGTAGTATCGTGCTCTATATTATACGCTTTTTTACTACGAAACTTACTGGTTCTTGGATGAACTGAAGAACCCCCCCGTATTGGAAGCTACAACCGGGAGCCCCTAACAACCGAAAACATCTTGGAGCATATGTTGAAATAGAAGGGGATGTGAACCAAATTTAATCAATTTTAATAACGTTTTGTTTCCCAAAAAATAGTTTAACATAACGTCAAAATTTACCGCCGTGTCATTTGCTCTGTTGCCCTCCATGGCTTTTAGTGGTGCTTGACTATTAGTCAATGAACGGTGCCTCGCGGTAATGGAGACGTAGATGTTGTGCTGGATCAGTGGTGTAACATGCCATGATCACATCCGCGATCGATATTGAGTTACACCGATCTGGGGCAAATTGCGAGAGGGGTGTCTTTGATGGTATATGGACATGTAATTCGCGCTGATGAAAACTCGCTTGTCAATAGTGGTCTGAACATTGAAGTTGATGGGAAACGACCAAAAGGCTGGCCCAAACAACGATGGGTTGATACATTAGATAGTGATTTGAGAGCCTCTCGAGTCTATCTAGATCAGGCATACGACCTTGCTAAATGGGGTAGCCAATGGAGACAAACCAATTCTACTTCTGAATGGGGCAAACGCTGAAGAAGAACAACGGCAACTAGAGAAAGAAAACGCTTGAATATGTATGTATGGAATTGAAAATCACTAATTGTTACTCCGAGTTTAGGACCATTTTTGGAATTTTTCTGCCATTTTGTTTATAACAACTAAATGACTGCATCTATGCAAACTTACCACCCACACTAGCCATCATTCAGCGGAACAGCTAAGAATCCGGTACCAGCACTTCCCATTGACTCAAGGCGCATTCATACACCTGAGTTGGAAGTGAATGAGTGTCGTTTCTATCAATCAGCAAATCACAACCCACGCGTCATGTCGATCTGTGCGTAACTGACAATGAACATGTCATCCAACATTTCACTCATATGATCAACTGTAAACAAATCCTCCGAGCGTACCCTCAATTGGTGATAACTAATGCGGAAAAGTTTCTTAATGACTTCAAACAAACATTTCATCGCCTCTTCATTGTTTGATATTTTCTCGATTGCTGCAGATCATCTGCGCTTTTATGACTATTTCGCAAACTCGGTAATGTTAACATTTAGATTTTTGGTGTTTGTAATCTGATACGTTTTTTGATCACCTCCGCTGGGTTATTATGAACTTGAGCTTATATGTAGCGTTGGGATGCCAAATCTAATGCAGTGCAAAAAAGTTAATTTATAAGGTCGATTGAGTATATGGATCTCGTGTCTGCTAAGTAAACAACAGTTTATGCGATGAGAAGTTGGAATGAGATAGATTGGGTGCCGACTTGATAGACATTATTATAATTTGGCATTAGGACAAACGATTTTGTGGCTTAAGATTACCATTTCGTTTGCATAAAGTTAACACTCATTGTGGAGATATTGCGAGAGGTAACTTTTGGCAAAAACCTCTTGTAACCGAAGTGGTATTCGAGGACTAATCGGTTCGTCGAACACTTTCAGCCTCGACAAGGAGACCCACTTAGTTCCGCCCCGGACGTTGAGCTTGAAGGAGTGCTACCCTCACTCCAGAACTCTCGTATGGTGGTTGCATCGTCCTCCAAGGACCTGTGAGTACGTCTCAAGGTTCCTGGGGTTGTCGACCTCCATCTTCGTGTGTCGGGAAGGTGGAATCGGACACAGCTTCGAAAACGGGGCTCTGAGCAGACGCGCGCCTTCTCGGCTGCCGGTTGGTCGAAGGCTTTTAGCCTCGACAAGGAGACCCGCTTGGTTTCGTCGAGCTCCAGCACTCTAAAGAGTCCCTCGTATGGTGGTTGTAGCAGCCTCCAAGGACCTATGAGCACATCTCAAGGTTCCTGGGGGTGTCGACCTCCGTCGTCGTGTATTGGAAAGATGGAATCGGCCACAGCTTCGAAACCTGCTCTAATCACAAGGTAGGCGAGAAGACGCAGATTCCCTCCGTACATCATCTCCGTGGGGTTGGCTGTAAACTCCTCTCGGTGGACTGTGTGGAGGCCGAGAAGGACGAAAGTCAAGGATTGCGAGCACGACCGATCTTCGCAAGCCATTAAGGCGGCCTTTAGTGTCTGGTGCCAACGTTCCAGCATCCCATTGAACTGTGAATGGTATGCCGTATTTCTGTGGCGTTTGAAATCAAGGAGCTTGCCTAACTCCAAGAAAAGAGTAAACTCACACTGCATTCGGCTGGTGCGCTTGTATTTGGATTTGCCTTCAGGCTCTGAAACTCTGCGTCGTCTTTTTGCACTTCGGTGATTGCCGTATAATCAACCATTGTCGAGACTGTGTCCTCCGAGATTTGAGACAAAGCGTCTGCAATGACGTTATCTTTCCAGACACGTGTTGGATATCAGAAGTGAACTGGCTGATAAAACTCAAGTGCCGAAGTTGGCGAGGAGACCCTTTGTCGGGTTTTTGTTTCAAAGCAAAAGTGGGTGGCTTATGGTCCGTGAACAATGTGAACCACCTGTTTTCCAGGGAGAAACGGAAGGATTTGATGGACAGGTAGGCGGTGAGTTGCTCACGATCGTAGGTGCTGTAGTTGAGTTACTTCAAAAAGTCCAACGGTTGCCAGGTTTGATTCATCTTCTAGTGAAAAGCGGCGCCTACCGCTTTGACTGAGTCATTGACCACAACTAGGGGTGCCTCTGGTTGAGGAAATGCTAGTAGTGTTACATCAACAAGCTGATAATTGACAGTCTCAAACGTCTGGACGGCCTCAATAGACCCAGACAAATAAGCGCTGAGGATCGCTTGATAATGAGCGGCCTTAGGTAAGACAATAGTAGTTTAACATGCCCAAGAACCTTCGTAGATCCTTTATCGTGGTTGGCAGGGGAAAGTTCTGGGTCGCTTGAACATTATCTGGGTTGGATTCCATGCGGCCGAGAAATTTCACTTGTTTCTGTAGCAATCTTCATTTTTCAACGTTTAGAACGAGTCCTGCCTCTAAGAGACGTTGAAAAATGCATGAATAAGAAACAAAAGTTTAAGTTTCGCAAGACAGAGTGGATGAATCTCTGGAATGTCCGCGCAGCGTTACACAAGCGAAAATTCTTCCAGGTGAACACGAAGTGTCCGAAAGATATGTAGATAGCCGTTTTCGCTATGTCTATTAAGGTCCACCAACAGCTTATAGTGACACAGGAAGTCTGCAACTAAAATGGGGGTGCTAATGTCCGCCAGAGTGAGTCGCCATGAAAACATTCGGCGCAGTCCGACACTCACGTCCACTTGCCTATAGCCATAAGTACGGATGGGAGAGGAGTTCGCGGCAGCTTGTCGTGGGTTCTGGAGTATTAATGTGTTCAGACAGGGTATCGGGAGAGCCGGCACCTCAGCGCCTGTGTCGACCAGCCGGCAACACTTACTCTGAGAGTCGAAAATTGTAAGGCGACGTGGTACTGTGCTTCGAGTAACCGTCCCCGAAGCACCCAGCGAGCCTAGTTTTTTGTCGCGTTGAAGTTGCACTCTGTGGTATATTTAGTCCCTTGAGCTCCATATTTACGGTGATACGAGTAAATCGTTGGGGCCAATGAGGGGGGGTGGCATAGAAGCAGACCTCCAGTACGTGCGAGACTAATCCGATGGTCTCCTCGTCGAGATCGATGAGCACGTGGTTAAAACGCGTGGCGTCCGTTGTGATGCCAGCCAACGCGAATTGTGCCTCCAATGGGGGGAACTACGCAGCCGGATTGCGCTGTCAAAGGGAGAGCACCCTGATCGGAACAGCTGCCAAAAGAGGAATCGTCTCTCCCGCGGTTTTCTCCTCCCGCGTCTTGAGAGCTACTCAAGAGAGTGGAGAAGAGGTGGAATACCAAAACGGAACAATTAAAGCGGACAAACGAAAGGGAAGGCCCCGTTAACTTAAATGTAAAAAGCTAAAAAAAAAGAACAAAAGAATAAAAATAAATTGTCTGCCTGGATTGGGGGCTTCCGTTTGATGTTTGACGGGATAAAGCTTCGTTGCGTATCTTACTTCCAAAGTGAGCCGACCGGACCCGTAGATGGATGGAGATTTACGGGTCTTCAACAAAAATTGACACGAAGAAAGTTTATTCGAAGTCTCTGCCTGTGGTCGTCATAGAGTGCCGAAGGTTTGCGATGCTGGGTTGTTTCCGTCGGCTGGTAGCACATATCAATTCGTATCACTTCGATGGGATTTTGTACGATGCTTCCGTATTCTCACATTTCCAACGCCAAAACCGCTCAAGGGCGGAACCACGTCTGAGTCCAACAAATGACAATTCAAATTGAAATGAAAAACGAGACTGTTGCTTACGGTTCGGTGTTGTCCCTCGTAGCTTTCTATTCAAATTGACATCTTATTGCTGGTCTGGTCAACAGCACTGCTGGTATCTTTCGCGAATACTTGGGGTCCACTGGCGTTAGTTTCGGGATTGATAACTCTATCGTTGCAAAGATATTCCAATACCTCCAGTAAGATCTGTCCTTTTCCCGAAGGGCGCCTGTTCCCAACATTGTTTTAGATTGAAGGATGAAGGAAAGACAACAAGAGAATCAACGGAGACGGTCGTATGAAACCCATTATACAAGTCCTTTCGTAAGTTGACCAGCCATTTTAGCTTTTAGGATGCTCGCGGGACTCTTTAAAAATCGCTAATCACCAAACTTCTGCTCCGCTTGGGCAGGATCTCAACCAACTACCAAAAATGTACTCTCCGATCTAGAACACGACTCCAAACTCCGGACCAACTTCCGGAACTCCGGAGTCCACAAACTCCGCGGCTCAACTACGACATCTGCGAGAATGCACTCGGCAACAGATTATACCCAAGGCTGTGCACTAGTCCACTTTCCTATTTCGCTGAATCGGGAATTTAACATAGGTCCTCCCGCTTTATCGATTTTGGAAACTTTTCTTTGAATTGAGTTCCACAATATTAGCCTGCTGCGCCGGCGGTCTAGTCGAGACAGGCCGTTCGTTGTCATTCTTCGCTCCGGCGTCCTATCAGGCGGCAGTTCAATGCGTTGGCAGAGGCGTATTCACCACGGCGATGCGCTCGTGGTTCCTGCTTTTGATGTGCCGCCACAACACTATCACCGGCACTGGATATCTTTCGGGCCATTCCAAACTAAAATCAACTTAACTACTCCAAATAACACCGACTCAGCCGTCCTTCAGTCCCGCTATATCTCAGCATTTGCATACAACATTTCGCCTTAGCTAGAATCAAACGTTAGGAATGCATTTAATAATATGCAACATGATAATCTCCAAAAGCTTTTTTAACATGAAAACAACAAATCCTTCTACAACTGAAATGTGGAACTCATGATTTCTGGCTTATTGATTTATTGAAACATAAAAAGTTGTTTGTGTTCTAACTGTAAACACATAAAAGTTTTGCGAATATCTATTCATCAGAAAGTCAAACTGAAACAATGTAGATACAGTGGTTCTTTTTGATTCAGTTTGTATTACAAGAAGTTCATGCTGAGTTATTACTACAAATGCCTGAAAGGAATCTTTCGTTCTGCATATTTTCTCCAAGTTTTACCATTTAATACAACATAAATTACATTCTGAATTTTGTTTCGCATTTAAAATAACATAAATTAAATTATAATGGTAATCCATGTTGCATGTCATGCGTTGCATGAAATGTTACTGCTCGTTCTAAACTGCACACATCTAATTCAGAGGAAAACGAGAAAAGGATGTCAATGCCTCCTCACGAGCACACATGTATCTGAATATATGATCGGTTGTCCATTTCGTCCGTTTATTGCATGATTAAAACTGGTTTTATTATTTCTGATAAAGTACCCTGACTTCCTCTAAATCATCCACGTATATTTGATATAGCGCCGACATAAATTAGCCCCACAGTTGCGATGGTGTCTCAGTGTCGAAAAGATGACATCCAAGAAGGATTTAACATTGCTAACATTTTACTTAATCTGCACAGCGAAGATGATGGTCGATGGCCGTAGCGAATGAGTGTAAACGTGCCATATAGTCACAAAGATACATTTGAACTATAGATGGATGCAATAATGATCATCAATCGTGGTTCAGTTGTGGCGCCTACAGAGTTCTTATTCAGAAGACTATTTTATTGAATCGAAGACGATAAGCAAATTAATTGTCTCCCACGCAATATCTACTGAATTTCGAAATTGATTAGGCAAAGGCTACTCGGTGCTACCAATTAATGTAGTTAGGATGTTATAGAAATTTTTGCAGTTGAACCCAGAGGTCAAAACTTTGATTGTATCATATATCGCGGACCTGTACAAGATGTCATAAGGTCTTCATATTGATTTTACAATTTATCTACATTTAGGGTTTCTACACAGGTTTTAGATACATTTGATAAGGAATTCCATATATTTTATCAGACACTCTCCAGTTCAACACTCTAGGGATCGTATTATCGGTTAGTAGGGTGGTAGCAAGGATCGTGGTGTATTAATTATAAAATCAATCGGACCGTCAATCCTCATCTCCTCCAACAGCTCGTTAGCAGCATCGACTGCATCCAGATCGTTGTCAGGTTTTGTAGAGTGGAACACTTTCACATTTGGGCACCTCATTCCGAACCTCCCTATATAGTTTAACTTCTTCAGTGTCTTCAGACACTCTCCGTTTAAAGGGAGTAGGAAAGTTTGACTGGCTATCTGGGGTTCTTCTTCCTTGATAACTACTCAGTTGTCCACGAGAATCTTAGGGTTAGGTGCAGAGATTGGACGAGCTTGTTCTTATCCATGCGGAACTTCGGCAACGAGATGCAAGCGACCAGTGTCCTGGGAATCTCGTTGTAGGGGATGACTTTGAGGTTTACGCCCTCCCAGGGCCGAACCGAGAATTGGTCCTCGCAAGCTATAATGTGGAACCCACGGACCACCGTAGAGGAAACAAAGCAGGGGATGGATCCCGTGTGGTCGCCTTTGGCACCCAGAAGATGCTCACTGACCGGCTCCGACAGCTTGGCCTCAATGTGAGTCCACACCTCCCGCGCTAGTTTGCTGCTAGCGGAATGGTCATCTGCCAGTGTCATACGTAAGTGGCTCCTGGTCACGTCGCTGAAGGGTTTCGCAGTTTGTGTCGCGTCAGCTGGATCTAGCAACTCACCTTTCTCCAGAGCTCTTTCCAACTCTGCTTGTGTTTTTGTTCGATTTCGTCTTGAGATCTATTACGTTTCAGAGCAGTGGGCTTTGCTTTCTGACAGTCTGCCAGGCGTTTGCTGTGATATTCCTCAACGCCTCCTCGCCTAGTATTTAGCGAGGTCTTTTTTATTCCGATCGTCGACAGTACCGGCCTCCTTATTTTTTGCAATCTTTTTTTTTTTGGGAGGTAGGGTAGGTGAATACATTTACGCACACAGTGTTGGACTCCCGGTTCAGTACGTCGTCGGACTACCAACTAAACACCTCCCCATCGTCAGAGAGCTAGCCTGGAACCGTTTGTCAAATTACTTCGGGCTAGTCCCCGAACTCTCCCGCCTTGCGGAGCCTTCAAATCAGGGAATTCCTTTCACCAACGGGAGGAGAGAGGAGGAAAGGAACTGTCAGTTCAAGGAACCCCCTGCCATCCAGTTTCTCCACCGGTTGAGTTCTATCTTCTTAGCAACGAGAAGGGTCCGAACGTAATGGGCAACACGGCTCCTCCTGTCAGCAGTCCTCAGCATCTCTTCGACAATGTTGTCTGTGTGTGTTTAAATAGAGCTGATGGCGAATCGCACCCCACCTTCCATAAGAAAAAAAAGTATGGTGGGCGTCGTCCACAACTCCATTGCAAAACACACAATCTGGAGATCGCGCCTTTCAAATTTTGTGCAGGTAAGACTGAAAACTTGAATGCCCACTTCAACATTGGGCAAGAAAATAGTCAGTCTCACCATGCTTCCGATTCAGCCACCCACCTAAGTTGCCGATGCACCGCGCAATCCATCTGCCTCTAGTTTCATTTTGCCACGAGAGCTGCCACTCATCTAGAGTGCCCTTGGCTCATCTCCCTTCCGCTTGTATATGCCTTCACGTTCCTTAGCAAAAAGGGCAACGGGGATCACTCCTGCGATCACCATCACGGCCGGTTTAGAGATAGTGAAATTTTGCTGGGAATATGCATGGCCTTCTGGTACTGGCTCTAGAGTAGGACTTCACTGGATTTTTGTTTCTTAGCCGGTTTTCGGTGGCCTACGTTTTTGTCGGTCTTTGCTTTGGAGGGATCCTCTAACGTTTTTGGGGTTTCGGGTTAGGGGCACTATGTCTGGTACCCACTACACCTTGCTTGATTCCAGGCTGGAAACCACTAGTCCTGTCTGCCGCCTCGCTCAGGCAGGTCCCTGCGGTTGCTTTCAGTACAGCGGTGCTATGGCTGTATCCACCTGTTCTCAACACATTAACATCAGGTCAACAGTTCCTCGTCAGTTGGATGAGACTACTTCCAGCCCAGCCCCCAACCAACTCTTGGCCCGTCCGAAGACGGTTTCCAGCGGCTACCGCAAGAAGGCCTTGTCAGGACGAATTATGCAGCTTTAACCTGAAGCATAGCCAACCCTGGCCAAAAAAGTAGGCAATGAAGTTGGTATGGGTGCAGGTAGATGCAAAATTGACGAAAACGAAGTTCAACTTGCAAACAGAGCCTTCTACCCCGTTCTGCTGACTTAAAAATCTAGCTGCATGCACAGGAAAGCAAAGTTTCAAGTATAAAAAACAGTAATAATTCCTGTGTTCTGCTTCACATGTAAAACAAGTCGGGGAACCGGAAGCTGGACGCTTCAGGTATGAAAAGTTTTGTGTATTTCTTTTATAAAGACAATTGAGTGTGAATTTGTCCCATTAGTACGTAACACGTAATATACGCATATATTATGGAAGAATATCCACTTTCGGGTAATATTGACATTCAAAATCTTGAATTTCCAAAGAAGTGACAACTTTGACCTATTATAACTTTGTTAGTAATTGTGCGATTTTCACCAAACTTTCCAAGATCAAGCTCTGTGTTATAGCCTACATTGCTGCATTTCGTGCTGCTAGGATGAACTTAAGGGGGATTCTGCAGCCAATTACTGAAAATTATGGTAATATACTATTATTAACTTTATTTGAATTGATATTGATACGCTGGATGGGGATTCGAAAGCCTCGAGATTGCACCCAGATCAGGCATTCGATAAAGCCAAATGGCGAAGCCGATCACGACGAGCCGACCCCGCTTGTGAACGGGACAAAGGCTGAAGAAAAAAAAGATTAACTTTATTTGAAGGGATATCGGCATGGAAGGTATTTCGGAACCTAGCCACCAGCCATATAGTGGCAGCCTCTTGATTTTTTTCAGATTTTTGGGTTAGGCAATTTCTAAGAATGGCCCCATTAAATAAATGACCACTTTCAATCCTCCGCACTCCCCGCCTTTCCAACAAATGTCAAAACTGAGACCAGCTTACTATCCTACATGACTATATTTGGTGAAAAAAAAAATTTACACCCCCCCTTTTGCATGTATGGGACCCCCTTAAGTTCGATGTAAAAAGATGTAACTCACTCTATGCGTGAGCATTCACAGTCCCCACCTTTCCGCCAAATTTTTTGTCAATCGCTGCTACAGTCTCCGAGAAAAATGCTTGTGGCAGACAGACAGACAGACGGACTGACAGACAGACAAACAGTGGACACTCTCTTCCCAGAGGATGTGAACTACACAAATCTGCCTAAAGTCCATGTAAACCCCGACGAAATTCCTATAGTGGTAGGCGAGGAAATTTTTGATACAGCAAGGAAATTCGCTGAAAATAAGACCCCAGGGCCAGATGGAATCCCGAATATCGCCCTGAAAGTGGCAGTCAGGACAGCACCAGGTCTATTTGCCAAAGTTTTTACGGCATGCCTTAGAGAAGGAGAATTCCCCGAGCAATGGAAGCTGCAAAAGTTGATACTTATTCCGAAGCCAAGTAAACCATTGGGTGACTCCTCCTCATATCGACTGATATGTTTGGTCAATACCATTGGTAAACTATTTGAACGAGTATTATACAACAGGCTGCTCGCTGTTGCGGAAAAGGAAGGAGGCCTATCCGACAAGCAATTCGGGTTTCGTAAGGGGAGACTAACCGTCGATTCAATCAACATGGTGACTGGCCTGGTTCGCGCTGCAATACAAGATGACAAATGCTGCGCAGAGGTGACACTCGATGTAAAAAATGCATTCAACACTGCAAAGTGGACAAACATCGTAGAGGCTCTAACCAAACTACAGGTTCCAAAGTACACAGGGGTCTGTCTTAGGTCCCTTACTGTGGTTAATTATGTACAATGGAGTGCTGACGCTACGCCTTCCTAACGGCGTGACAACTATTGGTTTTGCGGAAGATATCGGGGTAACAATAGTTGCAATGAAGCGATATGGGAGATCAATTCCTGGTTGAAAAAGTCCGGTCTATCACTTGCTGAACATAAAACGGAACTAGTGCTAATCAGCAAAAGAAGGAGAGACACGACCGTGAAAATTAAAGTTGGTGAAAAAATAATTTACTCCCAAGAGTCACTTATATATTTGGGAGTAATGATTGACAAAAGGTTCAACTTTAAAAACCACATTGAGTGCGCTGCAACTAAAGCATCTTTCATCGCTGCAACGATCTCGAGGATACTACTGAACTATGGTGGACCAAGACAAAGTCGACGTCATCTCATTTCAAGGGTAGTGAATTCCGTTCTACTCTACGTAGCTCCAGCTTGGGCAACCGTTCTGGAAAACAAATCAAACTGCGGAAAACTAGGAATGGCGTATCGACTAAGTGCACTCCGGGTTTGCAGTGTTTATCGAACTACATCAGGAGAAGCAGCATATGTACCGGCAGGGACAATTCCCATAGACATCTTGGCGGATGAAGGTCGGCGTCTCTACGACAAAATGTATGCAACCGGGGAGTCTATTGTACTTCGAAGGCAACCAGCATGGCGGGAATCCATCGCAAAATGGCAGAAGAGGTGGAACGAGGCACAAACTGGCCGTTGGACCTACCGTATCATTCCACACATTCGAAGATGGATTGAAAGGAGCCATGGGGAACTAAGCTACGAACTAACACAGTTTTGAAGTGGACATGGAGGCTATCAGGCTTATCTACATCGATTTGGACACAACGAGTCACCATGCTGCCCAAGATGTGGTAACGTGGCTGAGAATGCGGAGCATGTTGTATTTGAGGTTTACAGCACACCGAACAAGGCTGGAGGCGATCGCAGACAGGCGCTTAACACCTGGAAACATAGCTGAGTTTATGTTAGAATCAACGGAGGCTTCGAATCAAGTTGTAATTGAGCTGAAAATGATTCATCAACAGCTAAGGCATGAAAAACTGCGAAGAAAGCAAGAAAGGTAGCGAACAATAATGCGCCGCAGTTAAGAACTGATCCAGCCCCGCGATGCAATGCCTATAGCAGTCCCGTGGGGAGAGTGGGAGAAGAAGGAGGTGGTTTTAGTGAGTAGGAGTCTCACATAACTGCATAACAGGAGCCAGCAGTAGGTTTTGAACCTTTCTACCTTCCAACGATGAAAAAAAGACAGACAAACAGACAGTAAACCGATTTGAATAAGGTTTTGTTTTACACAAAACCTTAAAAAGGGCTCTAATACAAACTTCCGAAAAACTGATCAATATTTTCAAAAGGAGGGTCCTAAGGAGATTAATAGGAGTTAAATGAGCGAATGACCTATAGCAAATCAGATGCAACCGTGATAAGTTGTACCAAATGTTTGACGAATTTGAAGTCTCCAGAGAGAGCAGAAGGACGAAGATCGGTGGTAAAACCGTGAAAGTGCTGAGTAGATTCGCTGCTCGAATTTTGAAACTGGAAGACGCATCGATGGATCAAAATGGTTGAGAGTAGAAATTCTGAAGACCACGACTACGGCGACAGAGTCCCTAAGGTTGAAAAAAACACGACCTAGACACCCATCATTTTGTAAATAATCATAGGATTCAGGTTGTGACTTCCTTGTAAGTTTGCACTTGCTAACCTCACACTTCCTGCCTCAAAAATATTTGGCTGATGTAGACAACTTATTATAGTAGTTTTTTCTATAAAGCTATACATAATATCTTCAAGCTTCCTTTCATTTGATTGTTGCAATCTTCTTTTAAATCTCGGCCTGTTCATTGCTCTGCCAGACGAAAGCAATTTTCGTGTTCACGCCACGTTTTATTTCTACTTGTGCCTTGATTTGGTGCGAAAACAAATATCTCTTCTATGACTTTTATCGTACTTTCGGTAATGTTAAGCCCTTCATGGACGATCTTCTAGATTAATTACCTTGTAAACAGACAGCGATTAGAGTACTTAAGTGCACATAAAATCTCAGCCGATCTTAACATGAATGACCCGCGTAAAGATGGTATGCATAAATTCTTCATGACCTTCATATAAAGACTAGTCGCAGGAACGAATTACCGCGAAATGACCATTTCAAACTTATTGGTTATAACTCGACATGGTCCATCTTTGAATCTGAGATATTCCGTTAAATTTGAGACTATCGGATTGCCGGTGTATTTGAAGGTATTTGCTTGGCAAAGTGCAGATACACCACATATTACATGCTTATTATCTACACGAGCATGTGTATCGCGAAAATAAGATAGATACATTTGCGACCAACATAGTCTAATTCACTTTTTAATATTTGAAAGTTGCTCAAAATGGAGAAACCCATAAAATCCTGTCGAAAACGTGGCCAAATTTTCTAACCCTTAATCTGAAAAAGCAACGAAAACCATCCGCCAATGCAATCGCTTACCGGAAAATTATCACACAGCCAATCTGCTTTTGCAACATTGTGGAAGATACACCAACCAACCGAACTCTCACTGATGTCCATTTCTTCCATGCATTTCGCTGGAGCTACATTCTGTGTCATATTTCATGGCAATGAAATTGAACAAAGAAACCAGAATTATGTAAGAACGAAGTGAATCAAACGTGATCAAGGTCGCGATGATGATCAAATTTTCCCGTGCTTCATAAATGCTACCATCTCGATCGTCCAAAAGCAAATTAGAAACCTAAAATTCGTCCATTCCACCGAATTCGGCAGCATTATTTATGGTCCCAATAAAAATGGAAATGAACGAAGCTGTAACATATTATGGATGATATTTGGAAAAATGGCTCATGCATTCAAATACCGAGGATCATATTAAAATTAATATATTGGATTTTGAATAGTTGATGAAATATTAAGCCACTGTGATTAGCAATCGAAAAGATAAGATATGGGAATCAGATTGAGATAATGTGTAATGCAACTGAATGCAGGCTGAGGTGACAGATTACTGGAAAAGGGGCGGATTTTCCATCATTTATTGTTCGGCGCAAAGTTGGTTATGATACGCGTATAAAGTGTCATCATAAAATAAACAATTTGGTATACCGGAAGCTTGGCGCTTCGGATATAAAGATTTTGTGTTCATCTTATATGAGAACCTCTCTTTTTCGGGCACACATTTCGACCCCTATCTTCCCTATGTTTCAATGTCAAAAATTAAATCAGTTTCGAAAAGTACTAATCGAGACCTTTCATTTGATACCCCACATGATTATATTCTGTGGGAAAAAAATTACACCCCTCTTTCGGATGTGGGGGGGGGGGGGTGCCCTTCAAACTCAATGCACAATGGCGATACACGCTACATTTCACAAAAAAAAACTTCAAAATAGTCAAAGTACTCTCCTTGGTTAGTGATACGCTTACCACGATGGTGGAAGATTTCCTTTCAGCTTTCAATTGCTCTGTCGTTCCTTTCAGCACGGTTTTGTACAAAAACAAGTCGGGAAACCGGAAGCTGACCGCTTTAGATATGAAAGGTTTTGTGTATTTCTTTTATAGAAACATCTCCCTTCCCTAGCATGTAATGTACATATACGCATATATTATGCCAAAAAGTCCAATTTTAGGTGCTACTGATATTCAAAGTCTTAGAATTTGCACTGAAGTGGCAACTTTGACCTAACTTTGTTAGTAATAGTGAAATTTCCACCAAATTTAATGGGATCATGCTCTACATCATAACCTATATTACTGCAAAATTTCATGATTTTAGGATGAACTCAAGGTAGGTCCTGCAGTCAATTACTAAATTGTAGTAATATACTATTATTCATCATCATCATCATCAACGGCGCAACAACCAGTATCCGGTCTAGGCCTGCCTTAATAAGGAACTCCAGACATCCCGGTTTTGCGCCGAGGTCCACCAATTCGATATCCCTAAAAGCTGTCTGGCGTCCTGGCCTACGCCATCGCTCCATCTTAGGCAGGGTCTGCCTCGTCTTCTTTTCCTACCATAGATATTGCCCTTATAGACTTTCCGGGTGGGATCATCTTCATCCATACGGATTAAGTGACCCGCCCACCGTAACCTATTGAGCCGGATTTTATCCACAACTGGACGGTCATGGTATCGCTCATAGATTTCGTCATTGTGTAGGCTACGGAATCGTCCATCCTCATGTAGGGGGCCAAAAATTCTTCGGAGGATTCTTCTCTCGAACGCGGCCAAGGGTTCGCAATTTTTCTTGCAAAGAACCCAAGTTTCTGAGGAATACATGAGGACTGGAAAGATCATAGTCTTGTACAGTAAGAGCTTTGACCCTATGATGAGACGTTTCGAGCGGAACAGTCTTTCTAAGCTGAAATAGGCTCTGTTGGCTGACAACAACCGTGCGCGGATTTCATCATCGTAGTTGCTATCGGTTGTGATTTTCGACCCTAGATAGGAAAAATTGTCAACGGTCTCAAAGTTGTATTCTCCTATCCTTATTCTTCTTCGTATTTGTGTTTGACCAGTGCGGTTTGATGTTGTTGGTTGATTCGTCTTCGGTGCTGACGTTGCCACCATATATTTTGTCTTGCCTTGTGTGCAGCCCAAGATCTCGCGCCAACTGCCGCCTGCTCGATCTGGATGAAGGCAGTTTGTACGTCTCGGGTGGTTCTTCCCATGATGTCGATATCATCAGTATAAGCCAGTAGTTGGATGGACTTGAAGAGGATCGTAACTCTTGCATTTACCTCAGCATCACGAATCACTTTCTCGAGGGCCAGGTTAAAGAGGACGCATGATAGGGCATCCCCTTGTCGTAGACCGTTGTTGATGTCGAATGGTCTTGAGAGTGATCCTGCTCCTTTTATCTGGCCTCGCACATTGGTCAGCGTCAGCCTAGTCAGTCTTATTAATTTCGTCGGGATACCGAATTCTCTTATGGCCGTGTACAGTTTTACCCTGGCTATGCTATCATAGGCGGCTTTAAAGTCGATGAACAGATGGTGCAACTGTTGTCCATATTCCAACAGTTTTTCCATCGCCTGCCGCAGAGAGAAAATCTGATATGTTGCTGATTTGCCTGGAGTGAACCCTCTTTGG
Source organism: Hermetia illucens (assembly GCF_905115235.1). Taxonomy (NCBI): domain Eukaryota; kingdom Metazoa; phylum Arthropoda; class Insecta; order Diptera; family Stratiomyidae; genus Hermetia; species Hermetia illucens. The sequence goes on along the minus strand of NC_051849.1, from coordinate 3,837,382 downwards.
TATGGGCCAATGATGTTTTGGGCGTATGGGGCTATCCGGCCTAGCAAGATAGTGCAGAATATCTTATAGATGGTACTCAGCAACGTGATACCTCTATAATTGCTGCACTGTGTGATATCTCCCTTTTTATGTATGAGACAGATTATGCCTCGTTGCCAATCGTCAGGCATTGATTCGCTGTCCCATACCTTGAGCACAAGTTGATAAACCACTTGGTGTAACTGGTCGCCTCCATATTTAACCAATTCGGCTGTAATTCCATCGGCTCCTGGCGACTTATGATTTTTTAGCCGATGAATTGCACGGACTGTTTCTCCTAAACTTGGTGGTAGCAGTATTTGTCCGTCGTCTTCAGTTGGCGGGACCTCCAACTCGCCGATGTTCTGGTTGTTCAGTAGCTCATCAAAGTACTCAACCCATCGCTCTAATATGCCCATTCTGTCGGAAATCAGATTTTCCTCTTTGTCTCGGCAGGATGAGCATCGAGGTGTATAAGGCTTCATCCTGCTGACTTGTTGGTAAAACTTCCGCGCCTGGTGCGGTTGCTCCCTGTACTTTTCTAGTTCACAGACTTGTTGGTTCTCCCAGGCTTCCTTTTTCCGTCTGTGAAGTCGCTTCCCCGCTCGACGGAGTTCGTGAGAAGTCTCTGCGCGAGCCCACGTTCCTTGAGAATGCAACATTACTCGGTATGCGGCATTCTTCCGTTCCGTTGCTAGCTTACATTCATCGTCAAACCAGCCGTTCCGACTCCTTTTGCGGCTGGGGCCAAGTATATTTGTGGCCGTATTCATGATAACGTTCTTCAGGTGGTTGTGAAGATCATTACTTGATGCTTCATCTCCAGGTCCTCTGTTGACTGCGGTTATTGCGGCATCCATTTCCCTCTTATAAGTGTCGCGGAGGGTTGTGTTGTGGATGGCTTCAGTGTTCACTCTCACCTGATTGTCAGAGGGGATTCTAGGTGTTATTGTTATTCGAGCTCGGAGCACCATGCTAACGAGATAGTGATCCGAGTCTATATTGGCCCCTCGATATGTTCTGACATTCATCAAGGCTGAGAGGTGGCGGCGTTCGATCAACACGTGGTCAATTTGGTTGAAACTGGTCCCGTCTGGAGAGGCCCACGTATGTTTGTGGACCGCTTTCCGTGCAAACCAGGCACTTCCAACAACCATTTCGTGTGACCCTGCTAATTGAATAGTCCGCAGTCCGTTATCATTTGTTTTTTCGTGTAGGCTATGGGAGCCAACGTATCGCCTGAATACGGGCTCCTTCCCTACTTGGCTGTTAAAATCCCCAAGTATGATTTCGATATCATATCTGGGACAGGCTTCGAGGGTTCTTTCTACTGCCTCGTAGAAGGTATCCTTCTCCGACTCTGCAGTCTCCTCTGTAGGGGCGTGAACGTTTATGAGGCTTATATTTCTAAACTTGCCTCGCAAGCGCAGAGTGCATAGCCGTTCGCTTATGCTTTCAAAGCCGATAACAGCAGGTTTTATTTTTTGGGTGACTAAGAAACCTACTCCGAGCACATGGTTTACTGGATGACCGCTATAATATATGATGTAGTGGTTCTTCTCCAGGAAACCGGTCCCTGTCCATCGCATCTCTTGCAACGCTGTTACATCAGCCCTATATTGGGACAGGGTATCGGCTAGCTGCTTATCAGCTTCATCTCTGTACAGGGAGCGCACGTTCCATGAGAAAATGCGCAAATCGTTGTTCCTTTGTCGTTGTCGGGTCCGTCGTTTTAAAATCCGTCCCATCCGAGGCTCCTGTTGTGGCTTCGTAACAGGTTGTTTTTCGTGTAGGGTTGTCAGCCCTACCCAACCCCCAACCTGGAGGACCAGTTGGTACATTTGTCCCGTTTTTAGGCGCGGGAGACTCGCCTTCATCCTTCTCTGTCTGCAGCTTTTCGTCAAGAAAGAGCTCCCAGCGGTCACCACGTGGAGGTGGAGATAGGGTTTGGTAGTAGAGCTGTTGGTGTTGGTTCAGCAGGCATTTCCCAGGTTTTATGCTCCATCGTGGGTACCAATCCACGTTTCGCCCCGGGACCTATACTACCCTTTGACCACCTATTACTATTATTACCTTGATTTGAACAACTCCAATTACTTATTGCATGTAAAGGGAGTGTTGAAATAGCATGTGACCTCCGCTCTCGGAACCTGAAAAATATTAAGGTTGCGAATATTGTGGGTTACGATAATGAATTTCGGAGGCTACAGGGCTGTCCATCAAGCCATTAGAAAGTTTGAAAAGGACACATGCGTCAGTCAAAGATCTACGGGATTGCATAGATGTCAGGCTAAGCAAAGGCAGACGCTCAGGATATGTCAAGGTGGGAAGGTTCTTTTGAAAGTTAGGAATAAAGTATATCTCCTTAGTATCAATTCAATTAAATTATAATGACAATTATGGTAGTGGAACCACACTACTGAAGCATATTTAAGAATATTACGGACGGAGGATTTATAAAGGATGGCTGAGTACATGGACATAATAAAAATTAGATCGGAGTTTGCTGCCAAAGGTCACACCTAGCTCCTTGTAAGAGGCAATTAGGTCAAGATAATAAACGGATGCCGGGGGAGAAGTTTTAGCGAATAACATAGAGAGTAGCAGTTCTTTACATTAAGTGGGAAGTTGTGACGAAGGCACCACTGAGATAATGTGTCAAGGTTTGACTGACGGCTGCACTGATCAGTAGGCGAACTAACAACAGAAAACAATTTTAAATTGTCTGCATATAAAAGGCTGGGACAGGTAAATAAGAAAGGAAATCATTCACGAAAAATGGAAATTGAAATGCACCGAGGATGGACCCTTGGGGTATACCCCATGAGGGAGTAAATGGAGACGAGATACAACCATTGAAGAAGACACAATTTACTCTACCATCTAAGTAAGATGTTAACCACGAGAGAATACTTGTCAGAAATCCATATGATTAGAATTTGGTGAGAAGCAAAGACTGGTCAATGGAAAGTTTTGAAAAAGTCAGTATAGATTCTATGGACATCGTTTCTTGTATTTAATGACTTCGCAATAAAGTTGATGAATTCCAACAAATTGGTCACAGTGGAGCGACCGGGTTGAAACCTATGCTGCTCTTTTACAATAAACTGACTTTATTGTCCCCAAAGGTTCAGTGTCAGGCCGGGCGAATTTTTGGAATTCCTCAGAGCACTTTGTAATAGTTTCCTAACTGCGGGAGATTACAATCCCAACAACACCTTGTAGATGCGGACGGTTCTAACCGAAGATAACAGCTTAGACTTCATATCCGCAAGACAGCCAAATTAGTGGCCTTCAGATGATCGTAATCCAAGGCCTTATAGATTTTGGGATTACAGAAAATCTAAATAAAATAAAAGCGGAAATCAGACCATTCTTCGATAATAATCTACATAAATAAGCTGCTGTGACAGCAATCTCAAAATCAATTCGTTGCAATGCCTTAAATATGTGGGTTTTCATATCTTTACCCAGATTCCATTTAAAAGCGAAAAAGATCTGGAGAGGCAACCCAAACATTGGGTACAGGTAATTCAATCCTTTATTCGGTTGCTAAACTGAGATTAGGCAAGGTGGGTCGAAGACTAACCAACCAAGTACCTTGGCTTAATATCATCAAAGTGTTTCCAAGCCCAATTCTACACATCGTTGAGGGAGGAGCAGTACTGCCTGGGTCACTAGTTCGGTATATGCCTACCGACTCAAGGCGAAGTTTAATGCCTTGCGAGGATGTAATGCTTACAACTAGGACCAGTTTCTTCCTAATTTGTTGGTCCTGCTCAGTATCGTAACCGGATGGATTAGAGTCGTCATACAAGACGCATCCATCGGCTTCGATAGCCTTGGCTTCAAATGAAGGCATAGCGGTAGTCACACCTTGGCTTGCGGTTTTGATCACCGCTTCGCTTCAGGTGTCAACTCTCGTTTCTCAGAGGATCTTGCTTACTGAGCTCCCTCACCACGACAAAGTACGTAATCGTCGAGGAAGGGATTGAATGAATATCCTAATAGTAAATATATGGAATAATACTTTTGTTTCTGACATATTCAGTGCTGGACACGGTAGCTGTTGGATCGTATGAATAGAGCTTTAGCCGTCTTTCGGTGAATCCGATAAGATATGTGGGTTTGGTTGGTATAAGTGGTGATAAATCATTTATTTAGATTTTTATCTTAATTAATTTAGTTAAAAAAAAATTAAAAATAAAAATTATGCAGTTAGGAGTCCTTCTTCAGTCCGAGAATGACAACCTAAAACTAATAAATTATTTTCTTAAAAATTTTTTAAAATGCCAAATGAGCCGGCCAGGCCTACTAAATACGACAACGATTACCTCGTGTGAAGTAGCCCCGCTATTTCCAATCGGCCCCGTGGTAGGTTGCGTTCTCTCACAGTGCGCCAGGTATCGCTCCGCCAGAGCATTCCGCCCTCAATTGATACCGGCGAGAGAACCTGCGGATAGGTTACTCGGCTGTGGTCGATTGGCGCACGTCACAACGAACGCAACGGTCTCGCTTCTTTCCAGTGCTGTCCGCCTTCCGGAGGAAGGACTTCAGCCTGTCAAAGAAGATAATCGCTTAGCAGTGACTTCTAGGCGGGAGTCTTGGAAAGGTCTTATAGTGTCGGGGTGAATAGTCTGGAAGCACTCTGTTGACCTAGGGAATACACCTACTTCCTTCTTACCATTTCAGGAGTTCACGTCCCTGTTCATGGACGGCCAGAAATATTTACTAGAGACAAGTCGATTCGTCGTCTGAATGTCAGGATGCACAGGATTGTTCACTACGCGAAACGCTTACTTACGAAAAGGGACCGGAAGATACGGCGTACTTCCGTTTTCAGAAACCTCGCAATGTAAACCCAGAATGCGAAGGGAACTCCTTGAACTTTTATTTGGAGTCCGATTAGAGGCTCTGAAAAACTGCGTCATCCTTCTAGGCCATGGCGATTGCCGAAAAATCGACTGCGGCTGGTATGTTGAACTCGGAGATCCGAGACAATGCGTCAAAGATTAAGTTGTCTTTACTGGAGACATGTTGAATTTTCGATGTGAACTTGCTGATGTAGGCTAAGTGCTGAAGTTGGCGAGGAGACGTTTTGTCAGATTGTCAGAAGCTTGTGGTCCGTGATGAAGGCGAACGGCCTGCCTTCAGAGAATATCGGAAGTGCTTGATACTCAAATATGCGGCTAATAATTCACGATCAAAAGCGCTGTATTTCCGTTGAACGATATTTAACTGTTTTGAGAAGAAACCCAGCGATTGCCAAATCGTGTAAATTGGTGTCTGGTAGATCTTGACGTGATACAAGGTTTAGAAAACACGTCTTGGATGAGTGGAATGGGGTACCGGTCAGGAATCGTCTGAGCATTCAACCGTTGATAATCTCCACAAGGTCGCCATTGGGCTTAGGGAACAAATGGAGTGGACATGACCAACTGCTGATGGAAGGTTTGCATGCACCCGTGGTTAAATAGTTGTTCAAACTCTTTCCGCGCAACAGCGAGTTTCGAGAAGATTGGGGATAATAGTGTTGATGTGGTGCTGGACATCATGATTAACTGGCTGAGAGTAGTAGTGTTGCGATGTTTTTGCAGGAGTGGGTGAAAACGTGGATCGGCAACGTCCTCTAACAACATGTTGTTGTTAGAGAACGAAGAAGACAACGTGTTGTTATTAGAGAAGGTTGAAATTTTCCCTGACGACTGATGAGAAATTATGGGGTCTATCAAGGACCTAGGCTGCAAATTTGCCAGCAGCCCATAGTGACAGAGGAAGCCTGTGCCTAATATGGGACACTGATGAAGCGCCACGAAAAGGTCTAATGGAAGACAAAATTCACGTCTACTTGTCGTAAGTTGCAATGTATTCTAATTTTAACTGGAAACGCTGCTTGTGGTGTTGGATTACCGCTGCGTAACGCATCGCGTCTGCGCAGAAAATGTTGAAATTTGGGCAAATGGGCTTGAGATGATAGTGCAATCTAGTTCCACACAGGACCATTATTTGTGGATTGTGTTCGCAGGGGAATGATTCGAACTCGTGCCTACAAACTTGGCCGACTATAGTGTTAATGTTCACCTTAATGATTCTAACCTTCTATGAACTTCTGCGTAGATCGTTGGGATTGCTCAGCGAACTGACACCTGTGAAGGATTAAATGATTGAGCTCTGTGCGGCTTGTGGTGTTGGATTACTGCTGCGTAATGCATCGATGATGATGGGGACAGCTGAATGAATGAGGGTGTTGTTATCACATGGGTTTGGGGTACTTAGATAGGGTTGGAAGGGGTGCGTCCAGTTTCGGGGCGTTCTTTCTTGCCATAACTTTAGCGAAACTAAGGTACTTGCCGTGATTTGTGTGGTGGTCGCTTGTTCAGCAGTTTATGCATTTGGGACATTCATCCTGTTAGACTTAGACCATGTATGGCGCCATAATTTGACGTAGCGCTATTGGAAGTGACAAACTATCGAAAGTAGTATAAAATCGATGGATCAAAAATTGGCAACGACGATTAGATGCTGAGACTGATATCATTATTAAAGTGTGACAGGATACGGCCTATAGAGAATTATCCAATTATTTTTGGCTTTAATGGCTTGAAGAACTGGTAACGTGTCGCTACCAGATTTTTAATATCTAACGGGGACAGGAAGAGCTTAGAAAATTCACAGTGCTACACAAAAGAATGAAAAATACATGGGTTTTTTCAGATAATCTCCTATGAAACGTCAATATGGTCATTAGCTAAATGAACTAAATTGAGAGTTTTACGGTATCAAATAGTCACAATTTTAGATAATCCTGCTAATTCCATATTTTATGCTAGGTGCCGATTGTGGTTATTCAAAAGTGACTCAACCGGCTTAACTTTCTAGCGACCAGATATGAGATTGACAATCAAATCTCTTGATTTTATTGCTGGTTTTCCCCAAGACAAATTGTTCAGATAAAAACAAAACGAGCAGATAATTTAACTCTCATCTTAAATGAAAATTATAAACAGTTTAAAGTAGGAATAATAGCGGCATCAAATAAATTCAAAGAATTCTGCAAGCGCTGAATTTATTGTATTCGGGTGACCTCAGCCTTCAATGACAAATGACTCGTTGGATCGGTTCATATCCTGATGGAGCTCTTTAATGTTATTTTATTATCTGTTGCAATTCCAGGTGCGAAATGTAGAACCCTCAAGCTCATCGCGTGATTTATTAACTGCATCACGTTTACGGCTTTAAAGTTTTGTTTACAGTCTAGCCTGACTGTATACCAGAGGTTTCCAGTCACTTTCAGAAGCGGTTTCCGTAAATTTATTGACTGGTCGCTACCAGCGTCATCTGTACTGTCGAGGAAAACTCTTTTTATGTCCAAATATCTTTTGTTGTGTTATATTTTCATCTTGGAAGTGTGACTATCTTACATCAAATTGGAAAAATGTCGCCATTATTTATTGTGTCATGCTATGTCGTGCCATGTGTCGCAAAGGTGATAAGACATCATCATATTGCGACCATTCTTCACGCAAATTTATAAAACAGTTCACCTTGACTCAGTCCGTCTGGGCTCATCTTTTGTTTATTTCTAATCAGTTACAAATTAGATACTTAGTATTTTTTTGTTGTTTTCCTACTGCATTTTTGCTGTGATTGGTACCCATGAATTTGGTATAGATATTAATTTGGAATTATTCCCCTACTCACATAGGTACAATACCGAAATAGTCGGAATGGTGTGAATAATTTATTGCAAAAATGCAAAATTTTTTAGATGATTGTCTCCACAACCACAACAGTTTCGAACCTCATTTAAATCATAGTAAGGTCAATTCATACGTATTTTTTCAGATTGATTTTATTGACTGCTTCAATTTGATAATTTACATTCATATCGAATATACATGATGTGATATTTTCCTCTCGGTGATGTTTTCACTGAATGCGGTGAAAACCAGTTTGAGAAAATTCATCGGAGCGGAATTTCCATAACGTCAAAACTGAAATATGTGTGTCGTTAGGATTGTTTATATTTTTGAAAATGAATTCTGGAGGAAATATTAAACTTAGATTTTATGGGCATTTTTTTTATGTTTCTCAGCCTTCACCTTCACATCACACACATATCACTCCGATAGATAGCAGATAGCTTCCTTTTTGAGCTGAATGTATCTCAGAGGCATATCCCAATGGCAATGCTTATCAATGATAAATAATACGAACCTGCAGAATAACCTCAATTGCCACTGAATTCAAACAAGATTGGTGTTCCTGGTGCAATATGGTATTTGCAAAGGTGCCCATTAACCAAATTAAGGGGGTCATCTCGTGTGTGATTTTCCGATATTTCGAGTCATTCAGAAATTACAGTGTTAAACAATGTTAAACGGCTAGAGTACTCGATGAGAAAGAGCATCGAATCTTGTTTCACCTGTTAGTTTTTTACCTGAGCCTTATAAATTCGAAAACAGATAGGTAGGTAGGTATCAGTGGCCGCTCCGCCCAATTAGCGCTTTGGTGCGCCGTTTTGATGCCACAAACTCCTAAGACCGTGACTGTTGTTATAGGAACAGGGAAGCAGAGTCCAGCATTCACGAAGGAAAGCAGCTCTCCGACCCTGCAGCTAGAAATCTCACTGAGGTCCCCAAAGAATGGTTTACCCAGTGTCTGCAGCCTGACTCGAGCCAGAGCTGGGCAAGCACAGAGAAAGTGCATGAGGGTTTCCCTTCCTTCTCCGCAGCTTCGGCAATGCGAGTTGTAGGGTAAGCCGAGCGGCATGGTCCCCTATGGGCCAGTGCCCGGTGCAGACCGCCGCATTTGCACGCGTCTGGCACAGGAGCTCTCGTGATCGGGCTATATTATAAGCGGGTCAAATTCTCCTTGATTTGGCAAAGCTTGTAAGCCTTCGCCATCTCAGACCCGTGGCTGCTAGGTAGTGCGAGTGGGCTCGGCCCCCGACAGCCGCCAGCGGAACACTGACTGTATTCCCCGAGGGACTGCCAATAGCAGAGCCTTGCCTGGCCAATCCGTCAGCCCGCTAATTCCCCTTTATGTTTCTATGCCCGGGAACCCAGAGGAGAGTGATCTTGAGCGAGCCGCCCAGATGGTTGAGCGCGTCTTTGCACTGCTCCACCAACCGGGAAGATGTCGTCGTTGAGTACAAGGCCTTGATAGCCGCTTGGCTGTCTGTTAGAATGGCTATGTTACGCTTGGGGCTCGAATCACGCTCCAGCCATAGACAGACTTCCAATATCGCCAGTACTTCCGGCTGGAATACACTGGTGAAACCTGGGAGACCATACGACTTGGATACACCGTGTGTATTCGAGAAAACCCCCGTGCCGACTCCATATGCCATCTTTGATCCGTCCGTAAAGAATACCGTGTCATAGTCTTGTAACACGCCGCCGGTCTTCCACTTTGCCCTGGTTGGAAGGTCCATAGCAAAGTTTCTCGTGAAGTTCAGCTTGCGTGTGACATAGTCCGTGGGGGATGCCCAGATTTGTCGAGGTATTTCATCTAGGATGTTGCTGTGGCCGTAGGACTTCGCTGCCCAGCATCCGGACTCACGTAGTCTGATGGCACTGCACGCTGCAACATATTTGATATGGAGGTCTAGGGGGAGGAGATGCAGGAGTACATTGAGAGCATCTGCCGGGCAGGACTGCAGAGCCCCCGTAGCACTTGCACACGCTATTAAGCTTCGTTCTATTGTATTTCTTCTTCAAAGCCTGCTACCATACAATAGAGCCGTACGTCAGGATCGGACGCACTACACCGGTGTACATCCAGAGAACCATCCTCGGCCGGAGACCCCATTTCTTTGCAAAGGTTCCCTTACAGGCATAGAAGGCTATACAGGCCTTCTTAACCCTCAGTTCTATGTTCAACCTCCAATTTAGCTTAGGATCCAGGATTACATCCAGATACTTTACATTAGAGGAAAGAACCAATCTTTGTTCCTTCAACCGTGGTAGATGGAATTCAGGTATCCTTGTCTTGGTGGTGAATAGCATCAGTTGGGTTTTGGTTGGGTTTATGCTGAGTCCGTATCTTGCGACCCACAGGCACACCTTTCGCAACGCTCCTCCCATTATGTCGCTTATAATGGACAGAAACATCCCTGATACTAATATCACCAAGTCGTCGTAAAATTTTGTCCATTGCCTCCTAGATCGGACTGGATTATCCTGGTACTCAGCATGGATATAATTAAATGCGTGAGATACCCTTCCAATCTAATACCGGTCAAGGCTTCCTTGATGGCGTTGGTACTGACGTTGTTGAAAGCTCCTTCTATATCCAAGAAGGCAGCGAGGGTATACTGCTTGTACTGCAGCGACCGCTCAACCGTGCCAATTACCTCGTGGAGGGCGGTTTCTGTGGATTTGCCTTTGAGGTAGGCATACTGGGAGTTAGAGAAAGGCGTTCTCTCCATAATCGTCCTTAAGTGAATGTCCAGGATGCGTTCTAGGGTCTTCAGCACGAAAAAGGTCAGGCTGAGTGGCCGAAAGTCCTTCGCGGACTCATGACCACGCTTGCCCGCTTTCGGTATGAAAACCACCCGTGCGCGCCACCAGGACTGCGGTACGTATGCTGCGTGTTGCAGCTCCGGTAAATCTCAACAAGCCACGGCACAACCCTTTCCTGCTGCTTCTGTAGCATGACTGGCATTATGCCATCTGGGCCTGGAGATTTGTATGCGGAGAAGCTGTTTATAGCCCAGCCGATCCTATCCCCGGTAATTACCGATTTGATAGTCTCGCACAGCTGGGGTTGCCGCAAACCCTCCAAGCGAGGTTCTGACTCACAGTCCTCCTCGCTGGAGGGAAAGTGCATTTGCACTAGCAACTCCAAGGTTTCAATATAAAAATATGGAAAACCAATCAATTATCTAAATTTATTTGCTGGTTGGAATAAAAAGGATAATCCAGTCTAGAGTGAGCACTGAAGGCTTTCAAGCTACACTCAGTTATATTTTTTTGTAAGTATTGTGCTGTTTGTGTGTTCAGTGATTTTTTTAAAATGGATCGTACGAAGGGAGGTCGCTTTAACGTTCAACGTCATGCTCGCACTAAAAAACGAGTATTTCATGGGAATCGATACTTATCAGAGAAGAAAAAGGACTTCGCATCAACATCAGCAAAGAAACTTTTAGCAAACATGCACATGGATGTTTTTTTTTTTTTATGGATGGAGGTGGATATTTTAGAAAGACGCTGCTGCGCCAGGTTGCAGCAGTGTGTGGGATTCGCACCCACTAAAACCACCCCCACTCTTCCGCCCCTCCACGCGGGACCACGGTGAAGTATAACTTCGCGGGGGAGGCTCTGGTTCGCTATACCAGCTCGTGCATGTCACGTCTCCGTCGCGCCGCCTTCCGAGCTCGATCCAGCTCCAGGAGTTTTGTCTGCACCACGGCTACTGCCTCATTTACCGCCATCCAGTTTTCCTCCGACTTCAGCATCTCTTCCACTAGGTTGGAGGGCTCGATGTCCACCCCTAAGATGCTGTTCAACCTCCGTTTTTGCTGCAGAAATCTGGGACAATGGAACATAACGTGCTCCGGGTCCTCGAGTGTAGCACCGCATTCAGGACAGTTGGGAGACTCGTCCAACTCGAAGCGATGCAAGTACTTCCTATAGCCACCGTGTCCCGTAAGAAACTGTGTCAGGTGGTAATTCAATTCTCCGTGCTTTCGGTTGACCCATTTCTCCATACACGGGATCAATGTATGGGTCCACCTGCCCTTGTCGGAGTTATCCCACCGTTGTTTCCACTTGCCACACAACTCTCTCCTGATGGCTTTTCGGAAATCCGCATTCACCTCGGCTGGATTTGCCTTCCGTTTTTCGTAGAGGCAGTGTGCCTTCCTCGCTAGAAGATCTATAGGGATCATTCCTGCGATAACACACACTGCCTCCGTCGACGCCATCCTAAATGTGCTGCACACTCTTAGTGCAATTGGCCGATATGCCGAACTTATCTTCCTCCGGTTGACAGCGTGGTTCAACGCTCCCGCCCAGACAGGGGCCGCGTATAGCAGGATCGACCTCACCACTACCGCGATGAGTAGCCTGCGTCTATACTTCGGTCCTCCCACGTTAGGCATCATCCTTGCAAGGGATGAGCTGGCATTTGCTGCCTTCTCTCGCGCATAGTCTAAGTGTCCCTTGAAACTCAGCTTGGCATCGATCACCACCCCCAGGTATTTGACAACCGATTTTGAGACGACCTCATGATTATCAACCTGGATGGGAACATGGATGTTCCAATGCGACAAGTTTTGTATATTGTATATTGGATTTTGCTGGAGTTTTCTCCGGTATTTCTGCAAATAATAAAATATACGTAGTAGTAATAAAAAATGAATGCGTAGGGCCTGTCGAAAAAAGAATGGGAACGCGGCATAGAAATGCAAAGAAGAATCACAATGGCATTGGTGAAAAAGGGGCTGGAAAACTTACTGATAAGGTTATTAACGACCTCACTACATTTTTTGGGCTAGCTATTCGTCGACACGCAAATTCGATAAAAGGAATGAAGCAAGATATTTGGGTAACTTTCTTCCATAAATGTTCTACAGACGAAAATCCTCAGCATCAAAATTGTCCAGTAGGCGAGGACAGTTTGTGGAAATGGCGGAAAGCGGAAGCCAAAGGAGAACTGGATAGTTTCCACGACGAGAAGGCACCTTTGACTGAAGAAGTTCAAACAGTCATCAAACCAATCTACGAAGATTTGTCACGAGATGATCTCTTGAACAGATGTTTAGGAGCAGAGACCCAGAATAACAATGAGTCGTTAAATGCATTGATCTGGACTTTGCTCCTAAACACCTTCATTCTGGGGCCAAGGTCGTAGAAATAGCCACTTTTCTGGCTGTAATTATTTTCAATGAAGGATTCATTGGCATTCTCAAAATCCTAGTGACAATGGGATGTGAAGTTGGTCACATATGTCAGGTTTATGTCGACCGCCGTAAGGAAGCGCGAATTTGGCGGTCCGAACGACGATCGACTGACATCGCTAAAAGAGCCAGAATTGAAACCAGAGAGCAACAGTCGGGCTTACAAGACTTTTTTGAGGAAACGGAGGGTGCTCTCTATGGACCAGCAGATTAACGTGAGTTAAAATTTTACTGTTGATAATCACATGCAATCGGACGGGTCGTTTTTTTTATTCATAAAAAAAGCCGTAAGAAAACACCTAATTCCAAAAAATTAAGTTTAAAACCCCACCAAAAATTTACCTTTTAATATTTTCTAATTATCCTATTTTGCGGACCGTGGAATATTGTCCACATTAAAATGCCGTTTAGTTTTCTTTCATCAGATGAACATAGCGCCCTTCAGCGTGGCAGCAGAAAAACACCTTTTTTTGGAGATGGGTACATAAATTGACACGTATTCCGAAAACTAGCTATGATATCAAGCTGAAACACTTATCACATATACTAGAGATATTAGCAAACATATGGTGAGAAAATCACGTTTCTATCTTTATCCAGTCCTCCAAAATAATTTTTCAAAAAAGGCAGAAAAAACGGCCTTCACACGGGATGACCCCCTTAAGGGATGCAGAGACAATTGGAGAGCATGTGAATCCTCTCTTCTTCCAAGATTGTGGCTTTGTCCGCGCTGCTAGAATCCTCGTTGATGCCATTGTTCTCAAATTTGGAAATTTTGGCTCAAGGCTTTGTTACACGATGCTCAGGTGGTTTCCATTCAAGAAGGACCCCTCCAATGACTGCTGTGGTATTTTATATACCTGTAAATTGCTACCACGGACCTGTTTCTATGTTGGAGCTTCTACAAAGTGGTCTTCTCCGGAAATCGCCAAATTTTTGTGAAATTTCTTCTGCCTAGAACCTAACAACAAAAATACCATCTGAACCATACACTTAACACCTTTATACCAAACTGGACTATCAACACACCATCTAATGATTTTAATGAAGGTGATCTATTAATTTAATAGCAACATTGAGCCAAGGCCGATCAGTTTGCTGATCATTCACTTTGCAGCCAGATGCGTCCATCTTAAACCTATCGAAATCCACAAAACCATCATCTGGTTTTTTGTTTCCTTAGCGATCGACGAACGTAGGTACCACTTTCGATTTTTTGGTAGGATTTGTGGCTATAAAATAACCGATCAATGCTAAAAATTGGCGATCGATTTGGTGAGCTTGTCCGTCGGTTTTTTGGTTTTTTTTTTCAGGCAATATTCTCGTTGTGACGAAATCAAATTCCAATTAGGCCATAGATGAGATGCTAGCCTGAATGGGAGATAACAGCGATGGTATGGAATTTGTAGATTGCTTGGTTTTTAGCGACCTTTGAAATGGTAGCTTTTTGCAACTGCAAAGGAAATATTGCATCTGGAAAAATGTCAAATACAACAGCGAAAAACGAGAAAAGTTGTTTGCAACAAGGAAGGAACAGGTAACTGCTCTTACGCTATGCTGGAAGAAAATCAAGATTTTGAGTAGTACATTGATATGGCTGCAGCTAATAAGTATCATTAATTTATCGTTTAAGGCTTTTTACCACTATGGTAAATATGCAAATGTCAAAGTCAACCAAGAATTTTTTTATGGTTTTAATACGGATAAGTTCCTGAAAAATATTTTGAATACAATCTTCGGAGTTTCTTTTCATTAGGAGAAAACCTGCTAAACTATTAAAATTTTCTAAAAAATAATTGATTTCTTCCGAAAGTTTCAGTCGATCAAAGAAATCTTGTAAAAAGTCCTTGTCTCCATTCCTCTTGGTTTCTTGGATCGGATTTCGGAGTGTTTAACATGAGCATCTAAATATGTCATAAGACAATCTTCTGCCCTTTGGCGGTATCTCCAACGGAGTGATTTCATCACTAAATCAACGGCGCAACAATCGGTATTCGGTCTAGGCCTGCTTTAATAAGGAACTCCAAACGCTTTTGAGCCGAGGTCCTCCAATTCAATATCAATATCCGTAAAAGCTGTCTGGCGTCCTGGCATGTGCCATCGTTCCACAGGTAGGGTCTGCCTCGTTTTCTTTTCCTACCATCGATATTGCCCTTATAGACTTTTAGGGCTGGATCATTATCATCTATACTCCCACGTACTTGAGGAAGGCGATCAGACCCGAGTCTGCAAGGGACTCATCTGAAGTGGCTTCGGCCACGAAGCCTCACCGGAGGTTATCTGGTACCATGGGAACCGGGACGGCCCTCTGAGAGCATATGCTCCGGGAGAATTCCTGGAGGATGTGTTCTCGGCCCGGTTATTTGCGGTTGGCCCCCTAGTGGGAGTTTCATGGTGGTTGTGGTTATGCCTACATCGCGGGCAGAGCTCCTCGGAGCTCAAGCGTGGAGTTGCGCTGTCCAACTCGGGTGCCGTGCCCCTTAGCCCCTTAGTTGCGGCAGAGGTGTTAGATAGGCCTCGCATCCACTGGTATGAATGCTGAGCCTGCACTCAGTATAAACCAGGACCGCTGTGCTTGCATGGCGGGGCTCTGATTGTGGTCACAAATTCAATCCTTGTCCGAAGAGGACCGTGGGATTATGCCTACACGGCAGGTACTCACGTAAAACTCCCAGGACTTTCATTCTCATCTATACTGACCATAAGGATTCAGTTACCCGCCCACGGCACCTTTGAAATGGTAGTTTTTGAGCCGAATGTTATCCATAACCTTTTTTTTTTCTTTTTTTTTGTGCGTACACGGAGGTGGAAAATCTTAGAAAGACACGTCCGCCGCAGCTCCGCCGCCCGAACGCCGGAACTACAGCGGGCGCGTGTGGGATTCAACCCACTAAAAACCACCCCCGGTCTCTCCGCCCCAGCCCCGCGGGACCACCATTGAGGTATTACTTCGCGGGGTAGGTTTGCTCTTAGGCACTCATCCGTCTCCTATTTGCAGCTTTCCTCCTTCTTTGTTCCTTCAGCAACTCCTCCTGCATTTGGATGATTGGTGAGCCAACCGCAAGCCACTTCTCCTCGGACTCCAGCATCTCAGTAACCAAGCTCTCCGGGGTCCCGCTCCTGCCCAGCACCTGGTTTATACTCCATCTCTCCATCGCAAATCGTGGGCAGTGAAACATCACATGCTCTGGATCCTCCGGTATGCCATCGCATCTGGGACAGTTCGGAGAATCATCCAACCCAAAGCGGTGCAGATACTGCCTGTAGCAACCACCGTGTCCCGTGAGGAACTGGGTAATGTGGTAGTTGGTCTCCCCATGTTTTCGCTCAAGCCACACTCTAATGTTGGGAATGAGCCTGTGCATCCACCGACCTTTCGTAGACTCGTCCCATCTGCGTTGCCAGATATCAAGCGACTCTGACCTTGCCGCATTTCTACGCTGTGCATGCCCCTCCATATGTCTTGCATTGTACAGGGCACTCATTTCTTTGGCCAGAATGTCAACCGGGATCATACCTGCCACCACCAATACTGCCTCATCTGATGTGGTTCTAAAAGCACTGCAAACCCTCAAAGCCATCCGCCGGTAAACCGACTTCACCTGCTTCCGTCTCTGAGAGTTTGCAAGCGTCTCTGCCCACACAAACGACGAGTAGAGCAGGATGGAGCGCACCACTCGCACCACCACCAGCATCAACCTCCGGCAATGTTTCGGTCCACCAATATTTGGCAACATTTTTGCAAGTGCCGTGGTGGCACTGTCTGCCTTTTGGCATGCATACTCCAGGTGTTCCCTAAAACTCAATTTAGTGTCAATTATTACCCCCAGGTATTTGATAGCCGGCTTTGATACGAGCGTATGTCCACCGACCTCCACTTTCACAGTGTTATTTTTTCTGCGGTTCTTTATTAAGACTGCTTCCGTTTTTGCGTCCGCCAAGGTCAGCCCGTCCTTTTCTAGCCAGGACTTTACCGCTCTCACTGTTTCCGTTGCGTAAACCTCGACATCTTCTGGGTGTTTTGCTGCAACAACCACAGCTAGGTCATCAGCAAAGCCGACAATCGTAGTGCCCTCTGGGACAGGAAGAGCAAACACCCCCTTAAACATGATAATCCATAACAGGGGACCAATTACCGATCCCTGTGGTACCCCGGCTGTGACAATGTACTCTTTGGGGCCCTCATCCGTCCCGTACCAGAGGGTCCTCTCTGAGTTGTAGTTTTACACCAAATTCGCTAAGTATCCGGGGACACCTATGTCAACCAACGCCCCTTTAATTCGCAGGAATCTGTTGTAGATGACTCTCTCCGTCATCTCCACCATTATATCCAACAGGCACATATGACGATACGACGCTGGGTTTCCAGGTGGCTTGCCAGGCTTCGGAAGCAACATCAACTTTTGCTATTTCCACTGGGCAGGGAGTTATCCATATCCTAACGGTCATGGTATCGCTCATATATTATGTCATCATGTAGGCTACGGAATCGTCCATCTTCATGTAGGGGGCCAACAATTCCTCGCAGGATTCTTCTCCCGAACACGGTCAATAGTTCGAAATTTTTCTTGCTAAGGATCTGCCTGCTTGCTAAGAGGGTCTTGTACAATAAGAGCTTTGATCCTATGATGAGACGTTTCGAGAGGAACAGTTTTTGTAAGCTGAAAAAGGCTCTGTTGCCATACTACAACCACGCGCAAAGTGTATGTTAAAGTGAAAGGAGGAGGAGGACCAATGACGAATGGGCACGATAGCTATCTATAAGAAACTACGCAGGAAAAGATCATTTAAACAAGTCGGAAAACCGAAAGCTGGACGCTTCGGGTATAGAGGCCTGGTGTTCATCTTGCGTGAAAACTTTCCTATGCACGTTTTTCCATTCGTACATACTCCGTACTCCGACGTTCATATGAGTTTACTTTATGTGATCATTACATTATACGCGTTTTAGATTGCGATTAATTCAGGTAAAATACAAAACTGTTGACTTTCTATAACCTTGTTACTAACGGTTGTGTGGCGGAACAAGCCACTTGCGTGTCGCATCCACCCAAGTGCAAATCAAGTACAGGAGTTCAGGCACGAGCTCAGGATCAGCAACACAGTTTCCGAATTCCCAGAACCTGCAGCCTCAAAACTCCGGCATAAAGGACAATGAGCAGCAGTTCCGGGGCTCCGCAGTAGCAGGAGAGTCACTTTCACTAGCAAGTCGCCGAATGTATCCAATCAAGGAGCTGCATCACAATTGGAATTTGATTAAGCCAATGCCAACCGCTGCTAAAATTCTACCCAATTGCACAAGTATATCACCATTGCCATCAGACAAAATCGCAGTCTGCGCAAGCATAATCGCCCGGCAAGCAGCCGCAACAACCGGAGGCACACCATCCACAATAGCCTTCATCTCTGGTATACATTTTGAGCTCTCACGCCCCCATGTTTCACCCACTATCAGAAATAGGATCAGCTTCGAAAAGTAGTAATTCAGTCCTTTCATTTGATACCCCACATGGATATATTCTGAGAAAAAATTACACCCTCTTTTCACGTGTATAGAATAATCGTGTTAAATGCTTGGGCCCTTGAGTGGGGTAATAGAGAATCAAATGCCAGGGGGCGCAGTTTATTAGAAGCCTTTGCGCAGATGAACATAGTTTTGGCTAATAAAGGTGCTGTGACACTTTTCAGAAAGTGGGGTCAGGCTCCGTTGTTGACCTGATCTTTATTGGCCCTGCCCTAGCGCGTGGTATGTCCTGGTGCACCAGCAAACGCTACGCCCACTGCGATCACCAGGCTGGTCTGCAAAAGCTTTGGATGAGTAGCCATTTATAGAGGTGTAGTTAGATCAACCTGATAAAGCAGGCGCATCTACGGAAAAAGCCGTCTATGTGGCCCAATGCATCGTCGAAGCATTTGACGCGTCCATGCCTAGGAGGTGCTCACTCTCTAGTAGAAGACCAAACTACTGGTGGAATGATGACCTGCCCAGCCTTCGATCAGCCTATTACCGAGTCAGAAGCTCGCAAAACCTTGAAGTTCTCCATCGAGGGAATCAAGAGGAAATGCTTTAAGGAGCTCTGCTCAGAAGCGGACGTAAATCCTTGGGGGAGTGCTTATAGAATCGTAATGGGATGGTTCAGGGGCCGTTCATCCCCGCAGATCACGTGTCTTACCTTCGAAATGAAAATCATCCAGAGGTTATTTCGCCAGCAAGAGGAGGGCACCGACACATTCCAGCCATCTCTGAATGTGACGACAATACCGCCAATACCGCCAGTCACCAGAGATGAGCTGCTAGAGAACTGCAGCAGAATAGGAGACAATAAAGCAAATTGGCAATATGGGTTCCATAAAGCCAGGTCGACCATTGATGCGATCAAATTGGTCACTGGCTTGGCCAAAAATGAAATTCACGGAAAGGGTAGTACTAGCAAATATTGCGGGGTAGTAACCCTGAACGTGAAAATGCATTCAATTCGGCCAATCGGAATCTAATACGCAAATCAATAGCAAAGATTGGTATTTTCACCTATTTCGCTGATAGTTATTTAGCTGAAAGGACGCTATGGTATGACACCGATGATGGACCCCAGGAGTACGTTGCTTCTGCTGGTGTCCCACGGGGTTCTGTATTGAGCTCGCTGTTGTGGAACATCATGTACAACGAAATACTTAATCTTCCCCTTCCGGAGCAAGCCACGCTGATGGGCTACGCTGAGGACATAACGCTGGTTGTTGTCGCAAAACATTTTGAAGATACTGAGTTATACTCAGGCGAGAAAATTAGTGCTGTTAAAAGTTGGCTAGAGAGCTCTTATCTGACACTTCCGGAGGAAAAAAACGGAGGCGGTCCTTATCACCAAGTGCAGGAAGAGAAATTACGTCTGCATTAGAATCGAAAATCATATCATCGCTTCCAAGCTAACCATCAAATACTTGGAAGCGCTGATGGACAGGAAGCTTTGGACCATGTTTGTGACAAATCATCTACTGGAAGTATGGTCCTGGCAAGGATGATGCCGAACGTAAGGGGACCTTGTTATATCTCAAGGCTGCTTATAGCCAGCGTAGTGACCACAATCGTGCTCTATGAGACCCCAGTTTGGTGTGAGGCATTGCGGATGTCAGTTAACGCTAACAAACTGAGTGCAGTCTACAGGACGATTATGCTTTGCCTTCAGGACTATCTCAGATAAAGTAGCATTCGTGATATTGGGAATGATTCCGATTGACATCTTGGCAGATGAGATGCTGAATGCTGAGAGGGAGAGATTCATAAATAAATGGGAAGAGCAGTGGGAACGTTGGGGAAAAGGTCGGTTGACTCAGAGGCCCATCCCTAAGGAGTGGTTGGACAGACGACACGGTGAGAGTAATTATAATCTCGCTCAGTTTCTCATGGGGCATTAAGAATACCGTCAATACCTGCAAAGGTTTAAACTGAAGACCTCAAACGACTGTCTAAATTTCGATGGCGTCCCAGAGGATCCAGAGTATGTACTCTTGCATTACCGGAGATTTGTAGAAGAAAGGAGGAATCTAGAGGAGACTCTAGGAAAAGTGCTGGTACCAGCCGAAAAAGGTAGCACGTCAAGAGGATTGGGATGCGGTCAATTCCATGATCGTATCTATCAAGAACAAGCTGCGAAACGGCAGAGAAGAGGAGAAAAGCGTGGTCACGTATGCCACGTATAGAGGGAAGGTGACCAAGCTTGAGTAAGCTGACTCCGCCCCGTAATGTAATACCTTATGATGGTTCCGCAGAGCAGGGAAGCAGTCGGGGGTGGTTTTAGTGGATAAAAATGGAGACTTTATTTCGGATGAGGTCTCCAAATGTGTTCTGTGGAGCAGTTAGGAATTTTGAAAGTATTTTTGATCTTGTTTGTGATGTGGTCAACATGATCTCTAATGGTGAGACTGGGTCAGAACCCAGCCCAGAAAGGTAATCGACATTTAGTGTTTTAGATCGCGACTATCTACACGGAGTCTGAAGGAATAATTTGGTTTTTCCATGACAGCAATAGTCCAGAGAGTAACACACTGGTAGGCACTGAAGCTGGTCTGTCTTCATTTTACCATAGAATTAGGCAGCTAAGGAAGATTTTCATAAGTAAGGTAGGGAGGCAGTTCCCTATGTTTCTTAAATTTTTGTTTTTCTTTGATATGAGGGCCACGTTGATCTCTTAGGTCAAACCGAATTTTATTGAGAGACTCGGGAAGTCTTGGTTTATTGAGCTGTTATATATGAAGGTGGTTTATCTTATCGGTATCTGGCGTTTTATAAAGGGTTGGTTGGTTGTTCTTCTTGCTTGGTTGCTCGTTTTTGACCACTAGTAACCGTTTGTCATAATGTGCTCCTAACAGCTCAGTACGCTTGGATTTAAAGAGCTTACAATCAAGCCCTACATGAGGGTGTGAGTGTGAAGCCCATTTTGATGGTAGATTTGACAACCTGAGTCTGAATGGTCTTTTTGAGAATCGCTTATAAGGAAATATTGGCCAAGCCCGCTTTAGGGTATATATGACTTATTTTGCATCTGCATGCACGATTGATCAACGGACTCTGAATGCAGATGGCTATTTTTATGTGGAAGGTCTACTATGTAGTTAAATGAGTTGAGTTATAAAAGGTTTTGACCCCAGCGTATCTGAACGTTAGGGAGTTGAAAAAAAGTGGGTGTGTCATTATTAACAAAACTAAGATTGGAATTGCAGACAAGGGACTTGAGTGAACGCTGTTTGGGAAAATCAAACGAGTCACAATTGCACCTCGCCCTGGCAAGTGCAGCTATAGATTTTTTCAAGATGTCTTCAGAGGTAAGCAACGGTAGATATAGCGAGGCAATGGTGATGTTGTGACCAAAATTGACCGCCATGATTTGATTGAAAGATAGATTCGTCGAAACCCAATGCTTTTGCAGCTCTGCCAAAAAAATTCGTACCTGCATGGATGCACGACAATAAGTTATAAAATCTTATTATTATTCTGTTAAGGGTAAATCGCACTGGGTCCTTGAAGAACTATTGTGCCCCTTTTATTGGTTATAGGTACATTGATCATAGTATCTCAAGCAGGCCTATAACCGTTAGGAACTTTAGTATGTTCCTTACTTCCAGATCTTTCAGCCTTGCATCTGGTATTAAGTGTTCTCCCAGATGCCTCGACCTCCCAGAAGATGTGGAGGTTTACGCAACGGAAACAGTGAGAGCGGTAAAGTCCTGGCTAGAAAAGGCCGGGCTGACCTTGGCGGACGCGAAAACGGAAGCGGTCTTAATAACGAAACGCAGGAAAAATAACACTGTAAAAGTGGAGGGCGGTGGACATATGGTCGTATCAAAACCGGCTATCAAATACCTGGGGGTAATAATTGACACCAAATTGAGTTCTAGGGAACACCTAGAGTATGCATGCCAAAAGGCAGCCAGTGCCACCAGCGCACTTGCAAAAATGTTGCCAAATATTGGTGCGCCGAAACATTGCCGGAGGTTGGTGCTAGCCGGAGTGGTGCGCTCCATCCTGCTCTACTCGTCGCCTGTGTGGGCAGAGACGCTTGCAAACTCTCAGAGACGGAAGCAGGTGAACTCGGTTTACCGGCGGATGGCTTTGAGGGTTTGCAGTGCCTTTAGAACCACATCAGATGAGGCAGTATTGGTGGTGGCAGGCATGATCCCGGTTGACATTCTGGCCAAAGAAATGAGTGTCCTGTACAATGCAAGACATATGGAGGGGCATGCATAGCGTAGAAATGCGGCAAGGTCAGAGTCGCTTGATCTCTGGCAACGCAGATGGGACGAGTCTGCGAAAGGTCGGTGGACGCACAGGCTCATTCCCAACATGAGGGTGTGGCTTGAGCGAAAACATGGGGAGACCAACTACCACATTACCCAGTTCCTCACGGGACACGGTGG
Organism: Hermetia illucens; assembly: GCF_905115235.1. NCBI lineage: Eukaryota > Metazoa > Arthropoda > Insecta > Diptera > Stratiomyidae > Hermetia > Hermetia illucens. The sequence goes on along the minus strand of NC_051849.1, from coordinate 3,814,551 downwards.
TTGCTACAGGCAGTATCTGCACCGCTTTGGGTTGGATGACTTTCCGAACTGTCCCAGATGCGATGGCATACCGGAGGATCCAGAGCATGTGATGTTTCACTGCTCACGATTTGCGAAGGAGAGAAGGAGCTTAAACCAGGTGCTGGGCAGGAGCGGGACCCCGGCGAGCTTGGTTACTGAGATGCTGGAGTCCGAGGAGAAGTGGCTTGCGGTTGGCTCCGCAATCATTCAAATGCAGGAGGAGTTGCTGAAGGAACAAAGAAGGAGGAAAGCTGCAAATAGGAGAGGGATGAGTGCCTAAGAGCAAACCTACCCCGCGAAGTAATACCTCAATGGTGGTCCCGCGGGGCTGGGGCTGTAGAGACCGGGGGTGGTTTTTAGTGGGTGTGAATCCCACACGCGCCCGCTGTAGTTCCGCCGGTCGGGCGGCGGACGTGTTTTTCTAAGATTTTCCACCTCCGTGTACGCACAAACAAAAAAAGAAAAAAAAAGATGCCTCGACCTACTTTGCACAAGTTCCGGACACTGTCCCAGGACGTGTATAGAGGCAGTGTCCGTAGATATCCCTAATTTCCCTAGGTGCTTGTTCAACCAACAATGGTCAGTGAGCATCCCCACTAGGAATCGGAGGTTCTTTTTGGTGATGTTTAAGCAATCCTTTGTGCGTATGGGTTCGTATCCCCCAATAAGCACCCTGGACTGCTCCATCCCCGGTAGGTCCGCCCAGTATAGTTCCCTCAACCGTTCCTCTTCATTTCTTAGATTTATATCCATGAAACCGTTTCCGACTCCACAGAAGAGTTCTGGCCCGTGTAAAGACGTCCCTGCTCCCTTCTTGGCTAGTTCGTCCGCTGCCGCGGTGCCTTCCGACCCAGCATGGCCTGGAAGCCAAAGTATCCAGACCTTGTTGGACGAGCCGAGTGTATTCAGTCTCTCAAGGCATTCCCATACCAGTTTAGAGCTCACTTGGTTGGACCTAAGTGCCTTGATCGCTGCTTGGCTATCGGTGAGGATAGCTATGTTCTGCCCCCTATAGTTCCTTTGCAAATTAAAGGAGGTACATTTGTCTATGGCGTATATTTCCTCCTGGAATATGCCAGTGTAACTGCCCATTGGCTCAAAGACATTTTCCTTGGACCAATGACACCGGCACCCGCTCCCTCTGCTGTGAGGGATCCGTCAGTGTACCAAGTAATCAGTTGCTGGTTTAAGCCGTATGTTGCAGCCACGCTCTCTCAGTTTGCCTTGTTCCTCCAACGTGTTTCAAACTTTTTATCGAAGTGAAACCTCGTTGTCATGTTATCTCTTGGTATGAGTAATTCGGGATACCGCCTAGAAAGAATATCAATCTTCCTTCGATTTAGGCAGCTCCCCGCCTCACTCATACTACCGGCCATCCTGAATATTGATCTCCTTGCCTGCATCTGTATGTGCAGATGGAGAGTGATTAATCCCAGAAGGACCTCGAGGGATGCCGTTGGGCATGTCCTCATTGCCCCACTGATACACACGCAAGCCAACCTTTGGAGCTTATGTAATTCCCTGCATTGTGTGCTGAGTTGGGTTCTTTCTGCCCAGATTACCGCCCAATAGATAGTCATTGGCCTTACTATTGCAGCATATATCCAAAGTAGTATCTTTGGGCTGCAACCCCATTTTTTCCTGCTATGGATCTGCAAGTCATCATAGCTCTCGTGGTTTTCCGACAACAAAATCTTTCTGGGATGCAGTCCTCAGCTTTTTGAACCCTTTCTTGGATAAGTGCTGATCTCTTCATCTGGTCTGCCACAACACTGGAGTCAAACCCCCGGTACATTACAAATCCTCATTGTTTTGACTCCTGTATCCGCCTACTAATATCTGTGATATTACCAATACCTCCCTTGCTGCCAGCATGGTCCAAGTAGCCGCGGTGCACAACAGATTATCCGTCTTAATTTGATATTCAATCAAGATAAGGTTGCTACCGATTAATGGGCGTATAAAATCCAAACTGCTCAGCCCCGAAGGCTAAAGTTCATCTCCATTATATTTATGTATGTTTGCTTGTCGTACAAGTCATATTGTTGTTTGTCCATTGCACATTCAATGCAAAACAACTTCGCGCGCCAGTTCAATTCGATTGCGCCGATCTTGGATTGCTGAAAATTATTTGATAGCTCCAACCAAGGTTTCCTAATTTTTTTTCGAGAACAATAAGTTGCTGAGACAATTGCTCTCATATGGATGGCTAGATGCCAAGCGGGTGGAAGATTAAGACTTGTGAAGTGAAATAAAACGCTAAGGTCACCTCGCTACTGATGCAGATATATGGAGTGAAGTGAGACTACGTTTACGGCAATATCGGTCACAAATTACATCTAAATTGCGTGGGAAGACGTCAATCTTGTTGAGAAACTGCACGTTCAACATTCAACGGGCAAGTGGTGTATGAGTAATCGCGAAATATATTCAAATTATCGAATTATTGACTGACTAATAGCTTCAACGTCATGGGCTTTTCGTACATTTTCCCATGTGAGAGGGAGCAAAGATTGAATCTTATGGTGTATTGGAATTAGATACCTAAGAGGGTGTCTTAGGCTCCAGATTTCCCTTTGATTGTGAATAACATCATCAGGCACTGTTCCAGTTTTCAATTAAAAAGTCTACACTGATAGAGTATCTTTAAGCAATCCATAGTTCTTGCGATACAGTCCTCCATGAACAGGAAGTTGAGAAAGCTTCTTCAAAATAACCATCGCTTAACCTATTCTTCTGTCCTAATTCTGCCATTAAAATATATCCATCAAGCTCAGGAATGATTACGTAAAGATGCCATCAATTCTAGATTCATTTTTTTAATGGCCTAGATTTTCTATGGCTCATAAATCAGCGTAAGACGTAACGGATGGCGGTGAACAAAAATTTGAATACTTACTGTTAATAAAATCATGGCGGTGTGGTGACAGCAAAAAAGCAGTTCTTCAACTACGAACTAGGCTATTTGTTGCAAAAAAAAAATATTCGTTCCATTTTTCTTTCTGGTATCCATAGTTATCAACGACAATCTTTGATGTTTCGAATTCTGACATAATTATAAAAACGGTGGTTCTCCTTTTGTTGCTTTAAGCTTTCTAAGAGATTTGAAAAGTTTTTTGGAAACGCTCTCTCGAGGCGGCCCGGTCTGATTATGCTTCAGGTTAAAGTTGCATAATTCGGCAAGTCCTCACACAACCTCCGCGTGGTGACCGCTGGAAATCGTCTTCGGGCGGGCCAAGAGTGTGTAGGGCCGGGCTGGGAGTAGGCTCATCCAACTGACGAGGATCTGCTTGTCTGCTGGTCATGTGTTAGGGGCAAGTAGATCTGGCGGGGGGATGGACTGAAGCAACAGTCCAAGGATCGTCCTCCCTGCACCGGAGAAGGTGCTAATAGGACCCCAAGCCAAGGTGGAACAGTATACGCTGAGAGCTGCGTGGCCAATGGGGAGCTTGGTCTTTAGTATGCGAACTCTGAATACCTTGGGCACCTTCGGTTTCAAATAAGACCCTTACCCTGGTGGCCGGGCCAGCCAGGGTGGACATTATTCCCGGACTACTCGTGGGACCAAGACATGGACTCAATTAACAAAAAAACTAAAACGACAATAGAAGAGGAGGCGATGATGCCAGGTGCATCATCGGAGGACGAGCTGCTGGCCTCCAGCCAGGAGACAGTGGCCGTCGAGAGCAGTACACTCGGTGCCAACCGTAGCACCGTTGTGCTGAAACCAACCGCAGGGACCTCCCGGAACGAGGCGTCAGACGGACTAGTGGCTTCCAGCCTGGAACCCACTGCCGTCAAGCTTTTCTCTAAGTCCCAGCATGCCTACCTCAAAGGAAAATCCACAGAAACCGCCCTTCACTAGGTAATTGGCACGGTTGAGCGGTCGCTGCAGTACAAGCAGTATACCTTTGCTGCCTTCTTGGATATAGAAGGAGCTTTCAACAACGTCAGTACCAACGCCATCAAGGAAGCCTTGACCGGTATTGGATTGGAGGGGTATCTCACGCATTGGATTATATCCATGCTGAGTACCAGGATAATCCAGTCCGATCTGGGAGGCAACCACTTGACCAGAGCTGTGAACAGAGGCACGCCCCAAGGTGGTGCCATCTCGCCGGTGCTCTGGTTAATAGTAGCGGACAAAATTTTACGTACATTGGACAGCAGCGGCGTATGCCGACGGCTTGGTGATATTAGTATCAGGGATGTTTCTGTCCATTATGAGCGACATCATGGAAGGAGCGTTGCGAAAGGTCTACCTGTGGGCCACAAGATGCGGACTCAGCATAAACCCAACCAAAACCCAACTGATGCTATTCACCACCAAGACAAGGATATCTGAATTCCATCTACCACGGCTGAATGAACAAAGATTGGTTCTTTCCTCTAATGCAAAGTATCTGGGTGTAATCCTGGATCCGAAGCTAAATTGGAGGTTGAACATAGAATTGAGGGTTAAGAAGGCCTGTATAGCCATCTATGCCTGCATGAGAACCTTTGCAGGGAAATGGGGTCTCCGGCCGAGGATGGTTCTCTGGATGTACACCGCTGTAGTGCGTCCGATCCTGACGTACGGCTCTATTGTATGGTGGCAGGCTTTGAAGAAGAAATACAATAGAACGAAGCTTAATAGCGTGTGCAAGTGCTACGGGGGCTCTGCAGTCCTGCCCGGCAGATGCTCTCAATGTACTCCTGCATCTCCTCCCCTTAGACCTCCACATCAAATATGTTGCAGCGTGCAGTGCCGTAAGACTACGTGAGTCCGGATGCTGGGCAGCGAAGTCCTACGGCCACAGCAACATCCTAGATGAAATACCTCGAGAAATCTGGGCATCCCCCACGAACTATGTCGCACGCAAGCTGAACTTTACGAGAAACTTTGCTGTGGACCTTCCAACCAGGGCAAAATGGAAGACCGGTGGCGTGTTGCAAGACTATGACACAGTATTCTTTACGGACGGATCAAAGATGGCCTGTGGAGTTGGCGCTGGGGTTTTCTCGAATACACACGGTGTATCGTGCGACGTTGCCAAACACTTTGCGCCCCTGGTGGTGAGCGCGGCAACCTCCGGTCGGCACAGTACTCCCCCTGAGTGACATTCCAATATTGGGTGTCACGATGAACGTTAACTGCTGTTGTTGTTAAGTTGGGCGTGCTTCCTGTATGGCGGATATGGATTGATAGGGCTATGATGCCTAGCCGTCATTGCTGAAGCATGCGTGCTTGCATAGTCAACAAGCTGCGTCAATGGTCTCTCTCTCGTTGACATAGTTCGAGTAGATCGTCCTGAGGTAGAGTAAGGTGGACGACACTAGAAGACTGCTTGGGAAACATTCTCCGATGACGGTTGCAGGTCGGCTTCCGCTTCCGCGAACATTGGCTTGAGTCTCTTGGTAGGTACGTTAACTCAGCGTCGTTCACGTCGACTTCGTAAAGGATGTCCGACAGACGCTGAAGTAGTTTATGTGGTCCAGAGTAGGGCGGCGACAGAGGCTTCCGCGCGGCATCCACGCGCAGAAAAATTTGACTGCATGCGCTAAGTTTTTTATTTATGAAAGTTCTTTGTCGATTTCAGTGGGTCGTCGGTACTGGGCGAACTGTACGCATAACGTTGCGAATTTTCCTGGGAGTGACAGGGTCGTTCCGTATAGCATCTCCATGCATGAAGTAGCCATGCAGCTAGTACGAAGTCCCAATAGGACGGTGGGCAATATTTCTGGCCAGGCAGGGCACATAACTGGCACATAACTGTTTGACGCGGGATGATAGGGCGACGTTCTGGTCCTAGAGCATCCGATGAAGTTGGGTCGAAACTTAAACAACGCCGACTCGAATTTGGTACCCCGGTCTATTGTAATTGTACGAGGCGTTCCGTAGCGTACAACCCAATTGTTGTAGAAGACCTTTGCCACGGAGTCTGCAGTCTGGTCAGCCATTCGAATCGCCTCAGACCACTTGGAGAACCAATCGATTACAGCCAAGCAATACCTGAAACTGTGTGAAACAGTTATGGAATATACGATGTCTAGATGGACGTGTTGAAAACTCTCATCGGGTATCGGAAACGTCTGGAGCGGGTTCGTTTGGTGACGAGAGATCTTCGAGCGCTGGTATGGTATACAAGCGCACCTAAATACGGCCGTCTCTTTTCATTCCAGTCCATACGAACTTCTTTACGATGGATGCGACGGTAGATGGAAGACATCGAATATTTTCCTGCGTAACGATACGCGGGCGAAGGGGCGCAAGCATCCAAGAAATACCTCGCAGACGATCTCCTTGTCTGAACCGCAGCAATGCGTATCAGCTTTAGGGATGTGGTGCTGCATGGAGCAGATTTTGTTAGCTACATGTCCAGGGATTGTCCATGGGACAGCTCATCTTCGCAGACATCTCGATGGTTTCGGTACGGAAGGGGGCATCTGCTACTTCGTTGCTTGAGCCAGGAATGAAACGAAAGTCCGTTTTAAGCTAACGTACGCAGCTGAGAGATCGTTGTTGTCATGGCGAAGCTTTGCCAGCTGATTGAGCACACGTTTCTTTTGATAAAAAGCTGACGGGGCCACTGTTTATTTTATTGTTGGTCCAGGACTGTGACATCGGAAGGGTCGGTAGTAAGCCTCAAGGGGGCGTTGGCCAGGAAATGCACGAGTAGTGCGGCGTCGGCTAGGCTGTTTCTGCATCCTTCGAAGGCATCCTCGGCTTCCGGCGTCTATGCGATGACGGTATTATCTCCCTTTTTGGTCCTTGCGCAGTATTTATTGAGCGAGGCTTGCAGCGTAGCGGCGATATAGCCGAAACGTCGACAAAAGTTAATGGTCTCGAGAAATTGTCGGAGGTCCCTGACGGTGGTCGGTTTCTTGAATTTGCGGATTGCATCTACCCGAGACTTAGGTGGCAAGGAACCTTCTTCGCTAACAACGTCCGTGAGATACTCCAGCTCGTTCAAATCGAAAACGCATTTGGGAACATTAATGACGATACCAAACTCTGTGAAACGTTCGAAAATCAGGCGCAAGAGCTCCTTGTGCTCTTGATTCGGCTCTGATGCAACCAATATGTCGTCCGTATAGCAAAATCAACAATCCAGTCCTTGCAAGACCTCGTCCATAAAACGTTGCGCGGCGTTACGGAGATCGAAGATCATCGCCGTAAACTCAAACAGACTGAACGGTGTATTGACCGTTGTTTTGGGGACATCATTTTCAGCGACAGTTACTTGTTATTCAATTTTGGAAAACTCACGTTTACCAGCAAGGTTCATGGTGATATCATCGATGTGCCGCATTGGGTATTTGTCCGAGCTGGTCACGGCATTGACGCGGCGATAGTCTCCACACGGGCGCCAGGAACCGTCTTTCTTTGGGACGAGGTGTAGTAGGCTTGCCCGGGGACTTTTGGAAGGTCAGCAGTAACCTTTGCCTATCATAAAGTGGAACTCCTGTTTCGCAACTTTCAACTTTCCAGAGTTAAACCTACTCGGACGATATGATACTGGTGGGCCGACGTTCGTGATACAATGTTCGCAGGGTTCGTTCGTTCTTGCTAACAGTCGATACAGCCTGGTGGACATGTTGAATGACCTTACCGAATGCGGAGGCGTGTGTGGCAGAATCCAGGAGTTTCCCGTTTTTTATGTCGACGTGAAGTCCAAAATATTTGAGGAAATCGGCGCCTAGGGTAGGGCGCGACACCTTGGCGATGCAAAACTGCCAGCGGAACGGACGCGTGAGACTTAGCGATAGGATGAGGATTATAATACCATATGCCATGAAGGAGGTTCCGTTGGCTGCAAACAACTTATACGAGAACACCTTCTGGGCATTATGTGCGAAGGAGGCTGAAACGACGGAAACATCTGTCCCCGTATCCACTAGGAGCTTCAGCTGCTACGTTGGATCATTGACCTTTAGGCGATTCCTCAAGGAACAGCCAGTTGTTGCCTGCTCGGCTAGTGGTTCGATGCGTTTTCCGACTGCCGCTTTGGAAATGAACACGGTAAGCGGCACAGTCTCGCCGCGATACCAAATCGTCTGTGAAAATAGCAAACTTGGTTGCTTGGTTGCAGGGACGTGGGGCGGGAGGCACTGTAAGCACAGCGATTTCACCAGAGACTCTGACACGAATCTCCTGGCGGTACACTGCAGGCGCCGCGGGAATTGTGACGGACACTAGTCGTCCAGCTCCTGCTTTCCACTTCCCGAGCAGGCCTTGCTTCCTGGCCGACACGGGCGCTGAGGTGTCAGTTCTCCCGGTACCCTGCCCGAACACATTAGTACCGCAATATCTACGATTGGCTGCCAAACGGCGAATAGAGGCCATGCGGAGATTACAGACATCTGGCTCTGCTCAGACAATCCCCAACCGATACCCCATTCCACTTATCCATAATTTCACTCATTCACTTACGAACTGCAGTATTTTGACGACTTTGGATCTAGTTAGGGTGGTAACATCAAATTCCTATCGTTCCCGAAAACATTCGGAAGACGGCTATCTCCACGCCTTTCGGACTCGACGAATTCACCAGGATGACTTTCAGCTTGTGCAAAGCTGCGCAGACTTTCCGGAGATTCATTCCCTCTGTCCTGCGAAACTTAAACTTTTGTTTCGTGTGCATGGATGAAGTTTTGGTCGCCCCTTCGCCCGAATTTGAGCACTTGGACCATTTTTCAACGTCTCCTTGAGACTGGACCTATTCTAAACGTTGAAAAATGTTGATTCCAACAGAAGATGGTGAAATTTCTCGGCCATATGACGGTATTTAACTCGATCTAGACAAGGTTGAAGCGATAAATAACTTTCCCCTGCCAGCTACCACCAAGGTCGCTCATCACCAGGCGATCCTTAACACCTACTTGTCTGGGCCCAAAACCAAAGACTCTCGTGAGGTTGCATGGACTGCTGAGGCCACCCAGGTATTTGAGATGGTCAAACAACAGCTTGTTGATGCAACACTGCTGGCATTTCCTCAGTCAGATGAACCGTTGATTTTCTTTCCGAAGCAGCTCAACCCAGTTTAACCTAACAACAGCTACTCGCCTCGTACTTCTCTATAAAATACTTTCGTTTCTCCTTTGAAGGCAGGCCATTCGCAGTGTTCACGGACCACAAGCCCTTAATTTCGCGCTAAACAAAAACCCGACCAAGCATCCTCTTGCCAACTTCGGAAACTAAGTTTTATCAGCCAGTTCACTTCTGATATCCAACACGTGTCGGGAAAAGACAATGTTGTTGCAGAGACCTTTTCTCGGATCTCGGAAACCACTGTCCCTGTCGCGGTATATATTATACGATGATCGCCGAGGCTCAGAAACACGACGCAGTGCTTCAGAGCATGAAGGCAAACTCCAAATAGAAGTTCAATCAGTTTCCTAATTTCGGCTCATACATACATCAGACAAGGGACCTAGGCCATTCATTCCTGCCGATTTTCCCTGGGAAGTATTTAACGCAGTACACGATCTTGCATACCCAGGCATTAGGACCTGACAAACTGGGTGACATTTTAGTTGATATCCCCACACTTTCTCCGCATCCCTTTTGTGATCGCAGGGGTGACTTGTGCGTCCAACGACCTGTTTTTGAGTGGTCTCATATCTGTTAATATCTACTTATTGGTCTCTTTGGCTTGGCTTTTTTTCGTCTGAGATAAAGGGAAATGGATTTGCCGTTATATATGTTCACTACCAAGTTTGCAGGATGTCAATCATTGATAAGTATTTGATGGCCCCCGTCTGTCTGTCAAACGAACCTCCTAACTATTTAGTTTAGTTCAGACGGCGAACTCTGACGAATTCAGCATCGTTTTTCATTGAGGTGGGGTGTGCATATCCGTCTCCATATAGCGACACTGGCATTATCGTTTAGTCTTTTTGTGAGACAAAACTAAACGACCCAAGTATGCATACACCAAAGCATATACTAACAGTGGAGGAATACAGGGATCTGCGAAGCAACCTTAAGAAGGCCATTCGGAGAAGCAAGCGGGAATGCTACCAGAAGCTCTGCATGGAGGCTAATACGAAATCCGTGGGGTACAGCCTACGAAGTTGTAATGAAGAAGATCCACGGGCGAAAATCACCTCAGGTGACATGTCCATGGCTCTTGTTGCAAATAATTACAACTCTTTTCCCGCAGCAGGAGTAGGACGAAAGAGAACCCCAACTGGCAGCTCAGCAGGACGTCTTCTCGATCCCTGATGTTACCGAAGAAGAGCTTTGGGAAATCTGCAGACGTATTGGGGACAGCAAGGCTCCGGGATTGGACGGAATTCCGAACAGGGCTCTGAAGGTGGCGGTCAAGGCCGGACCAAAGTAGTTCGCAAGCACATTCGAATCGTGTATGGCGGAAGGAGTGTTTCCCGCCCAGTGGAAGAGGCAGAAGCTGGTCTTGCTACCGAAGCCCCGAAAACCACCCGGTGTGCCCTCTTCATATCGCCCTATTTGTCTCTTAGACACCATGGGGAAGATGTTGAAGAGGGTTATATACAACAGGCTGCTCCCGTTCATCGAGATTGCGGGTGGTCTTTCGGAGCGGCAATATGGGTTTCGGCGAGCCCGTTCTACGGTCGATGCAGTAGCAAAGGTCGTGGAGTTGGCTCGAAATGCAAGGGCTATGGGCAAATGCTGTGCTCTGGTGACGCTGGACGTCAGAAATGCTTTTAACTCAGCCAACTGGGGTTGGATTAAGGGTGCATTGGTAAAACTGGGTGTTCCTAGCTACTTGGCTCGGCTCATCGATAGTTACTTTTCGGACAGACTTCTCTGGTACGAGACGGACCACGGGCCGAAGGAGTACATTGTGACAGCAGGTGTGCCTCAAGGTTCTGCATTAGGACCGCTGCTGTGGAACATAATGTACGACGGAGTGCTTGGTCTCCGCGTGCCGGAGGAGACAACGCTGATTGGTTTTGCGGACGACTTGGCGGTAGTGGCAATTGCAAAGCATCCCGAGGACGTGGAGCTTTATGAAAATGAAGCCATTCATACCATCAAGTCATGGTTACGGATGGCCAAGCTGGACCTGGCGGACGAAAAGACGGAGGCGGTCCTCATTACCAACCGTAGGAAGAATAACACGGTTACCATCCAGGTTGGTAATCGTGAGGTCGTCTCAAAATCGGTTGTCAAATACCTGGGGGTGATGACACTTATGCGCGAGAGAAGGCAGCAAATACCAGCTCATCCCTTGCAAGGATGATGCCTAATGTGGGAGGGCCGAAGTATAGTCGCAGGCTACTCATCGCGGGAGTGGTGAGGTCGATCCTGCTATACGCGGCCCCTGTCTGGGCGGGAGCGTTGAACCACGCTGTCAACCGGAGGAAGATAAGTTCGGCATACCGGCTAATTGCGCTAAGGGTGTGCAGCGCATTTAGGACGGCGTCGACGAAGGCAGTGTATGTCATCGTAGGAATGATCCCTATAGATCTTCTACCGAGCGAGGCACACTGGCTCTACGAAAAACGGAAGGCAAATCCAGCCGAGGTGAATGCGGATTTCCGAAAAGCCATCAGGAGAGAGTTGTGTGGCAAGTGGCAACAACGATGGGATAACTCCAACAAGGGCAGGTGGACCCATACGTTGATTCCGTGTATCGAGAAATGGGTCAACCGAAAGCACGGAGAATTGAATTACCACCTGACACAGTTCCTTACGGGACACGGTGGCTATAGGAAGTACTTGCATCGCTTCGAGTTGGACGAGTCTCCCAACTGTCCTGAATGCGGTGCTATACCCGAGGACCCGGAGCTCGTTATGTTCCATTGTCCCAGATTTCTGTAGCAGAAAAGGTGGTGGAATAGCATCTTAGGGGCGGACATCGAGCCCTCCAACCTGGTGGAAGAGATGTTCAAGTCGGAGGAAAACTGGATGGCGGTAAATGAGGCAGTAGCCGTGGTGCAGACAAAACTCCTGGAGTTGGATCGAGCTCGGAAGGCGGCGCGACGGAGACGTGGCATGGACGAGCTGGTATAGAGAACCAGAGCCTCCCCCGCGAAGTAATACTTTACGGTGGTCCCGCGGGGAGGGGCGGCAGAGTGGGGGTGGTTTTAGTGGGTGTGAATCCCACACACTGCTGCAACCTGGCGCAGCAGCGTCTTTCTAAGATTTCCACCTCCATCCATTAAAAAAAAAAAAAATATACTAACAGTGTAAAGTGGATTATGACCTCAAAACCCTCAAGCTTTTTCAACATGCATCAAAACATCTCTTTGGCGCATGGATCGGAACAAAAAAGTTGCTAACTTTGTAGTGCTCGAGGTAATCATCAATAATATATGTACCTTTGTAATTTGATAAGTCCATCAATTATAACGGAATCATAATTACCATAATTTATATTGTAAAGAATTCAAAGGATGAACGTATCAAGTTCAAAACGCTACAAAACGTTTATCTTTAGTTTCCTATTTTAACTATTCCCAAATTTTGCATAATTCGCGAATTAATTATGACAAACATAAACAACACGATTTTGTTGAGTTCAAATGAGAAACTGAAGTTTTATAATTAATCGCATCTGCCAATCGCTATCTGCAATCTAAATGCCAAATTTCAGTGTTTGTTTTATAAACTAATTAGACTTGGTTCGTGGATGTTTTTCACTGAGGGTACATCATTCGCCAATTAATTAATGTGTGCAGACATTATTTAGATACTCGTCTTTAGTTTTTGATATTTGAGAAGGTTGGACTGTTGAATATGAACAACGATCGATAAAAACAAGAAAGATAAAATTAGAAGATAAATATCGAATCGGTTAATATTTTAACAAAAGACAGGAAATGCTCAAATTTTTGGGATTTTTCTTTTTCAGAGTAGGAGAGCCATTTTCAGGATAATTTTATTAGAAAAATAGGATTTGTTAAGCGAGTGCTCCTACGCCCGGGTGAAGGATCAGCTGATCAAGTGCCTGCCAATAAGTGAGACAGCTAAGCTATGATAAATCACTTGTTGACGGATCTGACGTGACTGCATCCAAAGCAGCTAGGTGAGGTCAAGGGTGGATCTGAGCTTCTAAAGTCCTTGAGGCTTCAGTGTCGAAGATACGCAGGCTACATTAGCGTGTGCCGATGGCGGTTTTCTAGAGGTTTGGCAGCGATTGCGGACAAAATCGACGAGGTGCTCGAGCGCCCTGTGATCGCGGAGGCGTCACTCGAGGCCAACGACGACGTCGGAATTGAGGAGACAAATAGCCGTGCTTACGGCCAATAAGACCGCACTGAAAGAGCGGCCGCGAACGTCCTCCTCAAGAAATGGGCGTCCGAGAAGCCACGCGCTGCGGTCCGCATCGAACTCAGGTGTGTACTGGTACCATCATAACTTTGCGTAACAGCTCACTAAATTTGCTAGTCCATGCGCTTTCCAAGGGACTTCGCGACGTCTACCCGAAGCGCAACAATACGCGGACTTACAGTGTTTGACCCCCCTAGTAGGCGAAATTAACTAATAAGCAAGGGCGCGGAGGTCACGATCCTTGCCGTCCCCAGACCCAACAAGCTTTTTCCTCAGCAGCTGAAATTAGCGACAGCAAACTCCATGCCCATCTCAACTTACAGCTACAGGCAAGAATACATAAATCTTGGTTTACCTTAGACCTTTTTGTGGCACTTTATTTTGGCTGATATCAGTACTGACATATGCTTACTGGGTGAACCATTCGTCGTTTTTAAGGATATTGCTCCACGTATTCGTGCACTTCCTCAAAAATACCGCAACATCACTACCGATGGTAGTCTCTATAGGCTGGATAAACATGATGTTCAGCACCACATCAGCACTATCGGCTCCCCAGACTTCTGGACAGTGCGTTTTCTACCATGCCATTAGTTCACCGTTACGTGGAAGGTATTTAAGCAACTACTTGAAAAGGGTATGTGCGGACCTTTCAACAGCAGTTGGTCATCTCGGTTCTATCTGGTAACAAACTTCAACGACGAATGACTTTTAGGCTGTGCAATGCAGCGCAAACCTTCCAAAGATTCATTCACTCTGTACTGCGAAACTTGGATTTCTCTTTCGTCTACTTGGATGCATTGCATTTTCTACCGAGTCCGAGCATTTGGCACATCTCATGTGCTTTTTTGAACCTCTCCCGGACAATAGCTTAATTTTTAACATTGAAAAGAGCAGCAAGTCAAATTTCTAGGCCATACCTCACGGCATTCAACCCAACCCAGACAAGGTGCAAGGGATCGCGAGATTTCCGCATTCCGTTAGCAACATGCTGCCCTAACCGTGTGCACCAATGCCTCCCACAATACCGTAGCTGCTGTTCTTTACCGCATGGTGAACCAAAACTGGCAATCGTTGGATTTCTTTTCAAAACAGTTGGCTCAACCGAATTACAGTGTCTATGATCTTGGATAACTAGTCGAGTATCTGAGCATCAAGAACTTCCGTTTTTTTGCTGGAAGGCAGGCGTTCATTCCACCAATTGTGCATGAAGGGGGTGTGATGGTCCCTTTACCCCGGGTTCGAATCTGATCGCCTTGGAAGCATGTGCTCATATTTGAGCTGTCACTCTGCTTGCGCTTATTACTTCCACAGCGTTAGGTGTGACAATAATGAAACTGAAGCCCAGTCTCATTGAAACCTGCGACTGTGTGGGGGTCCATTATTCCAAAAATAGTGAACACGAGAAATACAAACACATGGTGCCTAAAACATGTTCACAGATAAAATATAATATTTTCCTCTCGAATTATTTCAAAAAGTGATGTAAAAACCTGGATACCAACGAACAAAGGAGAGTCGGTCAGATTTTTAAGGCAATACTAATTCATTTTATATGTCGAAAATGAAGAAAGTCGGAAATGGGAAACTAGGTTCTTCAGGTTTGAAGAGTTTTGTGGATTTCTTGTACGAGAATATGCATGACGGTTTCATTTGTATATAGTTCTAAGTACATATACATAAACTGTGCCTACCCCTCAGACCTTGTCGTGGTGGGGGAGCCTGTAGTTAACTACTACACTAAGGGTATCCAAACATGAATATGAAAGTTATTCGTTTTAACGCTTCAAGTGGAAAGAAGTCATAGATTTCGAATCTATCAGCGGTCATGAGCAATCAGGTTGCGGCCGTGGCGCGGATTTTGGAGGCCTTTCCACACTCATGTACCCTCACGGAGCAATCTCTTGAAGACCTGGTTTCCGACTCAATGGAAAGCTCGCATTTAATGTCTACAGCGAAGCCAGCCAGAAAGGAAAATACGGCAACTCTCACCTTAGGAGAAACTGAAAATCCGTCTAAGGCCGGATCATCCGCGGTACTACAACCCAAATCTACCCGTAAACGGAATAGGAAGGCTCGGCAAAATGGAACTTTAGCCGCTAAGGAAAGGGAACTGAATCCTGGCTGTCAGAACAGTCTCCTTCATTCTACCGGGAAAGGTAAATTGGTAACCCCGTGGAGACCCACACTGGATGCAGCAGACTTCTCTGCCAGCGGTAATGCGTCCATGAAGCATAAGACCAACACCCCTGTAGTGGACAACGCTTTATTATGCTCCACACTAAGGCCTACATCCGCGCGTTCTGCGGGGATTAGGACCGGTTTTGCAGGGAGGTATTCACAAATTATTGAGACAAATCTCAACGAAGCTAGTCCTATAGAAATGCACGCACAGAGGGGGGAAGAAGACCGCTGCCCTGGGAGTTTCCTAGAAGGATGGAAAAATGTTAGAGGGACAACTTCGATCCTCCGGGAATGCCTGTAGGAAGAATTGCTGGAGCCGGGAACGAAACCAAGATTTAACGATCAAGGTTTTTGCGATGCCTTAAAGTGACTCCAGCAGGTAATTCCGGCATTGAGTTCTGGCGGCCAGCCTAAGCTCACTATTGTGAACACTGACCTGCGCTGGACAGAACATGTCGGATGTTGGTCACTGAGTCCTCACAGGAAGGCAGAGGACATCATCCGCATGTTGGGTGAACAGAACCCGGGCATGGATTTCACACACTGGAGGGTAAAGTTCATGAATGCCAGGAAGGACAAATCTACAAACGTGGAGGATTTCAGTTTGGCATTCGAACTGGACCGAAAGAGTCTGAATGTGCTCAAGGGAAGTCACCATATGGTGCTCCACTTTTCCTTAGATAGATTAAAATTCAATCATATCAAGAAACTGTAGAGCATCATCTCAATTTTGAGAACGAAGAACAATGATTGTCTTTTCGGTGCGCTTTGCCACAATGGAGCTGCGCGGGAAGCAAAACATGTTCTCAGATAGGCCGTTTTTCGAAGAAGAAGAAGCATGCTTTTTTCTAGCCTGGAGGTGGGTAACAATGAAGAATGCCTAGCGTAAAGCGACTCACACAGTATACAACAAATTGCAGTATTTTCCGAGCGGTTTGCCACAATGGAGCTGCGCGCGGAGCAGAGTGGATACAGTGGCAAAACCCCCGTGCTGCCAAAAGGACTAAAGAGTGAATCCTATATGCTTGTAATTTCTCCTACACCATTTACCGAACAGACGTGAACGAAACTGACTTGATGTCAGTTCGTGTGATCGGATCTATGCAAACCGGACACCACAAACCCAAGAAGGTATTAAATGGAAAACGAATGCTCTGCGTGATAAGATGACACCTTTCATGGATGAGAACATGGAAACTGCTGCACAGCTGCTGATCAGCGAGAGTCTGGCCACTTTCCAGCGGCAAGGAGAAATGCCCTCCTTCAAGCAAGCGTTGAACGCCCCAAGCAGCAAGTATGGCCGTTGGTGAAACACCGGTATGTAAACTTCCACCGGAATGCCATCAGGACCTGGCGCCTTCTTGTTCTTCATAGTGAGAACCGCTTCCTCGAGCTCCCTCATTGTGAAAGGGGGCAATCCCCGACGCTTTCCGCCCAATTGACATCAACCCGTACATCATGTCTGAGGAATAATGCCCGTACAATGCGGTCCATCTGTAACAAGCTTTTAGCCAAGTCCCCACGGGTTCTCATTCACCTCGTTGACGAGGTTCTGCCAGCCACGAGCTTTGCTTTTATTTATCGCGTTGTGGAGTACCTTTTTGCTGATCTATACTGTGCCTTTATGGCGCATGCCTCCTCGTTGGTATGTAAACGTTCTGCCAAATGGTGAAGCTTATGACACTCCCTCCGGTGGTCGGCAATTTCCGGGGCATGGAAGCCTCACGCTCGTCATTATCAGGTTCGTCAATGAATTTACGACGGTGTCATCTGCGAAGCTATCACCCTTCGGAGCGCCCTCCATCGCGGCTCTGCCTGCTCCAAGAGCTTCGACGAACTTCCTGATGTTCACCCTTGCGACATTTCACAAGCAAGTAGCAAGTAGCAACGCGATGTACTGGTGGTCACTTGCCGAGAAGTCTTCCAGGACTCGCCACCCGTCCACTGATGATTCCAAAGATTTCGACGTAAAAGTGATATCAGGAATACTTCCTTCACAGCCTGGGCGCCGAAACGTTGGCGTGGATCCGGTGTTTAAAACTACGAGCCCGATTCTCGGTGCCATTTCCGTTTCCCTCTGGAGTCCGGCTGAGGCATGCCTAACTCAAGGGCCCTAGCATTAAAATCACTACCCCTTCGTGCTCGAAACGGTGTCCTCCAGAGCATCAAGCCGACGCCGAAAGTCCGGTATCGTTTCATTTGGCGTCAGATAAAAGCTGGAAAACGTTATCACTGAACACCGAATCCATACACACCCATTCCCTCCACCTTCGGCAAGAACACAACGCCACGATCCCTGCGGAGAACGCAACTTTTGCTTTCATTGCAGGTCTTCGCTTGGCGACCTGCCGCATCTCCGACATGCTGTCCTCCTATCTGGTCGCTTACAAGTTGCTGCCGTGTGTTCATAGTCCAGACACCAGTAGCACTTGGTGGGGACTATCCACATTCGTACCCTGCGTACTACCCATACAATTTTGATTTTCACGCTTCTACGAAGTTTTCTCGCATATTGCTCGGGGACTTCCACCCCAACGAGTTTTTGGCCTCAAGCGTTTACAGAGGGGATACCTATCCAGGCATTAGTCACCTCTGGACATTTACATTTTGCCGCCTCCTCCACTTCAACCTTTTCTGTGAGGCAGTCAAGATCCCGGATTTCTAGACAACTCATGGACTCTAGACAAGAAACAATAGCCTTCTCCCCAATAACTCCTTGACCGCTTCCCAGAACGTACTCTTGCTACTCGTCTGAGGGCCATTTCGACGAGACGTGTACTCCGCCCCCCTCGTTTTCCATATGGAGACACCTCTGCTCCGTTATCTTCGGGTTTCATCCTGTAGCGGACTTCACTAAGGATTTTCGCAAATATCTTGCTTTCCATCGGCTTTATGAGCAGAGCCAATGGTCTAGTCCTTTTTCGTTTCCTGGCCATTTGGTTTGCAGCCTCTTTGTCTTTGGACAGACGGGTCCCATGACTAGCGATTTTGACTGGGCTTTTTTTGTAACAGGGGCATTACAAGGTATTGGAGTTGCCTTTCCCGCACCGTCAGTCGCGCTACATGGTAAGGCTTCCTCTTGATTTGGCCGCCCCGGTGTCACATCGGGTATATCAGCTATCGTTGCCTCGGGACACATCCCCTATCCCAGTTCCCTGAGGCTTGATCTACGCTTAACTGATCCCGAAATTCACGGAAGAATTAGCGCCCGCTCGGGCAAGGCGGTTTGCTAACACGTGTTCAATGCACACTACCCGACCAGGGTCCCGATGGGGCTGGCTGATACAGGTCACAACTGCTAGATTGACAAAGCTAGGCTTACATCACCCCAGCGTCAGAGAACTGTCGACAGCTCCGGTGACTCCCAGTGTTTCTCGACATGTACCGATCATTCGCGGTTCGCTCTTCAGCGAGAGGTTTTCTCAAGGCTACTACCTAGGACGCAGGTATACTCCCAGTTATGGTGTGACCTACTTACTAAGCGCGGATGATTGACGAGCGGTTGAACGGCAGACGCATCGCAATCTGTAGCGATAGTCAAGCTGCATTGAGGACGCTGAACAGTCCTTTGATTACTTCAAAATTCGTTAAGGGATGCAGAAATTGATTGAATTCTGTTTCTAGATTCAATACGATGAAACTACTTTGGGTACTGTTCTGGTGTAGAGGAAAATGAAATCTCGGATGCTTTAGCAAAAGAGGGTTCAGTTTTCTCCATGCCCGGACCGGATCCAGCAATTGGCGTGTCAGTAGAATTGGCTAATGCTGCTATCAAAAACTGGAAGCAAGCTTCTCATAATGACAGGTGGCTGCGCCTTAATGATGCTAAATACACCAAACTTTTCCTGTCGAAAAGGAGGAAGGTTTGCAGAAATATTGTGGACATGCTGACAGGCCGCAATTCACCAGCTGGGCATATGTTCAGAATGGGAATTCTCCAAGATGATACGTGTCCATCCTGTAATTTATTTATTTATTTATTTATTTAATTAACGGACAACAAAGAGAGAGAATTCCAATTAATTATTGTCCTCAGGAGGAGGAGGAGAAAGCACAAAACTTATCCTACGTTTAAAACTACTTAAAGTAGGGAAGTTAAAAGGACCAAGCTGTTTTGCATTATAATTTCGGCAAAGCCTGGGAATCGGCGAATGAAAATAGACTTCGAGCTCCGCGAAGGGCACGTTGAAAATATCTGCGTTACGTGTGTTATAAGACGCAGGACGGCAGGTGATCTCGTCAGCGGCGGAGCAGTCCATCAGGCCCGAGGAAAGTTTAAAGAATCTGCATAGATCCAGATAGGATCTACGTTGTTGTAGGAAGGGAAGGTTTAGAAAGCGGAGGCGGGAGGGGTAATCCACACGAGGGAGGCTTTTCTTAAAGAAGAGAGAATGGGTGAATTTACGTTGCGCATTTTCAAGGGCAAGACAATCACAGTTACGAGGGGGTGACCAGATCCCGGAACAATACTCGAGGGTATTCCTCACAAGGGAATTGAAGAGAGCTAAGGAGGGTTGGATGGAGTCAAAATCAGAGGAGGAGCGAAGAATAAAGCCTGACAATTTTGCTGCTGGATTGATGACATCGAGGCAATGGGTGTCAAAGCGGAGCTTATTGTCGAAAATGACTTCGAGGTCTTAAGTGGAATTTAAGCAGGATAAGGAATGTCCGTCAAGCGAGTAGGAGAAAGAAGTGGGTGAGGATTTTAGGGAGTAGCACATAGAGTAACACTTTCTGACATTTAGCGATAAACCATTAGTCGAGCACCAACGAACCAGAGTGTCCAGGTTATTCTCAAGAGAAACACAGTCCATAGGTGACGATATAGCGGAAAACAGCTTAAGGTCGTCTGCATAGAGCAAACAGGGACAAGTAAGGAGGGGAGGAAGGTCGTTAATAAAAAATAAAAATAGCAATGGACCCAGAATGGACCCCTGTGGGACGCCAGAATAGGGGGAGAAGGAGCGGGAAGTACAGCCGTCAAAAGAGACGCGGCAGGATCGGTTGGAAAGGTAAGAGGCAAGCCATAAAACAAGTGGTATGGGAACGTTTAGGGACGAGAGTTTGAATAGAAGTATCTTGTGATTTACAGTGTCGAAGGCTTTCGCGAAGTCAGTGTAAATGGTATGCACTGTGATGGCCAAAGTGGGCGGACAACCAGTCGCTCATATATCTTTCCAGGATTTTGGAACAGGAGGAAACGAGGGAAATGGGACGGTAATTCTCGGCAAGCGAACGATCGCCACTTTTGTGAATGGGGATAATGAGAGCCTCTTTCCACAAGCTGGGAAAATGATTCTCTTCAAGGCTTTTGTTGAAAATAAGAGATAGGGGAAGGGAGATGGACTTACCAGTTTTGAGGAAAAAGAGGTTTGGAAGACTATCGTAGCCAGGTCCGACCTTGGCATCAAGTTCGCCAATGAGGTATTCGACAAGGATAGGAGTAAGAAGGGGAATGGTAGGCGATGCGGGGCAGGCTACATCTACTATCGGGAGGGATTCGGAGGAAGGGGGAGGAACATAGACTGACGAAAAGCAGCGGCAGAGTAAATCACAAGATCGTTGGGGGGAGTTAGCTGAGAAGCCAGAGAATTTAATGGACGGAAGTGATAACTGAGCAGGGCAGCGGGAGTTGCGAATGTGGGACCAGAAAGGTTTCCGATTTCCGCGCTTTAATGAGTCTTCCACGCTGGACAAATATTCGTTTCTGGACTTACATATTAAGGATTTGACCGAGGAACGAAGGGATTTGAAAAAACTAAGTCAGCAACGTTTCTAGAAGACAGGAACTTCTTTCTCGCAGTCTGTTTTTGACGTAGTTTTTTGTGAATTTCAGTGGTGAACCAGACGGGGTAAGAGCGTAAGCACTTAGGAGAAGAGGGAACGTAACAAGGCAGAAGATCAGATAAAATGGTATAGAAAGTGTTGAGTGCTTGGTCACATGTAAATGGAGAGAGCAGGGGGACCCAGGTGATTGAGGCCAGGGCTGAGTTCAGAGCTTCGAAGTTCGCCTTACGAAAGTTGAACTTGGTAGGCTTGCGAGCGACTGGAGAGTGGAGTCGGGATATCTGAACATCGAACTCAAGAGCAGGATGATGGACGTCAGGAGCAACGTAAGACGGAGCATGAAGGGATTGAGAAAGATAACGTACAGGAAGGTTAGAGAGGACAAGGTCAAGAGTGCGATCTAAGTGGTTTCTAGAAAGGTTAAATTGGAGGGCGCCACAGGTGTACATGAAAGTGGATAGAGGAAGAGAAGGGTGGGTCGAATTTTTAGGGAGGGAGGGAAGGCCAGGGGAGCATAGGAAGATTAAAGTCACCAGAAAGGATGAAAGGAAGTGAGGGAAACAAAACGGTTAGGGCCTCTGATAATCTGTCGAAGAAATCCTCGTACAGAGAAGGCGAGCTTAGGCAGGGAAAATATATACACGATATGATAAAGGGACATACATTTGGCGGAAGGACACGTATGGTAACAGAATCGTAGGAGTAGGAGGAGGAGGAAAAGATGATTTCGGCACGGTGAGGGGACTTAACAGCTATTAGGGCACCTCCGCCAGTTGTCTTGCCAAGCGCAACGCAGTCTCTGTCACAACGAAAGACAGAGGAACCTTCGAGGAGCTCAGAATCTAAAATCCTGTCATCCAGCCAGGTTTCAGAAATGTAGATGACATGATGTTGGAATGCTAAGGCAGACAGTTCGAAATCCGACAGCTTGGTCCTTAGACCCCTTACATTTTGATAAAATAGCGTATAGTTTTTGGAATCATTCAAGTTCGGCGAGGCAGGCGGGCGGGCCGGAAATTTTCACGAACCTTAGACCTCTGATAAGGCTTAACGAAGGCCCCCTGTGGCCAAAAGGAGGATTGGACGATAGCATCGAAGTCATGGGGATATGTCACTTTGAAAGAAGCTATCACTCGGTCAGGAGAGCCTTCGTCAGCTTCACACAGGAAAGAGGTGACAAAGTTGAATTGCTTTTGCTTCTGATATAGGCCAGCATTTCGTCGGGCGTAGTGGAGTACGCTAGCCTTGACACGGACAGTTGTTTCGGTGGCCAGGCGACTTTCAATTGGAGGCCACTCGGACGACATGAGGTCGGAAGGGCCTGCGGTTCAGCGGTGGCGGGCGTCGATGATACACAGGAGGAAGCGTGCGGTGGTGCTAATGTAGCGACTGTAGTATAAACGTCAGAACTTGGTAGCGCATCCGATGTTGCGTAGGGAACTTGTCCCTCGGATGGAGGATTTTTCAGTAGGCTAGCGGACGTCATCGGGTTGATACCATCTTTTATGGATACACTGGAATAGAGCGAGGCAGATAGAGGCAGAGAATTAGAATTAGTCGACCGGGGCGACTTAGGTATGGCGCCAGTTTTGTTGGCTGCAGTAATGAGGAAGCGGTATCCTATGGACCCATCAGGCATCAGATTTTTGGTGCTGATGTACTACAACTGCAGCGGTAGCATCACATCCACTAAGGGAAATCCTGCGATACATAAATGAATCGGGGATATTCCATTTGATGGGGGAATCGAGTATAATGGACCACTAGGTTCTGAGTCCTCAGAATCGTTGCCTTTTTCTACCTCAAACACACACACCTGTAGCGTCCAGCTTCTGGTTTCTCGACTTTCCTTGTGATTCATATCTGGAAAAGTTTCAATAATATGCCTTGATAAGGAATTATGCAAATTTAAATTTAAAAACGAAGTGGTTACTGGTAGACCCTATACAAGATATTGAAAGACCGATCTAGCTGTGGTTTCCGCGGAAAGGTCGCCCACCTTCACCTACACTTAAAAGAAGCCGCCAATGGCAACCATGACTTCTGAAAAATGTTTACCTAAAATAACAACAACATGGATGATTAGAGCATATCCTTGTGAAGCCCATTTGGAAAAGTACAAAAGGAATCGACTTGCGCCGTCCATTCCAAAAGTGAGCATATCAACATATGAATGCGAGCCAAACAAGCACTTCTCGTGGACTCCGGATTTGTATATTATGAAGTTATCAAGGAATAACTACTTAAACATTGACAAAAACCGTTATAATTCAAAATTAATGTCGAAATCATTCCCGTTAGCTCGTAAATTATGAATCGCCATTCAATAAAATTAATGAGCCTGAAATCAAGTTCGGCCGCATCGTGCGAAAAACATTTCAATTAAAAATTTTTGGGGGCGTTAAAAATCGCGATGATTATTTGTCTAGGCTAATACGTTCATAAATAATGGGAAGAAGCCTTCGGAATCGCGAATCGCGAGAGTGATTTCCAATAGCTTCCTTCGTCAACATTGTGACAGCATCTATTCACGGAAAGATCATTTTCCCAGGTGCTTTCCGTTATTCGCGCATTTTCACACGTTTGATCGCGCCCGCCAAAAAATCCGCGGATAATTAATGATCGAGGTAACTAATGTTGTGTAGCATATTAATGGGACATTTTCGCGCTACCAGGCACAGCAGCATTTGTCAGTTGCACCTTGTGCCAGATAAGTCCACTTGTCACCGTTTCAACATTTCGGCTCTTGCGCCAACCGGCGAAATGGACCCGTTACCGTCGTCATTTCAGGTCTTTTGTTCTTCCCTAATGAATGCCGCCAACCAAAAACTCGCGGACTTTCATATCAAAATTATTTATTTTTTTTTAGTTGTTTATTTCGGAAATTGGAATTTCTAGCAGTTGCGGGTGAGTTACCTTCGCCACCTTCGCCATTCGGCCTTGCAAGAAATTGGGCATATTGTTTGTCCGCTTGTTCGGCTTTGTCCTTTTTTTCGAATCGCTTTGGTCACTTCACGGTCAATTTCCACGAGAGCAATGTCAACCTTGTATAATCGTAAACCAACTAATGAGTCAACCAGCTTACCACGAGGAAACCGTTAGATTTGGTGGGAAAGAATCTATTTTGCTTGGGATGATTTAATGGTACAAATATTTTGCCGGCAAATTTGGCGATGGTTAGTCAATGCAAATTTTTCAATTTTCCAGAAATCGGAGCCCATTTAGTTGGGGGTCTTCAATTAGCAGTTCCCTTGATCAATGGATAATATATTGTTAATTATCTTTTTAGTTTTATAAAAACAAAAGATTTGAATTGGAATCACCTTTTCCGTTTTAATTACTGTGAATCGTGGATATTTGAACACATGTGGCTGAGGTCAGCATCCTAAGCTCAAAGATTTTTTTGAAGCAATGTAACCTTTGGAGACGAGAAGATGCTATCATCGGTTGTTTGTGTAATGATCGCGAATTCGATCTATTTGTTAATGGATAGGCGACCATAAATATGCATGTGCTGATTTCCATTAATCGCTGAACGAAATGAGCGAGCCTAAATATCAATCAGCGCTCAACAAAGCAATCTGAACCACAAACGTTAATGGGTTTCTGTGAATGTTGCTCATGATTAGTTTCGTTCACTCACTCCAAGGAACTGAGAAATTGTTGTTTGATCAATCTTCTTATTGTTGTTCAACTTCCGTGCGTGGGATTTAAGATTTTCTCCTATTTTACCATCGACAATGTCTCCTCGGAAAAACTGCAGAACTACATTTACCATCTTCTTTTGGCTCAAAAACAGTTTCTTTTCATTCTTCCAACTTGGGAGGTCTTCTGTTCCATTAATAAAATAGCTAAATTACATACTTGGAAGATTGTGCACCGTAAATTATTAGATTTCGAAAAGAATTGAATAAAGAGTATCAGATTGGGGAGTGTTTATTACGGAATGAGATATGTTTTTCACTTGAGATTGTTCTCTCGAGTCCTTAGGTGAGACGAAAAACTCAGCACTTGAAAAAGTAACAACAACGGTTTTATTTAAGCAAAAGTGAATTTAACAAGTTTAACGAATTCTAGGTTAGGTGTTAATCGGAGAGATTCAGATCCAGATTTATTTATTGAGCAAAGAAAAGAAATACATGTGCGGTACAAAAGGAATAATAACTTAAAAGCTCAAGCGTGACTAATTAAGTATGTAACGCTAACCTACGGAGATATGCGGCCTAGTCGGTTACATGTTATAAAGTGAAAAGGTGGTGCATGTCAGTGCTCATTTGACATAACATGTGCTTAAACCTAAGAATAATTTAGAACTTACAACTAAACAAACATAACACAAAATAGTACTCCGTACTGGGAAATGGGAAAAAGGGAGTTTTTTTTTAGGCACCGGTGGACAGGATTGATTAACGGAATTGGAGTAAAGCGCAGTCCTTTCTCAACGGTGTTAGCATTCTGAGAAAGGGCTACCTTTTACTCGATTTGGACCTGTGCAAGGACAGTGACCCAAGGCGGGAGGGATGAAGAGGACTGTGGGATTGCGGGGCATGTATTGTGGGGCCTAATTGGTAGAAGCAGGGACCTTAATTTAGGGAAGAAATTAATGCTTGGAGGTATTACATAATGTACAGGCTAATTAGTGTCTATTGTCTTAATCTGGACTAAGTAAAGAAAAAATAATAGAAGGTGATCTACATCTGCGCAGGGCATTGGCTGCCAGAACATTGGACTTACGCGGTTAGCCTCTGTGAAAGTCCGGGGAGGAGTTTTGATAAAACGAGGGGATGAAGGAGGGAGGGGAGGCCTGATGGTTGAGAGGAGAGTTACTGTCCGAGAGGAGAGTCAGCCCTGACACGTAGTACCTCTGCTCGCGTAATAGTGCATTGCGTTTAGCGAGATTTTTTATCAGCGGGTTAGGGTGGGACAGCCATTTTTTCAGTCTGACGCGCGACAACTTGATCATGTGCGGAATTATGAGGCAAACCCCGAAAACGTCGTACAGAAGAGAGTTTTGGTGAAATTTTAGGTTTGACCTTCTGTATTTGGCCGTGCATTTCCTGAGTATCGTCCTTTCAAAGCGTTGGAGGGCTTCTGCTACGTTCGGTGACATGGTAGCCCATGCTGGGAAACCGTAGGTCAGGAATGGACGAATGAGAGTCTTGTATAAAAGGGTTTTGGTGGCAGGGTACAGGGCCCGGGATGAGAGGAGGTTTTTTAAGGCAGCTGAGGCCTTAGAGGCCTTGGCGATAGCAGATCTGATGTGAGGGTTGGATTTGAGTTTATTGTTGAGGGAGATTCCCAGGTATTTAATATTTGATTTCGGCTTGAGAGTGTGGTTAGCAATGCGTAAATGCAGGTTTTTGCTTTCTGGAACTGTGCGCCAGTGGGAACACTGGGGTTTCTGAAGCAAATAACCTCAGACTTAAGGGAATTAACGGTAAGGGCCCACCGGTTGAAATAAGCGATGACCCTATTGGTTAGGATATTGAGAGAGAGGGAGGCTATTGTGGGCCTGAGACCACTCGCATATAGGATGGTGTCATCGGCGAAGAGGATCCCTCCTGACGCGGGAGGATCATTGTCGTTGGGGGAAGAGGGCGGGAGAAGGGCTGCCTGAGTTGCCGTTGTCGTGGGGATAAGTTTACGGGAGAAAGGTGAATATCGTGGAGGAAGATGTTAAAAAGTTTGGGGCCTAGAGGGACTCCTGAGTTCACCGGGAAGTCGCAGGAGCGTAGTCCATCGAAACGCACGTAGCAAGTACTGTTGGAGATGAAATCTGCGAGGATTCTGAATACGAGGAGGGGGCAATTGGACTGGATTAGTTTGTAGAGCAATCCCTCTTTCCAAACAGAATCAAACGCCTTTTCGAGGTCTAAGGCGCAGGCTACTGTGCAATGGCTGTTTTCCAGTTGATTGAGGATATGGTCTTGCAGGTACATGATTGCCTGCTCGGTGGATCTGAGGTTTTCGAAGCCGAATTGGTTAAGTGGAATGATTGCTGAGTAGTGTCTATTGAGGTGACTTAGTAGGATACGTTTGAAGATTTTTCCGATATTGGAAAGAAGAGAGATGGGCCTCATATCTTTGAGATCGCCCGAGCACCCCTTTTTAGGGATAGGTATGAGGAGGGCGGATTTCCAAGATACCGGGAAGTGGCCGTTGTTCAGGCAGTTGTTGAAGAGGATGGCGAGCCGTTCAATGATGGTAGGCGCACACTTCCGCAGAACAAAGTTCGAGATGCCATCGGGGCCCGAAGATTTTTTATTGTTGCATCGGGAGATTGCAAGTTCGACTTCTTCTAGGGAGATAAAGAAGGGGGCGAACGGGCCTATTCTGACTACATCAGCCGGGCATCTGGGAGAAAAGGCGCAAAGGTAAGACCCTTCCAAGCTCAACCGTTTATCGCTGACAGCATTGGCGACCACCGAGTTCCAGATGGGGTCCGCTGGCGATTTTGCTCTGAATAAGTGGCTGAAATAGTCTACGCAGGCGGATATTTTTTTCTCGGGGGAGTGACACTGGAGGTTAGCTATTTTTACCGGGCTTTGGTAGAAGTTAGTATATTCTTTCTTTCTTCCGGTCAATCGATTAATTACTGAAAAAACTTGTGGGCCGGGTTTGAGGGATTTGAGGAGTTTCTTGTAAGATCCATTCAGTTCGGACCGAATAGCTCCATTGATTTTGTTGGATAGGTCTTTGATGATCTCGGAGAGGAGACGGTAGGCAGCGTTGCATCTGTTCCGTGACCGGTGAAATAAACGTTTTTTGCTATGCAGTAGTCTGTTTCTACCGCGGACTAAGAGGAGGGTTGAGGGGGAAAGGCACCGGTATTTGTAGTACCCAGATTCTTTAACTGGGGCGTGTTTGTCGATTGTTGTTTCGAAGGCAGAGTTCACTTTCCGGATGTATGTATCTAACTCAACATTAGAGTGGATGCGCGATTTGTCCAGGGGAGGGCCCAGCACGCTGTCTAAGTCGCGTTGGAATTCGTCCCAGTTTGTCAGATTGAAAGATCTGCGTTTGTGCGGATGGTGGAGTGAAGGGAGAATTTGCTGTAGATGTAGAGAGAGGCTGAGGGCATGATGGTCCGAGTGGGCTGCTAGAGAGGAGCAGCTAGTGGCACATGCTGAGAGATCGGACGAGATTATGAAGCCGTCTAGGAAAGAGGATCCACGAGGAAAGGATGGCACTCCCGCGTTAATGATGTCCGCGCTAATGAATGGACCTGATTAGAACCAATCGAAGAGCACTTTGCCGTTTTCGTTGTTGACTGAGTCGCCCCAGGATACGTGCCTCGCGTTGAGGTCGCCGCCGAGGATGAAGGCGTCGAAACTGCTCGCGATTTCCCAGAGTTCGTCCAGAATGGGAGTGAGGTGACGACCTATGCCGCCCAGGAAGTAGAGAGAGCCGATTAGGACTCGGAGGGCGCCACCACCCCTGACAGTAAGTCTGACTACTGCTAAAAGGCAGTTTGACGCCAGTGCAGCCGATGGGATACTATTTGCCCTTAATCCCGCTTTGACTAGTATGGCTGTGCCTCTGCCCGCGTCGTTGCGGAAGGTGCTGTAGCCGGGAGCATGTAATTTTACGTTGGAGGCTTCCCCCCAGTCTGGTTTCGTTTAGGAGAACGAGATTAGGATTGGAATCCTCTAAGAGCTTGTGGAAAGCGAAACGTTTGTCGTTAGAAATGAGCGAATTGGTGTTGAGTGTGAGCACCTTCATTTTGGTTGTCTAGCAGGAGAAGAAGAAGAGGAATTGTGGGTATCCTTCGGGTTTGTCTTCAGGGGGAGACGGAGATAGTTGTGATAGAATTCGGAAATTATGCTCCACAGCGAGGAGAAAGACATATTGAATAAAAACCTCGCTTCCATGAAGAAGCCCCTTGGAATGGAAGAATGTGTAGGCGATAAAGGGCTAAGGGTTTCGGGTCTTGCTTGACCCCTGGTCACTGCGGCAAAAGACGGGGTCAGTGAGGGAGGGGCGGTCCAGTTGGCATGAGGCAGAGTGTTAGGCTGCGAGACACGAGCAGGGAAGGGTCTGTCAAGGTGGGGGAAGAACGAAGCAGATCGAGAGTGCGGGATGCTTTTTGCTCTTTCTTTGCGCTGGATAGATTCCAGTCTGCGGGGACACTTAGAGAAGTTGGCCGGGTGACCCAATTGGCTACAATTTGCACATTTTAGTGGTGCCGCCGACTCCTTTTCGGCGTTGTCTTCTACATTGGAACGGGAGCGATCCCTGGAGGCGTGTGGGCCCGCGCACTTCACGCATCTGGGTATGTATCCGCAGTTTGCGGATACGTGGTCAAATTGTTGGCAATTGAAGCATTGGGTGACTTCCCCTTTTAGGGGTTCTCTCAGCTAATCCGTTGATACAGGAGGGTATTTTTTTTTGTGACTATATTGGCTGCGTCAGAGTCGAAAGTCATACGGAAGAGGCTCAGATTAGTGTTGTTGGCTCGTGACCACGGGGTGGAAAGCCTGGTTACTCGGACAGGTGTGATCTGCGTTAGCTCCTTGATTTCCGAAGCCACGTCTTCGGGGGTGAACTCATGGGGAGAGATTCCTCTGAGGATGAGGGTTGGCTTCCTCTTCTCTTGCAGCGTGAAGGAATGTCCTTCCAATTTGGTGATCTTAATTAAATGTATTAGTTTCCTGTCGGCCGGTAGGTTGGTAATTTCAAATGTGGCTTTTTTTTTATGTTTTTGAATACGAGGCCCAGTGCCCTGGCAGTCAAACCGTACAGGAAAATCGGGGTGGGGGGGGGGAAGCTAATTTTATTCTTAACTAACGGTGGAATGGCCGAGTCAGCGGATTTCGAGGTTCCGGGATGTGCGTGCGTCGCTTCGGGGGGATGCTCGTTGTCAGAGAGGAGATGGAATCGGTTTTTGTTCGCTGGAGCCTCGTTGTCCGAGATGCCCGAGTCTGTTTGTTTACGTTTGAAAACAGACTTACCTGAAGCAAGTTTTAATTCATCTTAGAATCCTTGGATGTAGTTAACGCAGTAGTCTTCTTCGCCAGCCCAAGCGTCGGGCTGGTCCCCAGGAGGACAGCTCTGGTCGTCTTCGACAGTTCTGACGGGGCAGTCATCACTTATCATTTGTTCGACCGTAATGGTCTTGTCGGCCGAATGTAGCGGTTGTGTCAAGATATTAGAATTGCCCAATCCATGGGCGGCAGCAGTGTACACTGCTTCCGCGTCCTTTACACGCTGTGGTTTCGTGTCCCTCGAGTAAGGATGAGTTCCGCACTCGCGGCGCCAGGCTTGTACCGGCTTCACTTTGTTAACGCGAAGTCACGGTTATTAGAACTCTAATTGACACTAATTTTATCGTTAAATAAACCGTTAATCAATCACGGCTAAGCAATTGAATATCGATGATCGTAAACTTGGCAACAGCGCACAAGCCCGCTCAGAACACAGTCGAGAGCAATCATCAGAACGAACCATTCAGTTCAGCGAACTCTTAGGTGTTAATCGGATGGCTGATTCAATTCCAATGGTCGATACGTGCGACATTGCCAAACATCTCGCGCCTCTGGTGGTGAGCGCGGCAACCTTCGTCCCGGGTGACATTCCAATATTGGGTGTCACGATGAACGGTTACTGCTGTTGTTTTTAAGCTGGACATGCTCTCTGCTTGGCGGATACGTCCTCGTACCGACAGGGGAGGATCGATATGGCTATGTTTCCTGGCCGTCATCGCTGCAGCACGCTGCTTGCATAGCTAGTACGCTGCGTCGATAGTCTCCTTGATGTAGTTTGAGTAGATCGTCCCGAGGTAGAGTAAGGTGGACACTTGAAGACTTCTTAGGAAACATTCAATAATGAGCAATCACCCTCGTCCCGAGGTAGAGTAAGGTGGACACTTGAGGACTGTTTAGGAAACATTCAATAATGAAAAATCACCCTAATGTTCGCCGCACATGCACACTATTAAATGCATTCGGGCGAATTGATCTTGACAGAGGCGAATGATTTGCCGCATCCGTAGACGCACGCGTATGTTGCTGCAACATGACCCCTCGGAGTTCAACGAAGTTCAAGGTACGCCTAGCGGCATGGGGATCGGTTCGTGGGTGGACAGCGGGTCAACGGCCGGTAGGACTAGGAGAGAGGTTTTGAATGGCACCTGGAAGAGCGGTGAAAGCAACACGGTGGGGAACGATCTAGGAATTTTCCTTGAGTGAGAAGAAGGCTAAAGCGAGTTTCACCTATGCCCATTCCGCGGAACAGCTAGCGATTTTGGAAGTGTAATTTTGGTTCTTTTTCTAAGAATTGGAGTTTGGTAGTGCAAAAAGCGTTGACGGGAGAATAAAAATTTAAATAAATTTGTAGAATATGAGTTTGTTATTAACGAATGAGTGCGATTCGGAGCGCCAAGCAAACACGATTTCAGATCGTCAGATTTCTCAAAGGACCAATGTAACCAATTACCGATACCACTGCATAAGGTACTAGTGCAGGCGAAGGACTCCTGAGAAGGCTTTTTATTAAAGCTGAGTTGTGATAGTCGCTAACAGAAGCACAGTACGGGGTCTAACTGCAATGTTGAAATAGTTAAAGCTGGTCGTTAGCGTCGCCAGTGCTTAATCATCATCCCCTCACAATGGAGGCGCTAAAAATACCGCGTTCTGAGTGAAACTCAGAAGTTTTTATTATTTCAAATCCTTGATGTGCCGCATCCAGTAATTGCCCGGGGTGGTTACAGCGTTAAGGTGGCGGTAGCTTGCGCAAGGGCGCCAGGAACCGTCTTTGTTTTGCACGAGGTGCAGGGGGCGTGCCCAGGGACTTTAGGAAGGTCGGCAGTAACCTTTACTCATTATGAACTGGAACTCTTCTTTCGTAACTTTCAACTTTCCAGGGTGAAGCCTGCTAGAACGATCTGATACCGGTGGGCCGACGGTCGTGATGCAGTGAGTAGGGGCAGCTGTGCTTAACGCAGGGTTCGCTCGTTCCTGCTAACAGTCGGTGCAGGCTGGTGGACATGCTGGCTGACCTTACCGAATGCGGAGGCGTGTGTGGCAGGGTCCAAAAGTGTCCGGTTTCTTATGTCGACGAGTAGTCCAAAATACTTGAGAAAATCGGCGCCTAGGAGAGGGACCTGTGAGGCCTAGCGAAAGGTTGATGTTTTTAGTACTATACATGCTGATGGGGGCTGCGTTGGCAGGAAACAACTTGTATGAGGACGCCTTCTGGGCATTACGTGCGAAGGAGGCTGAAACAGCGAAAACAGCTACCCCGTATCCACTAGGAGCTTCAGCTGCTACGTTGGGTCATGGGTGATTTCTTAAGGAACCACTAGTTGTCGCCTACCAAGTGGTTCGATGCGTTTTCCGACTGCCGCTTTGGAAATGTACACGGTGAGCGGCACCGTCTTGCTGCTATGTCAAACCGTCTGTGAAAATAGCAAACTTGGTTGCTAAACTCAATTTCACGGCGGGGGGTTCCGTGGTATGAGGAGCCACATGTGTTACCCGGGTGAGATCGACCGCTAATGCGGCATAGTTCCAATCGTAGCTCTTCAAAATGCTTCATCAAGGTGTCGATCTCAGGAACGGGGCGCAAACTAGTGTCGTTGCACTGCAGCCGCCGCAGGAATTGCGACGGCGCTGATCGTTCAGCTCCAGATCGAAAAGGAGTTGGCGCGTCCTCTCGTCTTCGTTGACGTTAAGTACGGTATCTATCAGTGTCGGACGGCGTCTCTAAAATGTCCCTTATCAGGGCCAGAATTGACATATCTAACTCGGCTACAACTCCGTCAAATCGCGCTGCGTCGCTCGTGATAAAATAGTTTCGGACGCGTATGAACCACAGATCTGGCTTGGTTTGCCAAGATGAGGGTACTTTGAGCGTAATTGCATATCATCCACCGTATTCCCCAGATTTGGTCCATGGGGACTTCCATCTGCTTCCAGACCTAAAAAAATGCATGCAAGGAAAGCGTATTTCATCAAAAGATGAGGTCGTAACAGGTGTGAAGCGTATTTTGCACGATCAAATTCAATCGCATATACGCAGCAGTTTTCTTTTCCCTACTATTTGACAGCTATTGCCGCTCCCATTATCCTTGTTTCAAATTCCTCCTTTCCAAGCCGGCAACATATTACGCAAAAAACATTTACGTATTTTGAAACATAAATATAGAAATGATCATTCTGATTCTCCTTTTAACTGGTTATATGGAGCTCGATAGCACCTACCCGACGACTGTATTAATTTGAATTGCAAAAACGTTTTATTAGAGAAACCTTTATTAAGCTCTTTTTAATTTTGTTTTATAAATTCCACTATGGTGCTGGGTGAGGTTTCGCCGTTTCTTCCTTTTTACGTTGCCGATATTCTAATTCCTCGACCCTTTGCTGTTCCTTAAGTTGACACAAGTCGATCTCCAGCTGCCACCGGGTCTTCTCGTTACTGACGTACTCTAAAGCCAGGAAGAGTGCCTGCCGTTCCAGCCGCTTCGTGACCTCACGTCTTCCTGTTGGTCGTCATGGAACCGTTGTGCATACCTCCACCACTGGGGGCCGTACTTGAAGCCTGGTCTGGTACTCCGCAAGAGTAATTGCCCTCCGTCTGGTGTCTATCGCGGTTGGTCTACTGCTCCCAGGGACCTCCTTACCGCCAGCAGTTTCAATTGGGTTTAAAGAGGGGTATTTGCCCTTTCCACCCCCTCTGGGGACAGGGTTGAAAGGTCAACCTTCACCAAAATTTAAATTCAGCTATCGGCAGAAAAATATTGCCCAACTAAGCGCAACATGTCCATACACAGCACAATACGTTGCCCAAACGCTTCCGTTGTAGTCCAGTCATTAAAGTTGTCAACCCTCGAATTCTTTCATTAAGTAGAGAGTGACATAAGAAACAAAAGTTATGTAGTGTCGATAGACGCCTCCTCCCGGGGGTGTATGCCACCCCGCTCCCAGAGGAGACATTTTTTTCGAAATAACCTAGAATTTTTTAGATTTTCTCGACATTTTTGAACAGGAATAACTCGAAAACTACGCCTTGTACGAAAAATTTTCATTTGACTTTTTTTTTCCTGAAATTAACCATTTAATCGATTTTTTCTTCACCATCTTAGATAACCAGCAATAAGTCATATTATTTAGATCACTTACTGCTAGGCGAACGTCATCTTCTCCCTGTATGTCCGTCAGGTCTCCGGAGCTGCTGCTTGACTTTCCGCAGGCTGCGTTAATTAGCGATGGGATGGTACCACGAGGAAAGATGCTGCAATTGGGGATGATCTTTCAACACAGGATGCAGAGGCAAGGGAGGTCTATATTTCTTCGCTAGTTTAAAGATTGGTGCGGCCACAATTGGCTGCGTTTTAACCATTGAACCACGGTACATCAAGAGGCATCAACTTGCACGCTACCATTGGCTGACAAATAAGATGATGAACATACTAACCGTAATTTTTACGAACTTGATGACTGGTCCGGTTCCGATTGCTTTCACGAAATTAAAGACAGATTTAGGACTGACTATCTGTTTCAATATGACGAACTTGATGGTGACGACTTGCTTTTGGACCCCAGGCCCGACCGTTTAATACTATCTCAGTTGTGTGCAGACATCGCGTTCTGCGAGTTGGTTTTCGAAGGCTCAATATTTCTTCCCATCAAGCAGTTTCCATTCTACCTGGAAGTATTGGGAACCCACCGTTAGCAATTTAGATACCTATTAGATAACTGGCATATCCTTGAATTAATTCGAGGCTGAATGTAAGATCCATACGAAGAATTTTGGCTATAAAACTATTTGTAGTATCTCAGAGCCTTCTGTCACGGTTACGGGCTTCGAACGTATGTAAGCTTCTCTAGCGTCTCATAGGGCAGGGAGCGGTCTTTCAGATAATCTCTGAATATCTGCAAGAGGTAGCTTGGCACGTGGAATGAGTGTTCTAATGTGCCTAGCATATCTGTCCATCTCACGGAATTGAAGGCATTTCTGACATCAAGCGTTATGACGAGCACTATTCGTCGAAGTCAGCGGCTGTGTGCCTCGGCCCGATGAACCGCATCTACGACCTCCATAATAGCTACCACTGTGGATCTCCCTGCTCTGAACTCGAACTGCCTTATGAATAAGTCCCCGGCAGTGGTGATCGCTTCAGAGAGTCTACTCCTGATGAGCTTCTCCAGCACTTTCCCGGCCGTGTCAAGCATACACAATGGTCGGTATGCAGACGGAAGCTCCGGGTCTCCTTTTCCTTTGCTGATCAGCGCGAGTCTGGTTACCATTCAGCGAGAAGGAAAAATTCCCTCCTTTAAGCAAGCGTTGAATGCTCCAAGCAGCCAATCTGGTCATTGGGGGAACACCACTTTGTAAACCTCCATCAGGATGCCGTGCCGTGTGAGATTGTAGGGCATCGCAGAGCCCCGATTTTCCGGGTGACAAGCTTATAGCCAGGCCCGCACGGGTCCTCCATCACCTCGTTGACCAGGTTCTGCCTGCCGCGAACTTTGCTTTTACTTATCGCGCTGGGTAGTCTCCTTTTTGTTGATCTATACTATGCCTTTATGGCGCATGCCTCCTCGTTCGAGTGTAAACGTTGTGGCAAACGGCGGAGCTTTCGGCATTCCCTCCTGAAGTCGGCAATTTCTGCCGTCCAACAGTGCATAGAAGGCTTGTCACGGGGCATGAAAGTCTCACACGCCGTCCTTATTAGGTTCATCACTGAATTAACGATGGTATCAGCTGCGGCTTTCTGCGGTCCGATTGGTGGAAGCAGTGTTCTCAGCGGGGAGTGCGGCTGTTTCTGCTCCCCAATCGTCTTCCCCTGCGTTCCACATTTGCCTGTAGAAGGAGATGCGATCCAATAGTTCCTCCAGTTCCACCAGCTCGTTCTTGACGCCCTTGCTGGCGTTTCTCTGGAGGAACATTGTCGACCGCATACGCTTCACCACTGATGAGGCTTTCTCCTTTAGCTCTGGCTAGGACGGTCGGCTGCACTTCCATTCGGTTCGTGTCCGAATCCACCTGCTCAGGACTAGCGATTTTGACTGGGCTTTTTCGCAACAGGGGCACTACAGGGTATTGAAGTTGCCGTTCCCGCGCCGCCAGTCGCGCCAGTTGGTATGGCTTCTTCTTTATTTGGACGTCCCGTTGTCATATCGAGTATGTTAGTCCTCGCTGCCTCTTTCGCTGATCACTGCGGTGAACGACGCAGCTCGTGCCCCTTTCCTGCAATTTCGTCGATTTTTTTGTTGGTTTAGGTCCGCTCCTGTCCCACGCGCAGAAAACCAAATTATATCCAAACTCAGAAATGATTCCATTTTGATAAGGGCCTTATGAATTTGATTAAATATTTGTGGTCTAAAAAAGTAGTAGTTTTCCAATTTATCGTTCAAGCTATGAATTAGGGTCTTAAAAAAATAAGATGTTCGCTATTTGATTTTAAGGTGAAATGATTTTTTCATAGTTTTACAAATGACGAAAGAAATCCATTTACCAAACTTTTTGGAAAATATCATTAGTATCACTTTTTAAGGTCGCGAATGTTCGTACAACCAACTCATCACGTTCATTTTGGCAGCTTAATCATCTCTCAAGTGAACGATGCAATCAGCCCAAATTTTCGGTGGATAATGGAATGTTCCATTCAATTTCAAAACTAATTCGGCAGTTACGTAGCAATTTTTCTAGGATCTTCCGCAGACTCACGCAATGCATCATAGCAATTCCCACAAATCGCTACCACATCTACTCCGCCACCGAAAACCATTGTCCTTCGATTAAATTGAATTCCAGCGTCGACTGGCACTTTCCGATTGACTTCAGCAACATCTCACACAGAACCGATTATTACGCGGATATGGAAATCATTCATCTGTAAGGTTTTAATAGCACAAATTATACGCCAAATGTGATTCATGCCATCAGACTCATGAGCGTATCTTAATACCAGATGTTAATCGTAGATTTCAGATAGTACTCAATTGATATGGCGCCCCCAAAAGAACTGCTGGAGTCAGATTTCTTATTAAAATGGCCACAGTTGCGATTGGACGAACACTACACGCTCGAGGTCGCTCCATGTTCCGGCTCATTCCGGAGAATAGAACGGAAATATATCTAATCTTTTTCGGCTCGGACAGTATCTATAATGCCTATGGTGTGTTCGGCAAGGTCGTTAGCACTCCTCTGCAAGCCACCGAGTATTCCTCTGTTTTTTTTCTGAATGCGCTAAGATTCGATAATTAAATTGTCATGTTCAGAGTAAGTAATTAAATCTGAGTAATTTTATGGAGAGATTCTGCCCACTTAATTGGCAAAGTAAACACTTGAAATTTACAAAAGAAACTCTTCGTGGGTTTTGTGTAAGAATTCTTGGGCCAGCAATTTTGTTAATTTTCCAGCATTTGGGGTTTAGATTTTTTAAAAGGCGTTAATGGTCACCTCGAAGGTTGTTTGCTTTTCAAATGAATGTGTGTAAGCGTTGTAATAATTTTAAGTCGAATCTTTGGAATAATGATGTGCACGATTTCTGAGGATATTTGAGACATAATAATGCAAAGATACAAAAGGGGATGCACAATGAATGAAAATCGTGTATCAATGTTTCGGTATTTTGTTTTACTTACTCAGATTAGTATTCTCTACGCGATGAATTCATGCCGAACCGATTAACAGACTAGCTTCCTCCATGTTGGCCTAACGGCTCAGATACCTCAGGAAGCAGCTCAGAGACTTGAATTGGTTTAGCACTGCGGGAATAAGGAAACGCGACTCAAGATAGCTGAGAAATCAACCAACAGCTTTGCTACTGCAGACGGAAAAGTATGAAAGCCAGCCTCCTGCGCTCCTCCAGGTTAGGCCAACCCAAGAGGGAAACAACACGTTAGGCTGGCATAATGTAGGTTGGCCCAGAAAACGCATCAGTCAATATGGCATGGTGCACCCCGGAGGTTATAGGAAATGGGAATGGGCGCTTGACGTAGGGGGGGGGGGAGGGGGGCTCGAAGTAAACTTGCCTGAGCCACGCAACTTCATGTCAGTATGCATACCATACTATCGGTACTCTCGTTGATAAGATAACTGACGTCTACAGGAAGTTCAGTCATGCTGTGCCAAGAACTGCGTCATAGAGGATCCTTTTAGGAGGAGTTCGAAGCTTGGGAGATCACCACCGAGAACAATGTTTCTTTTTGGTAGTCGAGATTCGTCGCGGGACTCTGAAAGAAACACGAATAGTCCCTTAATCGACATCATTCCTTGTGGCGCAAGGCGCGAAAGCAAACGGAAACACACCGGAATGGCGTTCGTTATACTCGGGGAACGAATAAATGAACTGTGCGAGTTCATCAAGGAGAGGAGGAATATCCACCAAAATATTCGAGCCTTGATAAGAGGCATTAAATTGTCTTATATCAAGGCACTCGAAGAAAAGAATTCCCTAGCGTCAGTTGGCAAGGTCACAAGGGAAACACAGGTGACGCCTCCCCATGATAAGGCAGGCGGGAAGACAGGAAAACGGGCTAGAGACGGTACCAGCGAGCCTCTTGGACCACAGCAAGTCCCGAAGAAGAAAAAAGCCTCTTCACCAAAGAAGGCGGAGCCGGCGAGAGTACCCGCGAAAGTCGGTAATCTCACGATTGCAGCCACAACACCTACAAAAGTCGAAGAAACCAACGCCCGGAGGCCCGAACAATGGACTAAGGCGAGCAACAAGAGGAAAAAGGACAAAAAAAAGCTCCGCCCGGAAATAATAATTATTTCCAAGAAGCGAAATATGTCCTATGTCCGAATTCCTCCGAAAGGTGAAGTCAGACCCGGAATTGAAGGATTTGGGGGATAGTGTGAGCCGTATCAGGCGAACGTAGAGAGGGGATCTGATGCTGGAGTTAAGCAGATCCGCCGACAAGTCGGCCGATAACTTCCGCGGGAAGGTGGAAAGTGTACTAGGAGAGGAAACTGAGGTAAGAGCTCGGAAACAGGAGATAGTGGTTGAATGCAAGGACCTAGATGAGGTCACCTCACGGGAGGACATCTGTGCTGCGCTAAAGCAACAGTTCAACCTTAGCGATATAGACCAGAGTGCCATAAAAAGGATGAAGAAGGCATATGGCGGCACACAGACCGCTATTATTAGTTTGCCGGCGGAATCAGCTATTAAGTTAACTACCGCGGGCAAGGTAAGAGTAGGTTGGGTCGTGTGT
Source organism: Hermetia illucens (assembly GCF_905115235.1). Taxonomy (NCBI): domain Eukaryota; kingdom Metazoa; phylum Arthropoda; class Insecta; order Diptera; family Stratiomyidae; genus Hermetia; species Hermetia illucens. The sequence goes on along the minus strand of NC_051849.1, from coordinate 3,775,155 downwards.
AGGCTCAGGGAGCAAATATCTCTAAAGAGATGCTTAAGATGCCTTGATTTCGGCCATTTTGCGGCGGCATGCACTAGCCAGCATGATAGGTCGAGGAGTTGCAGGAAGTGTGAGGAAGAGGGCCACCTCATCAAAGATTGCACCGGAGATCCACGGTGTATGCTATATAGTGGGAAAGAGGGCGTGGACGGCCGGCATGTTGCGGGAAGCAGCAGATGTCCGGTATATAGGAGGGAGTTGAACCGCACAGGCAAATGAGATTGATACAAATCAATCTCAATCACTGTGAGGCAGCTCAGGACCTGCTCTCGCAAACCATTCGAGAGTCGAATGTGGATGTCGCGGTTATTTGCGAGCCGTACAGAAACCACAGAGGTGCGACTTGGGCGGTGGATGCGTCTGGCAACGCGGCAATCTGGGCGTGCGGAAGACAGGCCATTCAGGAAGTCATGGCCTCGGCAGCCGGTTTTATAAGGGCGAATGTCAACGGTGTCCATATTTACAGCTGCTACGCTCCTCCTAGTGCAACCTTAGCACAATATGAGGAGATGTTAGACAGTCTGGTGTTGGACGCTAGAGACCGCAGCCCTAAAATCATTGCGGGCGATTTCAACGCGTGGGCCCTGGAGTGGGGAAGCCGATCGACGAATACCAGAGGTCAAATTCTGGTGGAGTCATTTGCGGAGCTGGACATCGTGCTGGCCAACGTTTGATTCGTGGCACCTCTCAAGGAAGAGGGTCGGGTTCGATCGTTGACCTGACATTTGTTAGCACTTCACTGGTGAGAAAGATGGCTTGGCAAGTGAGTGAGCACTACACCCACAGTGACCACCATCTTCCTCCGCATTGGGAACCGGGGAAGCAGTCAACGACGCTCTGGACGTGGAAAGGCTAAGGCGGTTGGCTGGTCTATCGGAGCTTTCGACGAGGAGACATTCCTGCCCGCATTGGAGGGAACCCAAGATCCGGATGGAACAGCGGTGGAAAGGGTCACACAGCTGTCTCAGCGTGTAACCGAAGCATGCGACGCTACGATGCCACGACGACGTTTGCACCACGGCAAGAGCCCAAACTACTGGTGGAACACGGAGATCGCTGCCTTGAGATCCTCTTGTCTCCGAGCGAGGAGACTTTCCCACAGGACAAGGGGAAGGCCGGAGCACCAGGAGCGTGAGGAGGAATACAGGGATCTGCGAAGCAACCTTAAGAAGACCATTCGAAGAAGCAAGCGGGAATGGTACCAGAAGCTCTTCATGGAGGCTAATACGAATCCGTGGGGTACAGCAAATTGTAATGAAGAAGATCCGCGGGCAAAAATCACCTTAAGTGACATGCCCACGGCTCTTGATGCAAATAATTACAACTCTTTTCCCGCAGCAGGAGTAGAACGAAAGAGAACCCCAACTGGCAGCTCAGCAGGACGTCTTCTCGATCTCTGATGTTACCGAAGAGGAACTTTGGGAAATCTGCAGACATACTGGGGATAGCAAGGCTCTGGGATTGGACGGAATTCCGAACAAGGCTCTGAAGGTGGCGGTCAAGGCCAGACCAAGGTGGTTCGCAAGCACATTCGAATCGTGCATGGCGGAAGGAGTGTTTCCCGCCCAGTGGAAGAGGCAGAAGTTGGTGTTGCTACCGAAGCCCCGAAAACCACTCGGCGTGCCCTCTTCATATCGCCCTATTTGTCTCTTAGACACCATGGGGAAGATGTTGGAGAGGGTGATATACAACAGGCTGCTCCCGTTCATCGAGCTTGCGGGTGGTCTTTCAGAGCGGCAATATGGGTTTTCGGCGAGCCCGTTCTAGGGTCGATGCAGTAGCAAAGGTCGTGGAGTTGGCTCGAAATGCAATGGCTATGGGCAAATGCTGTGCTCTGGTGACGCTGGGGCTGGATTAAGGGCGCTTTGGCCAAACTGGGTGTTCCTAGTTACTTGGCTCGGCTGATCGAGAATTACTTTTCGGACAGACTTCTTTAGCACGAGACGGACGACGGGCCGAAGGAGTACATTCTGACAGTAGGTGTGCCTCAAGGTTCTGTATTGGGACCGCTGCTGTGGAACATAATGTACGACGGAGTGCTTGGCCTTCGCGTGCCGGAGGAGACAACGCTGATTGGTTTTGCGGACGACTTGGCGGTAGTTGCAATTGCAAAGCATCCCGAGGACGTGGAGCTTTATGCAAATGAAGCCATTCATGCCATCAAGTCATGGTTACGAATGGCCAAGCTGGACCTGGTGGACGAAAAAACGGAGGCGGTCCTCATTACCAACCGTAGGAAGAACAACACGGTTACCATCCAGGTTGGTAATCGTGAGGTCGTCTCAAAATCGGTTGTCAAATACCTGGGGGTGATGATCGATGCCAAGCTGAGTTTCAAGGGACACTTGGATTATGCGCGAGAGAAGGCAGCAAATGCCAGCTCATCCCTTGCAAGGATGATGCCTAACGTGGGAGGGCCGAAGTATAGTCGCAGGCTACTCATCGCGGGAGTGGTGAGGTCGATCCTGCTACACGCGGCCCCTGTCTGGGCGGGAGCGTTGAACCACGCTGTCAACCGGAGGAAGATAAGTTCGGCATACCGGCCAATTGCGCTAAGGGTGTGCAGCGCATTTAGGACGGCGTCGACGGAGGCAGTGTGTGTCATCGCAGGAATGATCCCTATAGATCTTCTAGCGAGCGAGGCACACTGGCTCTACGAAAAACGGAAGGGAAGGCAAATCCAGCCGAGGTGAATGCGAATTTGCGAAAAGCCATCAGGAGAGAGTTGTGTGGCAAGTGGCAACAACGATGGGATAACTCCGACAAAGGCAGGTGGACCCATACATTGATCCCGTCTATCGAGAAATGGGACAACCGAAAGCACGGAGAATTGAATTATCACCTGACACAGTTCCTTACGGGACACGGTGGCTATAGGAAGTACTTGCATCGCTTTGAGTTGGACGATTCTCCCAACTGTCCTGAATGCGGTGCTACATCCGAGGACCCGGAGCACGTTATGTTCCATTGTCCCAGATTTCTGTAGCAGAAAAGGAGGTTGAACAGCATCTTAGGGGCAGACATCGAGCCCTCCAATCTGGTGGAAGAGATGCTGAAGTCGGAGGAAAACTGGATGGCGGTAAATGAGGCAGTAGCCGTGGTGCAGACAAAACTCCTGGAGTTGGATCGAGCTCGGAAGGCGGCGCGACGGAGACGTGACATGGACAAGCTGGTATAGCGAACCAGAGCCTCCCCCGCGAAGTAATACTTCACGGTGGTTCCGCGTGGAGTGGAGTGGACGAGTGGGGGTGATTTTAGTGGGTGCGAATCCCATATACTGCTGCAACCTGGCGCAGCAGCGTCTTTCTAAGATTTCCACCTCCATCCATAAAAAAAAAGTACTTTTCTATGTTGACCTTAGTTATGGCATTCGAAGCAAAAGGAGGAAGGTCGTGGGCTGGAAAGTGGTTATTCCTTTCACGGACCCATTCGGACCCTTCCCTGGCTTGTTGCATTTTACAGATTTGATATTGACAATGTCCCCAGACTAGCAGATGGAAAATTTTTGATTGAATAATCATTGTTATTCTATGCCGGGGCCCTCAAAAATCTAGCATGGCTAAGCACAGAGATTAAGGGGAATTAAGTGGCTTCTTGGCTAGTGAAGAGATAGGTTGCATAGGGGAAGATACATTTAATGTAATTTGCAAAGTCATTCACTGAATATCTAAGATGACTGCAGCACGTGCTTCAATAAATATTCATGAGCACATATTATGCAACCAACCTATCAATACTCAATACTTTCATTAAAGATTACACAAATGCAACAGATTTTACTTTCTCTAAGCAATCTCATCTGAAAACCGGCCCCCGAACGTTCAGCCCACTGGCGATTTGTTTATTTATTTTAAATTACATTTTAATAATTGATATCTGGTACAAACAAGCACTTGTTGTCTGTCATTGTTGAGTCTCTTCGGATCACAATACGCTTGTTAGCAGGTATGAAGGCACACTGTAGCCAGTTAAACAGTGACCGACGGGAATAATCGTTTGAGTGCTCACGGAGATCAAGATCAGATGCAAATATCTACAAATATTTGTGTTTCCAGTTACTCGTATCTCAGTGAGTACTGAAGATAATAGATATCATTAGCTTTGAAATGGTTACGTATTCGAAAAATTTCTTATCAAATACGTTGGGAATGTGCTTTTGATCAATGGATTAATGAATCAATTACGGTTTCGAATGCGGAGATTGCAGGGGATTATTGCAGATTCACTATCTGAAGTGTGTTAGCAACAATTTCCAACGATTCAAGTTATTAGTGGCGAAAATTGATATCTTTTTATTTTACAATTCGATCAGTTTTGCACATCGATCTCCGCAATATTTTCGGCGTGAGCATGTTGGTTGGCCGAAACAATTGCGCCACCCCATTTCTGCGCTATTCATTTAACATTTAAATGGACACTGCATTAATTGTCCAGACCTCATTTACTGGAAAAAATGAGTGGCGTGCCGTTTATATTGAAATGACATGTTTCACAACCATGATCGATCGGTTAATGTTGATAGGCGATAAATTGAGAGGCTGCTGCCATTGATCTCTGATTTCTGCAATTATGTCCACGAAACAAACGACCTAAGCGGTGGCATACTGAATTTCGCATTCATTATGCGCTAATCACGATCTCGATAGCATTTCAGGCAAAGATAGTATGGAAATAGGCTAAGGTTGTAGCTAATTGTAGAATTTGGCTAATAAAAATTCACCGGCAAGGTCCCTGCAGAAGGAAAGGATATCCGTAAAAGTAGTTATAACCAAACCCACTAGTAATACCCGAAACGTTTCCGATCTTATCGGACCTTGCTTGTACTGCTGGACACGAACAACATGGTCCCTGATAGAGGTACCAAACTGCATTCCACAAATTATACATTTCTTGGCTCACTAAATTCTTAGCATCAAAATGTTACCGAAAATATCTCAATTGGAAATCCAATCTGCAAACTTTTCCGATTACTTGCAACCATCTTGGACAAAGGCCAGGTGCAAAGAATCCGATATTCCTCGCAAAACTATTCATAAAAAGTCACCCTGATTCCCAGTATTTCTTCGGAGAAAAACAAATTACCAACCAAAGACCAAATTTCAGCACAAAGCAGTAAATTAAATGAAACGCATAAAAAACCAAACAACCTCGACAAGGTCGTCTATGAGCGGGCGCTGTTTAGATCGAAGCTACCACCACTTGGAAGTGATAAATTGTGGATTGCGGATAATCCAAACCGTCAAGTTTACTGGGCTGGCGCCAGTTGTGTTTCAGAGAAATCTCCAATCGCGATTGTTGCATAGTACGAATTGCATTCGAATGTCAAAAATGCACTTGGCCAGCGCAGATTGAATCTATCAATCTATGCGAAAGAGATGTCTGATCGGAGCAGGCGTATAGCGTAGATGTCAATGAAAATTGTGAAAGGAAAGGAAGTCGCCAAATGCCACTTTGATTTCGTCGAGATTATGTACTGCAACCCTCGGAAATGAGCGGAAATTTGGTTCGTGGTGAACTTAAATGAATGGGCGGTTGCTAAAATTGCATCAGTTAAAAAAAACTGAAACTGATTTCATATCCAATTGAAATTCATGACTATCTTTTATTACTTATACATTAGTTATGTCATCAGCTTATAAGGTCAACCAGAGGATAATATGGATATGCTTCAGAAAAGATATTCTAGGGCTTCACTTCAGTCCGCTCGGCAGGACAGGTTGCGGTTTCGTCGAGAAATGAGCAAGAGCGAAAATAGTACCTACGCAAACCAGCCCGAGGCATACAAATTCGCACACTTAATATTGGAACCCCTCCCCTCCCACCTGTAAGCCGGAGTCACTTAAGGTACTTGGGTCCTTCGAAGGAGACACATTCGTTTCTGGTTACTGCAAGAACGCCGATAAAGATGCTATGGTACCAGAAGGTGTAACATGGTAGGTAAGTAGGTATTAGTATACCTTCCCTCGGCCACCAGCTGGTCGTGGTGGGGGAGCCTGTGGAAGTTTACTACTATACTAAGTGTGTCCAAAAATAAAGGATTGTGTCTCAAACGAGCAATCGCGGCCACAACGATGGATAGCGGGGAGTCGAGTTCGAGACGCCGACCGATATGGACCACAATATGTTCCGTGTTTAAAAACGTGAAATAAACAATTCTTGTAAATCAGTTAAAGACTTTCCTTTCTGTCTCGGCCCCTTTGACAATTGTAACTCTCCAAGTTGTTAAAAATCACAGACTTCGAATCCG